>NC_047136.2:29722817-30075317 GCF_009829125.3 Periophthalmus magnuspinnatus
ATTTTCAGGGTAAGTGAAGTGTCTTGCCCAAGGACACAACAGCAGTCAGCACCCACCTTTGTCCTTCCACCTCTGCAGCTCCAGACCTAGCCCCAGACCAAGTCCAAGGATCAGGGTGACCACTGAGATTGCCAGCACCATCACCTGGAACAAAAGCAATGCCACTTTAACTTATGAACCAACAAATCCACAAACTCATTTTAGATGGAACAGGTGTTGTCATTTCTGCAACACACATCTGCAACAAACCAAATATGTGACACCAAATTTGTGTCAATCGTGTTAGTCGTTAGCATGACTATATTTTCATTGTTGTACTTGCCAGAGACAGTAACAATGTTATCTGTCAGCTGTAGCATTGTTGTCATGCATTTAAGTTTCATAACATTCACTTTTACAAAACACTTAAAATAAAGATGTACCAATGTGTTCTCAGACCAGTCAAGAGACATCCCTCCCTCCAGCTATTTCAAACAGGGGCAGAGTTCACTCTTTGGAGGCATTAGGCGAATTTGATTTTGCTGCCCACCTGGCTAAACCCAAGTTGGGAACATATATTTAAATAAAAGATACATTTAAGACTGAATTTTATGTCAGAGCAAATTTGAGCAGGAGTCAAAGACAGCTGATGGCACAGTTGCACACAGGGATCCTTCCCCTGGATGCAGAAACTAGAAGGTTTTCTCAAGCCCCTGAAGTATAAAGACTTTGTGGTTTCTGTGAGTTGGAGAAGTGGAAAGTGATTTTTTTTTTGTTTTTTTTTGTTTTGTCCATTTTATGATGACTTTATAAATCCTTTACTAGATGAAATGTTCACCCAATGCCCTGATATGTTCTGGTGTAATGGTGATGACAAGATGAAATGGTTGTTTAATTCTAATGTTTATAGTTGGCATCATTTCTCAGTAAAGCTTGAAAGAAGCGGCAAATGAGTTTGTTTAAATGAGAGTATTGGTGTTTGTAACACATGTCTGACAGCTGGCCTGTTCTATTTTATTGTATTTTGTTAATGGTGTCTTACAAGCCCATTAAAGGGCTCAGCATTTTTTGTATGCAACAATGTTATGTACACAGTAATAAAATAGAAGAAAAAAAACATGTCATGGCAATTACGTCTCTCATACAAGTTGTCTAATTAAAAGAAAATAAGAAGCTAAGCAAAATGCCATGAACTCAAACACTCCTTGGACCTGGACCCGGACTCAGAGTAAGACCAGGACTCAGATCAGTTACTCACTATGATCTTCTTCCTCTTCTTTGTCTCCTGCAGAAGCCCCATGGCCCTCAGTCCAGTTCAGATCCTGATTTAGATTTAGATGATCTTACTCCCAATCTTGATTCTAGTCTTGATCCCGGTTTTGATCCTGGTCTTAATCTTGATCGTTTTCTGAGTCTTGTGGTCTGGTCTCACAGTCTCAGTTGGACTTTGGACCATGTGACCAGGAGATAAGAGCTGATTGGTTGAGAACGTAACATAGATAACTTTGCATTTTACGCTACTGTAAAGTGTGTCTCAAAATGCAGTAAAAATACACACTAGATAATGACACTTGCTCTTTTGTCATGTCTTGACCTGACGTGGCACAGCTGTGGAGTGAAAACTATTTCATGAGAGAGTTTGAAGCTCTGTCCACAAAGCAAAGGGTGGAGACTCTGAGGATTTAAATTAAAATATAAAAAAAATAGTTTGAGTTATTTAGCAGTTTCTTTGATGCACGTCTTCTGTGTGGATCTAAACTGTAGAAAGATAAAATCCAGTGGCTGTGCCTGGGTCTGCTAATCCTCCTTCTCCTCTGCTCCTCCTCTGCTCTTCTCCCCTGCTCTCCTCACTTGCTCCTCTGTTCTCTCCTCCTCTTCTTTCCTCCTCTTCTACTCTCCTCCTCTCCTTCTCCTTTCCTCCTCTGAGCCTCCTCTTCTCTCCTCTCCTTCTCTCCTCCTCTGAGCCTCCTCTCCTTCTCTTCTCCTCAGAGCCTCCTCTTCCTCTTCTCTTCTCCTCCTCTGAGCCTTCTCTCCTCTTTCTCTTCTCCTCTCCTTTCCTCCTCCTCCTCTCCTCTGGCTGTCATGAGATAAAGGACTTTTTGATGACAGCTGTAAAAGTCAGACCTGATAACATTTTATTAAAGTCATTTATGGTTCACTTACGGTTTATCTTGGACAATAAAGTCCTCCTTAGAACCAGGTCTAGACCGGTCTGAGACCAGGACCAGGTCCGAGCCTGGATCCTGGTTTAGACCTGACTAGAACCAGGAAGTACCAGCAGGTTATATTTTTTCTTCCTGTTTGAACATGAGCAGCAGATGTGACATATTTAGAGATATTTTTCTAAATGTTACCAAGCAACCATAATGTAAACAAGGGTCAAAGCTCATCTTAATCACACAGTAGTTATGATTAAACTAATACAAATAAATGACTCCTTGATTTAGTTAAATGAAGCTTTAAACTGTCAGAAAAATGTCTTCCTTGTGTGTAAATTGTCTGTATTTTGGATGGAGTTTTCTGTATTGACAGAGGCAGAGGGATTCTGTTTTACTCAGAGCTACTTCCTGTGTTTTTGTCACTTAACAGATGTGAAACTCTGATAAATATTTAGCATAAGCACCAAACCAAGGAGGAATTAGAGAAATATATGAATCTGTCAAAAGAAGGAGCTGAGTCGAAAGGCAAAGCTCTCGATTTACCGGTCAGTCTACATTCCTACCCTCATCTATGGTCATGAGGTCTGGGTAATGACTGAAAGGAAAAGATGGCGAATACAAACAGTCGAAATGAGTTTCCTCCGCAGTGTGGCTGGGTGCCTTAGAGATAGGGTGAAGAGCTCAGTCACACGGGAGGAGCTCGGAGTAAAGCCTCTGCTCCTACACATTGAGAGCAGCAGCTGAGGTGACTCGGGCATCTGTTCAGCCCAACCCAGCCCTGGATAAAGCGGAAAAAAATGGATGGATGAATCTATCAAAATGCAGCTTTAAGGTCTTGCACAAATGATACCCTGCCAGTGCAACAGGTGAGGAAACAAAGACGACAAAGACACTTGAATTTGTTTTTATTTGACAAAACTAAATGAAGATTCACATGAAAATATCTGTCCTCAAACATCACCTCTGTGCACTCTCCTCAGTATCAGCTCAACTCAACACAATGTGAAATGTCACGAAATGTTAGTGAATCGATGAACCACTATTTGAAAATCTCTAAACAGAAAATTCATAAACCTGATCATATCTATCCAATGACAACAACATCTCCCCCGTCTCAGTCTGACATGTAGGGATTTTAGAGCATCTGACACACAGGGATGTACATCAGGAGCATGGGAGGGCATCTGACACACAGGGATACAGGAGGACGGGAGGGCATCTGACACACAGGGATAAAGGAGGACGGAAAGGGATCTGACACACAAGGATAAATGAGCTTGGGAGGGCATCTGACACACAGGGATATACATCAGGAGGATGGGAGAGCATCTGACAAACATTTTTGAAGCAATCAGCTTTGTCATAATTCAGATTTGAGTAAAACCCATTCTTACATAAGTCATTTACAGTAAAACCACAGTATGGAACTTTTTTGATTCAGTGGAATATTCCACAGTATGGCATTTAACAGATCTGTCACCACTGAGTTAGGCAGGTGGCACCAATATAGGCCAAGTTACAGGTCATATCTGTGGAGAAGTGACAACCCTACAGACAGAATGATACTTTTCAAGGAATAAAAACAACAAATCAAATGCAAGACAGATAATGCCATACTGTGGGACATTCCAGGCAGCACATCTCCATGGAGATGAGCAGTTACATAGAGTGTCAAAGTAATAGGATTTAACATGGTAAAAAACTCCTCAGATTAAAGTAAAAGTGGAGTTTTTGCAGTGAATTACCCCTCCCCCTCTCAGTACCTCCTGTTTGTAAGTTTATAGTTTATTACATTTGAGTATTTTTAAATATTTGGTGTATATTTGGGGTTCAGTCATCAAGTTCGAAGGTGTGCATGTGCGTCTTGAGTTTCAGGACTTGGACTTGGGTCAGGTTTGTGGATCTGAACAAGTCCAGGCCGGTTAGGATCTCGATGTCCCGGACACGAGCTGTGTGCATCTGCAGAATGTCCTCCACCCACTGGGACTCGGGCTCCCCACTCTGCAAGAGACAAGAACCAGGACTGAGACCAGGACTGAGACTGGGTCTAAACCAGGACTGAGACTGGGACTAGACCAGGACTGTAGACCTGTGTGAGTGGGGGTGGGATTACACTAAATTGAACATGTTTAATTGCCCAGATGAAAAACAAAACATAAACCATCAGTGATTTAGCAATAAAAACCCAGCAAAAATCCCATGTTATACCATGTTACCACTTATTGCGCAAACAGGAGTTTTTAACTATGTTACAGTAGTTTCTTTCTCACTGAAACTTGTATTTACAGTGATTCGTGCATGTTTGAGTCATCTCATACACGCCCACATGATGTACACACTGCCTTCTCCAATTTTATTTTCTTAATCGGTGATACACGTAGGATTTGGTAGCGTTGCATCGTCATTTTGGCCGACAGCATGCGGCGCTTTGCTGTGATGACGTTTACAGTAACGCCAGCTCCCATTGGGCACCACCATTTTCTAACAAGGAATAAAAGAAGTTGTTTCTTTTATTAAGTCGTTTAAGATGAATATTGTTAAAATGTGCAAATTATAACATAATGATCCACAGGGGTCAGAAATTATAACTATAAAGCAAACACAAGCACAACATGTCTGCTTTGAGTTTCTTTGGGAAACTTTTCAAAATATTTGGAAATCTTTTGAAATTCCCTTTGCGACCTTATTTGGTGCTGTATTTTGAGTTGTGAATGCTTATCATGCTGTTGTCTTCGTTGCAAACACTTGAGTCACTGTATATCGTGGCATCCCCATACTTCTGTGTAAATATTTGGATCTGATGATGTAACTGTTTACGGAGACACATCTGATAATCTATTGGTTTGTAAAAACACAAAAAACAGATCACTAAATATATAAACATACCTGGATGACATGTAAAAGGCATGTCTTTGATGAAGGAACAACATTATAACACGGTGTTATGGCATTCTTTACCTTAAATCTTTACTTGTATTGTTATGGATCTCTTTGACCTAACCTTCACTACCTTATGAGTTTAAAAAAATACAAAATGGATTTAAAGAGCACATTTTCAGAAAAAACAAAACCAGCTCTTTCAGGTCAGATTGTGTAATAAAGCACAGATTAAAGTCTGACGAGCCTCAGACAGAGCAGTGCCCACAGTTGCTTCGCCCTCCATGGAATATCGATGACATCAGCTGCAAAGTATCAATTTTCCATGGAGACAGATGAGCTTCATGCCATATTGTGGAATATTATAGCCAAAGGAATAACATGTCCATGGAAACAGGAGTAGAGTCAGGTTTGTGGAGATGCAAGCCCGCTCACAGTAGGGACGGATGGTTTTCCATGTTCTTCATTGCAACAAAAACAAACAATGAAGGAACATGCTTTTATCTATTGGTCTATTTAAAATAGAATAATAATAATAATTAGCTAAAACATTACGCAGTGGGGCTTTAAAGGAACATTTAAGTTTTCCTCATGTTGTCACAAGCAGACTGGCACTTTAAGGGTATTCAGGTAAGACTTTATATTTAGATTTTAAGTTTTGACCAATCATATAGCATAAAACATTAAAGCAGAAACAGTTTTTTGTTCATAAAAATACAATTTTAAAAATCACCAAATTTCAACATTTTAGTTACTCAAAGTTTTTAGGAATAAAGCTGAAGGCAGATGCAGCATTAGTCATTAAATACAAAGACACACACTGCACTGCTCAACAGCACAACCTCACCTCTATGCCATTTCCTTGTTCAGCCCCCTCATCTGCTCATTTTACATTTAGATAAAGGCCATGTCAAACAAAGGTCAAGCAAATGTCAAGCAAAGGTCATCACTTTTGCTGATTCTGCAGAAGTGTTTGTAAAGTCACTTCTGTAGAAATTATAGGCCAGTATCAAGTGTCAGCATGTGGGAGGTGACGCAAATCTGAATGAGATTAAAACCGCAAGGTACAGGCCACCATGTACCTTGCACCCACACGGCACAGGCCACCATGAAAATGGGGCCCCTTGTCCCAGCTTAGATCGCCCCTCTCCCCAAAATCTATGTCTTTATGGTACTACTTTCTTCTTACTTACATTCATTCATTGCAATAAGGTGTGACAGTGTCAGAAATAGTCTTATAGTGTAGTCATATAGTGTGTATGTCCTCAGTATGATGTGTGAAATATCTGTACCAAATTTCAATGGACTATGACAATATTTTTTTTTCCAACCCACTAAACCAAAACCCATGTATTTCTGTGACAAATGTTGGATCTTGCCATAGCAACACGAGTGTGCACAGGTATGTCCTCCTTGGCTTTTTTGTTCAGTATGGCAGGAAAGATGTCCATGCCAAATTTCAAATGTCTTTTGATCCCATTTAAAACTTGAAGGGGGCACTGCAGAGCAATTTAATGCCACAGCTATATAAATTATATATCACTGCATTCAGATCCTGTCTCTGTACAAAATGTATATTAATGCCAGGCAATAAATACTGAGTTATGTGTGATTTAATACTAAACATGGCATTTTTGTTTGCAGATTGGCTCATCAAAATTCAAGAGATGAATCTGTAATCGCACAAGGTCCAGTTCATTTTAACCAATTTGCAAAGCCATAAGGCCTCAGTGAAGTCCAGGACAAATAGAGTGTCTTATATGATTTTTTTTTTAAATATAAGGGGGCACTAGAGAGCCATTTTGTTAGATAGATTGCATATCATTGGTTCAGCTCACAAATCTGCATAAACGCTCTATTGGCTTTTTCCAAACTCCCCCTCAGAGCCACATCACAACACACTCACACCAGGTTTGTCAAGTTGTTGTGTACAGTTTTGTATCATGTTTTTGTATATTTATGGAGAATTGTTGTGTAGGAGCATGGGTGATGTAGACTTCTGGGCAGAGCATTGCACAGAATCTTACAGCTAAAAGAGCAAATATGGCCCAGCAGAGTTCACTAAATTACTCAGGGAACCTTCACAGATCACAGAGAGTGTTGTCAAACCACAGGGTCGATTCATTTATGTTCATTCATGACAACTTGACAGGTCAAATTTAAAAAAAAGATGAGCTGATGATGATGTCACTGTTAGGCAGTGTGTCAGCTTGTGGTACACCTCCCTCTAGTGGACAAAGAAAGAACAGCAGTTGAGTCCCCTACACTTTGATCTTAAATAAAGTGGGACCTGCAGATTGTCCTGATGTCCATTGAAACTGCTGGATGATCACTGTAATGACATCAGGCAGAGTTAACCTGGTCCACTCATTTTAAATGTCAGATCACATCTGAGGAAAAGAAGAACCAAACTTAAAATGAAGAACTTACATTGCATGACTGGTTGCTGTCCTTTGGCATTTGAAAAACCTTACTATGTACTTTATCTAAAAAAAAACAAAAAACAAAAAACAACTAAAAACAAAACATTAAAAAAATGAGAGGCCTTCATCATAGGTTCACTTCAACTATGAGAGATAGAATGGAGGAAAAGAATCCAGGAAATTACATTGTATGATTTTTAATGAATTAATTGGTAAATTCCTCAGTAAAAACTATTTGGTCATTTACAAACAAGCAAGATTTGGCTCTTACAGACCTGTAACTTCTTCTCTGAGAGGCTCCTCTGTCCGCCACTCAACTTGACGTGTTTAGAAGAGAAAGAATGCTGAGTTGCATTCAAACACCATACCTACTGTGAATCATGGGGGTGGAAACACCATGATTTGGGTCTGTTTCTCTGCAAATGGACAAGGACAACTGATCCGTGTAAAGGAAAGAATGAATGGGGCCATGTATTGTGAGATTTTGAGAGAAAACCTCCTTCCATCAGCAAGAGCATTGAAGATGAAATATGGTTGGATCTTTCAGTATGACAATGATCCCAAACACACTGCCTGGGCAACAAAGGAGTAAGAAGCATTTCAAGGTCCTGGAGTGGCCTAGCCAGTCTCCAGATCTCAACCCCATAGGAAATCTTTGGAGGGAGTTGAAAGTCTGTGTTGCCCAGTAAAAGCCCCAAAACATCACTGCTCTAGAAGAGATCTGCAGGAGGAATGGGCCAAACTACCAGCAACCGTGTGTGAAAACCTTGTGGAGACTTACAGAAACGACGTTTGACCTCTGTCATTGCCTACAAAGAGTTGTTATGGTTATCTTGACCTTAAATCTTTATTTGTATTCTTATGGATCTTTTTGACCTAACCTTTGTAATACCATCTGTTGTTATGTATGGGTGTGTCCCTTCTTTGTGCGTCTAGCGGCCTCCAGCCACTTTGATTAGACTAAATGGGTATGATTTTGATGGTATAAATACACTGTATGTATTTTCATTTGTCAGCTGAGGGCGAGACAACACTACTAGATGCGACAGCTCTTTGACGATTGTGCACAATTGATTCAATAAACCAGACTTTTTGATTCAAGACAACTTTTCTGTTAATTTTATATTTTTAAGATTTTTACTATTAGAAATTCCACAACAGTTCCGGTGTTGTCGGCATACCCTTTCGTCCGGATCTTTTTCTGTGACTGATCCAGTGGAGGAGGGCTCCTTCCTGCTTCATCTCTCCCTTTGAGTAAGAGGGCTGCATCGCTCTCGCTGTAAAACGCCGGCGCTAAGGCCTCGAACCTGATCTACTTCATGTTGTGGTGAGTTGTCTTGTTTCAAGAGGGCTGCCTTGCTTATAAAAAAAAAAAATATATATATATATATATATATATATATATATATATATATATATATATATATATATATATATATATATATATATATATATATAAATAAAGGAAACTAAGATAATGAAACACTAATGTTAACACTTTAAAATGAAAGCCCTTGCACTGCTTGCTGTGTCCTGGTGTGACCTCCACTCTGGTATCTAGCTACTGTTGTGAGCGCTCTGGTTGGGATTTAAGACTCACCTTATTGGTTCAAATCTGTCATTCTGAAGCTAGAAGACATCAAACAACATTTATTCTAATAAATTTAGTCCTTGATGCACCTTGTATGAAAGAGAACTTGTCAATAGGAAGGTGGAGCAAAGCCTACTGTATTCCTAAATTGTATGTTCTGGACTGAAATTGTCGCAGTAATACGGAGTATAGTAGTATGGAGAGGAGACGAAAATAATGTCTAGTAAAAAATTCACCCTACAGAGGCATTTTGGGTAGATCACGTCCCGTCATCCATCCAGTCACATGACTAATATACAGCACAACAGTCAGATTACACCTGACCCTAGGTCACATCATGGGCGCTGCACACGCATAAGTGGTGACACCCAGAGGCAACAGATGATAGAAGGTGACGAAAACATATTTTCAGACCACCTAGACAAGGACCAGGTGCTCTCTTTCAGTCGGCTACTAGGTGTTCTCTTTCAGGGGGCTACTATGCTATAGAAATGCAATTTAAAAACACCCCCCTTTAGTGTTTGTTGGGCAGAATACACAACATATGCAGAAAACAAGCACAAGCCAAACCGCCATGCCGATCTGATAAACAAGCGCGAGTTAGTTTAACCCTATAGCGTCGGATCCTATCGCCGCCGATAGACTCGTGGTTGCGGACTTTCCAGCAGCGTAACTCCGTGCCCAGTCGTGCTCTCATGTAAATTCAAACGGCGTCTCAAAGCGGAGACTATCTAAATATTTTACCATCATTACTGTAATCTGCCTCTGTTGTCCCTCGGGGCTGCGGGGATTTTCCCAGTCATTTATTCGATGCGTAAAAGAAAAAATGTGGATGGATGTGTAAAATAGAAGTAGTTGTGTTAAAAAATGCAGTAAATTCTGATACTTTGTTTAACGTGATTTTTATGGCTATAAAAAAAAGACAAAACCGTAATCAATATGATTAACTCTGTTATCGCTTTCAAAGGAAAAATGCAATTTTACTCCTGTCTGTCAGAAGCTACTGCCCGAACTATGCATCCCTTACTGATTCCATTCAATGTCATCAGAGCACTAATCATCATTCAAGTAATTATGAACATGTAGGAAGTTCAGTTGTGTTGTGCAGTATTATCTCATGACGTTGTGCAAAGTACATGAAAATGCACTGTACATGTAAGAATTCATAATACATTTACAAATAAATATATGTTTAACATTTTTGTATTAGGTGGTAGATCTTACAGAAACGATCATTTTAAAAGTAGCTCACATACTGAAAAAGTCTGAGCACCCCTGGCCTACAGTATAACCCGCTTCAATAATGAGCTCTTAACTCACATTTTTGCAACAGACTCAAATTAGGCACATATAACACAAGTAGTTTCTGAACCTCCATCTGGTTTTATTAAAGGTCATTCTACTCATAATAACAAACGCCTTGTCCTAGATTTAACTGACAATGACTTTCTATTTAACAATGAAGGTTTCATTTTATTTTTAGATTTTTACAAGGCCTTCAATATGGTTGAGCATAATGTTATGTTCCAAGCTGCCGTCATTTGATTTTGTGTGTGAATATATTAATGTTGTTAAAACCTTTTATAGTGATGGAAGCAGCTTGTCACACCTGTGTGGTTGGAAACAAACGTATGTCCTCATTGGTTTTCAACCCATGTATCTCTATGACAGTTTGCTTACCCCATGGGACCTCTCTCCTCCCCCTCTCCTCCCCCATGGGACCAGTCTCCTCCTCCTCTCCTCCGCCATGGGACCTCTCTCCTCCTCCTCTCTTCCCCCATGGGACCTCTCTCCTCCTCCTCTCTTCCCCCATGGGACCTCTCTCCTCCTCCTCTCCTCCCCCATGGGACCTCTCTCCTCCTCCTCCTCTCCTCCCCCATGGAACCTCTCTCCTCCTCCTCTCCTTCTCCAATGGGACCTCTCTTCTCCCTCTCTCCTCCCCCATGGGACCTCTCTCCTCCTCCTCTCTTCCCCCATTGGACCTCTCTCCTCCCCCTCTCCTCCCCCATGGGACCTCTCTCCTCCTCCTCTCCTTCCCCAATGGGACCTCTGTCCTCCTCCTCTCCTCCCCCATGGGACCTCTCTCCTCCTCCTCTCCTCCTACTCTCCTCGTCTCCACCTCCACTCCCTCCCCCATTGGCCCTGTCCCCTCCTCCTCTTCTCCTCCCCATGGGACTTCTCAGAGATTTCAGATAAACAAAGGAGTAAAACAAGGGTGCCCAATTTCACCCCTTCTGTGTCTTGCAGCAGCAGAAATGCCATCAATATTAATTAAAATACAGACTTTGGTGAGCTCTCATTTGCAGATAATGAATATATATGTCACCTCTCGGACCATACAACCATCTCCTTAAACAACCTGAATGAAATCCCTAAAATACTCCAAATGAGTGAAGCCTCAGGCCTCAAAGTGCATGTAAACAAATGAAGCATTACCTCTAAAACCATGCTGTATCCAGTGCATGTCTTGGCATGTAAAGGATAAGGATGATATAGAAAAATTTAATATTTGGGACAAACTTAAGATATGCACTACTTTTCTGAATAACTGTGCACAGAGAGATTTATTCTACTCAAAACATGGAGAGTATATCTAGACTTATATACTGTCTTATATACTTATATACTTATATACTGTCTGTTAGGGATATAGGAGTCACTAAACCAGCTGCTAAAATTAATCAAATGAACTTTAATTTAATTTGGAAGCGAAAAACACACTATATCAAACAAGGCAATTTACTCAGGAGGGATAAAGATGGAGGTCTGCAAGCTCTTGAATTTGAGCCTGAATGGCCTGAACTCTGAAAATAAACTGGTTTAGATCCTAATATAAAAAATTGAAACAGTCTATGGTTGATTATTCTAGTGAAAATCTTTTCAAACTTAGGACATATACAATTACTTCTCAGTTGTCTTTTTCTCAGTTCTTTTATATTGGAGACTAACCTATAAACATAACTATCAAATCCCTTTTTGTGCAAACATAGTTATGTCATTTGATACATTTTCAGCAAAATATAACATAAAAACAGAAAAGAAACAATTTATTAAAATGACTCAGGTACGATGATACCATTTTGCCTTTTGAAAAACATCATTCCCAAAAAGTGACAGGCCGTCTGAAATTGCAACCTTAATGTGGAGCAGCATTTGCGATTCCGCGTGAGCAGCATGATTCAGCCCAGGACTGCCCAGGCTGACTGGTTTGGTCAAAGTCAGAAAAAACGACTAAGTCCCTCATAAAGAACTTTGTCTTTTTTCTCCGTAATTTTACTGTAGAACTTCAAAATGTGCTAGATGAACTAAATCTTATGGACAACCCCTAGTATTGGGCATATATGCATGTATGATAAGATTGCATCATTTATTATTCAGTTTTTAATGTTTTTATTATTGCATTAAGTGAAAATAAGTACATGATTGTACATTGCCTGTGGAGGACATGGGGACTGGAACATGACGGATGCCCTACCAAGCCCACATCAGATCAAGGCAAAGCAGGACTGTTGTCGTCTCTGATGTTTTATTTTGAAAAGGCTGTGTTACTCACATTGCATGCCTCTGTGTTGTCCTCTCTGATGGGCAGGATGAAGGAGAGCAGTTCTATCTGTTCTTCACACTCATCCACAGTTGTGTTGAACTCTGCACAGCTGGAAACCACAGTAAACATGTGACTGGGGAGGGGCGGGGCCTCGGACGTGTACCTGCACAACACACAGGAGACATGTGAAACAGACAGGTGAGACAGGTATGTTTAAAAGGCCCATATTACGCTATTTTCTGATCTTATAATGTTGTTTCCATGTCACAAACAGACCTGAAGTGGTGTTTTGTTTCATTCACACATGTTTAACACACAAACCCTGCATATAGAAAACAGTCTGTTCCACCTTGTGATATCATCATGTGGCAATACAGGAAGTGCTCCACTGTGTTTGTAAACTCCATACACCTTCACTGGAATCATTTGGATCATTTCAACCCTGGAATTTCCGATATCTACTGAATTAAAGGTAAAAGGAGCTGTTAACATGAAAAGTACTGCTTCATGACATCACAAGGTGGAACAGAGCATTTTGAGCTTTGGAGATGGAGACAGACTAATAATAAAGAATGTGTGAATGAAACAAAACACAACTCCAGGTCTGTTTTTGAGAAGGTAACAACATTCTAACATGACTTAAAGCTCACAAATCTCACATTTTGTGTAATATAGGAACTTTAACATACAGGTGAATTCTCTCTGCATGTTACAATCATGTTATAACAAAAAATGTAAAATGGTTCCCTCTAGTGGCCAGGACTCCAGTTGAATCCTGAATTCCTGGTTAAAGGTGCACTATATTACACAAAATTCAGCTTTAAGACACTGTGGATCATGGGAACCTCTTACAGAGACTAGAGGACTGGGAGGGCATCCGGCACGGCACTAAACTGGTTCAAGTGCTATCTAGAAAACAGGGAGTATTTTGTTGAAATTGGAAAATGTGTCTCAGATAAAATGTCCCTGACCTGCAGGGTGACCCCTTTTGCTCAATTCCTACATGCTGCCGTTAGGCCAGTTAATATGCAGCAATAATGTGTCCCACAACTCTGCAGATGACACTCAGATCTATGTCTCACTGCAGCAGGTGAATATGGACCAGTGGATTCACTCTGCCACTGCATCCAACAGATCAGTGTGTGGAGGCAAAACAACTTTCTCCAGGTAAACTTAGACAAGACTCAAGTCATCATCTTTGGCCACATAAACATAGAGAAAGTGTCAGCAGTCACCTCCAGTCTCTCTCTATAAAACCTTCAAATCAGGCTAGAAATCTAGGGGTAATAATGGATTCAGACTTGAACTTTAACTGTCACATCAAATCAATAACATCTGCAGCTTTTTACCATCTAAAAACACTGCAAAAATCAAAGGTTTACTGTCAAAGCCAGACTTAGAGAGACATCCATGGATTTGTCTCCAGTAGGTTAGACTACTGTAACGTCCTGCTCATTGGCCTCTCCAAATGAGCCTTAACATAGCTGCAGTACATCCAGAACGCTGCTGCTCAGGTCCTGACTAGAACCAGGAAGTACTTCACACATGTGTCCTGTGCTCAGGTCTCTGGCTCCTGTGGCTCAGAGAATAGACTTTACAGCAGCTCTGCTTGTGAACAAGTCTCTCCATGGACCAGCACCAAAGTACATCTCCCACATGTTAGAGCCACATGAACCATCTCACACTCTGAGGACTTCAGGGACAGGCCTCCTGCTGGTGCCCAGAGACAGGACTAAACATGGAAAATCAGTGTTTCAGTTTTATGCAGTTAAAACCTGGAACAGTCTTCCTGAAGATGTGAGACAGGCCTCTACTTTGACAATCCAGCCTCAAACTGTTCTGTTTATCTGTGCATATGACTGAAAGGGTTTTATTCTGCACTCTTCTGTTTTAATGTTAATTTGATGATAATTATTTATGATTATTTATGTTTTGTTTTGTTGCATTGTGATTTTAAAGCCTTTCTTATTCTGTAAAGCACTTTGAATTACTTTGTGTACAAATTGTTCTATCCAAATAACCTTGCCTTTAAGCCATGTTACCTCCTCAAAAGTATACCTGGAGTTGACTTTCACTTTATTATTAGTCTGTCACCACCTGCAAAACTCAAAATATTCAGTTCCACCTTGTGATCTCATGAAGTGGTAGTTTTCAAGTTAACACCTCCTTTTACCTTTAGTTCAGTAGAGATTGGCAATTTCTAGTGAAGGTGTATGGAGTTTAAAAAACAGTGGAGCACTTCCTGTATTATCGCATGACATCGCCATGAATATATCACATTAGAACAAGGTTAAAGCCCTACAGCAGAACATTTCAGTACATTGAAGCAGGGTTACGACTGAGTTTGTTTAAATCTGAGACTTACTCTCTGATCTGCTCCACCGTGTCCCTGAGGCCGTCGTGGTTATGGTCGAACACCGGTCCCACCAAAATGTTTACGCCGTTGTTTTCTTCTGCATACCGCCTAAACAGCACCCCCTGGAGGTAGCCCCACACTCCTGCACACACACAGTCACAACAGCAACTTAATCATTGGAACTGGTGAACGTATATATATATATATATATATATATATATATATATATATATATATATATATATATATATATATATATATATATATATATATATCACTATAAAACGTACTTTTAAAGGCCGGGTACATGGGGACTGTGTTTGTGATGAGAGAAGCATTGAATCTGGACTCCGCAGAAGTGGCTAATTCTGAAAAACAGAAAAACCACATGTTCAGTGGAAGTCCTGGTTTAGTCCTGGTTCAGTCCTAGTTTAGTCCTGGTTTAGTCCTGGTTTAGCCCTGATTTAGCTCTGATTTAGTCCTGGTTCAGTCCTGGTTTAATCCTGGTTCAGTCCTAGTCCCTGTTTAGCCCTGGTTTAGTCTTGTTTAATCCTGATTCAGTCCTGGTTAAGCCCAAACTTAGTCCTAGTTTAGTCCTGATTTAGTCCTGGTGCATTCCTGGTTCAGTCCTGGTTTTGGTTAAAGTGGAGGTAAAGGTGGGTTAAAGGGGATGTAGAGGGGATTAAAGGGGACAAACAGGTGAGTGAAAGTGGAGGTATAGGAGAGGGTTAAAGTTGAGGTACAGGTGTATAAGTTAAAGGGGAGGTAAAGATGAGGGTTAAAGAGGAGATATAGGTATATAAGTTAAACGGGAGGTACCTGGAGGAAAAAGAAAGCCATAGCTGAGTTGTTGGTGCTGATGATAAATGCTGCAGCTCTGACTGTGGATGGGAGAGACTCGAGGGTCTGCTCTGAGACAAGTGTGAGAAGAGGGGGGGTCAGAGAGAGACATGTCGCCCTGAAAGAGACACAACATACAGATATATTAAAAAAACAAACATAATCATACGTGCCAGGGTTTCTTAAACTGTGGTACTTGGAGCTATACAGTTTGTGGGTGTGTCTAATTTAGATTTCATTTTAGCCACTTTTCTGTCCTCCATTGGATCATTTCTTGTTTAGAGCTACAGTGATTATGTAGCCCACCTTTAGACCTGGTTTAGTCCTAGATTAGACTTGTAATAATCATGTTATAGACCCGAGATAAATGCTTCCTTTGGTGTGAAATGCTTTCTTTACTTAGTGTGAAAAGGTCTGAGCTGAGGGGACATCATGGACAGAGCAGGACATTTTTGAGATAAATATAAGAACAATGCAATTATTATATTTAGCACTCAAAATCAAAATGTGTATTATTCATTCACTCCTCACTCTGACAGAAGAGAGGCCTCCAGTCTGCACAAACCCCCTTCAACCATCGTCAGCACTCACACCACATTCATACAAGTGTCTTGCCTAAGAACACAACAACAGTTTTGCCACTAGAGCAATTGCTCCCTCAATGTGGCACCTATTATTCCCAGTGGTCTACCATTCAAGTACTAACCAGGCCATGGCCCCGCTGAGCTTCAGAGATCTGATGAGGTTGCATATTTTAAGGTGGTAGGGCCTGGTATATGTAAGCATGTAAACCATAAAGGACTAACCTTCACTAACAGAGTGGTTTGGACCTTTTCGAGCACTTTTAAAACCTTTGTCACAGTTTTTATAATACAAGCATGGGCATTTTCACTGTTTGCTAGTGTTTGAGCCATCGAGTGTATAACATATAAGTTGCAGCAGAGAAAAAATGCATAATAATGAAGAGAAAACATATAAGTAGCACTGGACTATAAGACCAAGAACAGACATTTTATCCTTAAAGGCAAGTTATTATAATAACAATGAATAGAGTATAGCAGGCTGAATAGCAGTACAGCACGCTAACGTAACACATAGACAATCAACTGAATACATGTCTGGTATGTTAACATAAGATATTAACAGTTAATCAGATACGCTACGCTAACGTAACATATGTCACGTTGGGTTTTTTTTCATTAGCAACAGGTTTGATTGACAGCACTGCTAAGCACCCGCTCCTTGCTAAATCCATGGGGCAGGCAGAAGGGAGTGTTACCTTTAACACTTGCTCCGGATAGGCATTTTGGTTGCTATGGTACTTGTGGTTGGAATTTCAAATCAGGAACTTGGTTCCAAAGTCACCCCTATAACTGCTAGCCTCGATAAGCTTCATTTGGAGCTGAAACACTCACTTAGTCCACTTCTTACAGTACAGTACAGTTGATGGTTTGAGCCCTGTCTTTGAGGAGTGCCTGTTCAGAATTTTTCACTAAGAAAACCCTCTGAAGCTCAAATTTTTTCTATGTTTTTTAATTAATTTTTTTTTTTCACCCTAGAGTTCTATTGGCCGCTGGACTTTATCTAAAATAAAACACAACCGTGCAGATGCAGAGGAGCCTTCGCTGGTCCAGTTTTATGGAGTGTAGATTATTAAGCGCTTCCTGAGGTTGACCTTCTCACACAGAGCCTCATTCTCCTGTTTAAAGGTCTGAGCAGTGACATCATACCCTGGTCCTCTCACACACAACTGCCCTTTAAGAGACCACCAGAGCCAGAGTCCAGACCCGGTTTATGAGCTCCCACCTGCTCCCAGGACTGGACTGGACTGAGGGAGAAAACAAAGAGACTACAGCCGTGTTTTAAAAACATATGTGATCTAAAAACTGTGAGGTGTGTATGAAAGGAATATTATTTGGGGGGAGGTTTGAACCTGAAATAAAATTAAACTTAACCAGTACCAAACCAGGACTTAACCAGGACTTAACTAGGACTTAACCAGGACTAAACCAGGGCTCAACCAGGACTCAACCAAGACTCAACCAGGAATCAACTAGGACTCAACCAAGACTAAACCACGACTAAACCAGGACTAAACCAGAACTAACCCAGGTCTAAACCAAGACTTAACCAGGACTACACTAGGACTAAACTAAGACTGAACCGAAATATAAGACAGTTATAATTGTGGAACTTTTCTTACAGCCCAAACTTCAGTCTTCAGAGCAGTGCTGACATCCACAGAAACACTTCCAAGGCCAACAACATTTGACTGGAACTAAACCAAATCTAAACCTGGCCTAAACACGGATTAAATCAGGTCTAAACCTGGCCTAAACCAGGTCTTAACCAGGTTTCCAGGTCTCTACCAGGTCTCGCCCACAACTAGACATACAAGTTCTAAGCACACACTGAACTAAGTCTAAACAATTACTAACCCAGAGTCAAAGCAGGACTTAACCGGTCTAAAACAGGTCTGTTTGGACCGGTTAAGTCCAAACAGACCTGGTCCATGGCAGCCGCCGGGGGTATATTTATCCTTAAATGAAGCATGTCCCCCAGGATACCGCTACATGGAGAGAGCCCGCACAACTGGCAGAGGTGGGGGTCTAGCTGCCTTTTATAGCAGTAATATTGAACTATCCCCTGTCACTTCACCCTGTTTTGTCTCTTTTGAATCCCTGGTTTTTAACTGTAGAAAACCATTTCCACTGACAATAGCCCTTATATAGCCCAATTTTTCACATCAAAAATAGACAACATCTGTACTTCATTTCCACCATTCAACAGCGCCACACTCGACCTACCCTTAACACCAGTCACAAACATACTCACTCATTTCACTGTCACAACGCAGCAGGAGGTCGAGAAGATCATCCATATACCTAAACCATCTACTTGCCCACTCGACCCTCTCCCATCAGTCCTGCTCAAAACTCACTGCTCCTCCATCAGTCCCCTCATCACAAAAATAATCAGTACCTCCCTAGAAACAGGCCATGTCCCCAGCACTCTCAAAACTGACATTATCAAACCCCTTCTCAAGAAACCCACCCTGGACCCCAAACCTCTGTCAAACTACAGACCAATATCAAACCTCCCATTTCTCACAAAAATCCTAGAAAAAGTTGTCTCCTCCCAGCTCCACCACCACCTCAAATCCAATAACCTGTATGAAAAATTTCAATCTGGTTTCCGCCCCTCCCACAGTACAGAAACAGCCCTCATCAGAGTCACCAATGACCTGATGAGGGCTTCTGACTCCAGTTCCACATCCCTCCTCATTCTTTTCGACCTCTCTGCTGCGTTTGACACCGTAGACCATCACATCCTCCTAAACCGTCTTCAGCATTACACAGGTCTCTCTGGCACTGCCCTTCACTGGTTTCATTCCTACCTCGCTGACTGAACCGAGTGCGTAGCTCTGGGGGAAGCAAGATCCAGACCCCACACTGTTACCTGTGGGGTCCCCCAGGGCTCTGTTCTTGGCCCAACTCTCTTCACCATTTACATGCTTCCCCTTAGTCGTGTCGTCAGCAAGCATGGAATAAATTTCCAGTGCTATGTTGATGACACACAACTCTACTTCACCATCTCTCCTTCTTGTACCCCCTCTGCTACAGTCTCTTATCTCAGCTCCTGCCTGGAGGAGATAGAGGCGTGGATGAGTCAAAACTTCCTGCAGCTAAATGGCTCCAAAACAGAAGCCATCCTCTCATCAACTCCGCTCCTCTCCAATCACCTCTGTTTCATTTTTCTCTCTCCCTCCCTGCTGCAGAGAAGTTCGTCCATGCCTTTGTCTCCTCCAGGCTGGACTACTGTCATCAGGATCTCTGGCAGGAGCATTCAAAAGCTCCAGTATGTTCAAAACAGCGCCACCAGGGTCCTGATGAGGGTGCGTAAACACAAGCACATCACCCCCATTCTTCACGCTCTGCACTGGCTCCCAATTCATTTCCGTATTCAATACAAAGTCCTCTTGCACACTCATCACTGTCTCCACGGTGCGGCCCCCACTTACCTCACGGAACTGTTCACACGACACACCTCCACTAAGACTCAGTCAGGCCAACAGCACCGTCTGGTCATGCCCAGGACACGGCTCAAGATCATGGATGACAGAGCCTTCTCAGTGGCTGCTCCCCGTCTGTGGAATGCCCTCTCAGACCATCTCAGGGCTCCACAGACGGTGGATGCTTTCAAAAGAGGACTAAAGACTCACCTTTTTACCCTGGCCTACAGCTAAATACCGGCTATTGTCTCATTGTTTTTATATTGATTTTTAATTGTCTTCTGTTTTTAAAGTCTTTTTGCACTGTAGCACTTTGGAATTTGGTGTCAAATGTAAAGTGTGTTATAAATAAAATGTATTATTATTATTATTGTTCTCACCTGTGCAGGTATGGTGTAGGATGCCCACAGAGGCAGGGCCAGCTCTCTACTGTATCCACTGATGAACTCCATGTGATGAAGGAGAGAGTAGTGAGTGTGGAAGAGCACAGCTGGACGCCCGAAAGGCAGATGAGAGGTGTCTGAAAAATGACATACCAACACACATTTATATAGTAATATTTAAAGAAGGGGTATTTCACTTCTATGGGATATTAACTGCTAACACATGATATATTAAGATCACCATGCTAGCTTTGTTTGTTTTGAAAAGCAAAACACGTACTAACATGTTTTGTAAGTTTCACTTTCATTTTTGGCGCTCTGAGTCTCCCCTCCCTTTGCTCTCCGTGCCAAGTTACCTTCAGAGCACTATCACAACACAATCAGCGTGCACCCACTAATAAAACTACTGCACATCGCATCAGGTTTGTGAAGTTGTAGTGTATTGTTTTGTAACATGTTTTTGTACATTTGTCGGGATGGTTGTACGGGAGCATGGAGTTTTATACAGGATCGTACAGCTAACCATAAGGAGAGTTTGAATAGGGCCAGAGCTGTGACTTACTGTAGAAGTAAAGCTCGTCTGGAGGACTGAATGGGACGATGGTCTCCTCCACTTTGTTCTGATAAAAAACAAATATTGAAACTTTAATATTTGGAGAACACTGCATCCTCCAAGAAAGTGTAGGTCTGAGGAATTCACTCCCACATACAGTACAAACAAATCATGAAAACCCAAATGATGTCAATCATGTTATAAAGTTGACCCAGACTTCCTGCACTGAAAACATGCACACTACAATTCATATTGTACTGAACTGCCAGACCTCATCGTCGCAGCTGCAGCCTAGGTCGTAAGAATCGATGGCATAGGGGTCGAGGGGCGGGGTTGGTGAGGTCACTTCCTCTGGCTGGACAGGGCTAAATGGCGGGTTGCGCAGCATGTCGTTGAGGCTACCATATGTGCCGTTGTTTGGGGCCGGACTAAGGTCCAACAGATCTAACACAACAAAGACATGAGGTCATATTTAAATGTACATGAAATATAAAACAATTGCCTTTGGAATGTTCCACAGTGGTGCTTTAACCCTGTTCTAAAGTAACGAAATGTCCTGCAGTGGGGTTTTAACCATCTTCTAATGTAGTGCCCTCCTCAGAAATATCCCTGGAGTTGTGTTTTGTTTCTTTCAAACAATTTGGCTCTGACAAGATCAAATCCAGTCAGCTGAAGGTACATAGACTTCAAAAATCCAGAGGGGTACTTCTAGATCATCACTTGATGTAGTTGCGTGCAGTGACATCTGACGTAGTAGCGTGGAGTGATTCTGTTTCCTGCTTCTGAAGAGTGCAGACGCAAACCTTGCTTGCTCCTGCTGCTTCCTTCCTTCCTTACCTCCTTTACTTGTAAGTGATGTCAGAACTATCAAAAACAAATTAATGAGCAGCAAGTGCAGATATTTTGCTTTAGAATGCTTTAGAAAAAGGACTTCACCGGTCTGTGACTTCCAATGGTAAGCAAGGGTGAAAAAAACTACCACTTTCAACTTAAACCTGAGTGATACTGTGTGTTTTTTCCAAAACTTTGTAAAGACAAGAATGCCAAGCCAACGCAAGTGATAAAAGACAATTTAATATATTACATCACCCAAAATACAGCTTACAAACTTTTTTACCACTGTCACAGACTGACGTTAACATATAAAACAGAACATTGATATTTGTCACAAAACAAGAGCAATGAAGTTGTCAAAAGAGCGCAGGCTGATAGGTGATCTGAGAACGAGTCCTACCCACCTTCACCCATGGTCCTTCCCAACCATCTAGAAATCCTCATCAGATCAGGAATTAAGATGGCTCCCCTCACACCTAATATAGCACAATCAAGAGTTCTGGCCAAACTCCACCCTGCTTGCCCTCGCCTCCCTTCACCATGTCAGGACACATAGGGCCTCTGCTGTCCCAGGACGTAGTTATGATAAAGGTAATATCAGGCTGAAGCACTGTGATGGAACTATATCTACAGTCACACCACATAGACTGATTAACAGTTAGACTGTCCAGTCAGAGAAATTTAGTTCACATTCTCTGTAAGAAGATAACATCCAGTCCTACTGAAACTAATCTGAAACTTACTTTGCTCAATGTCAGATCTTTATGTAACAAATCATTTTTAATTAATGATTTTATCTCTTCTTTTAATTTTGACTTTGTGTTTTTCCTGATAGTCCTCCTCCATGGCCTCCCCGAACTCCTCCCAACCTAGAGTTTCTGCCTCTGTGAAAGCATGCTTAGCCTGCCGCTTAGCCTGCTGGTACTTGACAGCTACCTCAGGAGTCCCACAAGCCAGCAAGGCTCGATAGGACTCCTTCAGCCTGACAGCATTGTTTACTTCTGGTGTCCATCAGTGGGTTTGGAGGTAGCCGCCACAACAAGCACCGCAGACCTTATGACCACAGCTAAAAGCGGCCACAACAATACAGGTGGAGAACACTCCTGGGATCTGCGAGAAGCTTTCCCAGAGGAGTGAGTTGAAAGCCAGGTGTCACTGTCAATACACGCGTGGGCGTTGAAATCCTAAAGTAGATCAACAAAGTCCTTGGTCAGTGCACTGTCTACTACCCCTCCCAGGGAATCCAAGAAGGCAGGGTACACTGCACTGCTCTTCAGCCCGTAGGCCAACACAACAGTGAGAGACCTGTTCCCGACCCGAAGGCGTAGGGACCCTCTCGCTCACCAGTGTGAACTCCAACACGTGGCGGCTGAGCTGTGAGGCAATAAACAAGCCCACCCCAGCTCCTCACAAGCAATGCCAGAGAAATAGAGAGTCCAGCCCCTCTCAAGGAGTTGGGTTCCAGAGCTCAAGCTGTGTGCGTTTTTGTCAAACCATGTTTTGTCTTTTTACCGAAACATGGTTTACACTTGCACTTACATTGGGGCAAGAAAAGTATTTAGTCAGCCACCAATTGTGCATGTTCTACTTAAAAAAATGACAGAGGCCTGTAATTATCATCATAGGTACACTTCAACTATGAGACGGAATGAAAAAAAAAAAAAAATCACAAAAAAGACAACTGAAAATCACACTGATTTTTAAATAATTTATTTGCAAATTATGGTGGAAAATAAGTATTTGATCAATAGCAAAAGTTCATCTCAATACTTTGTTATATACCATTTGTTGGTAATGACAGAGGTTAAATGTTTTCTGTAAGTCTCCACAAGGTCTTCACACACTGTTGCTGGTAGTTTAGCCCATTCCTCCTGCAGATCTCCTCTAGAGCAGTGATGTTTTGGGGTAACACAGACTTTCAACTCCCTCCAAAGATTTTCTCTGGGGTTGAGATCTGGAGACTGGCTAGGCCACTCCAGGACCTTGAAATGCTTCTTACAAAGCCACTCCTTCGTTGTCCGGGTGGTGTGTTTGGGATCACTGTCATGCTGAAAGACCCAGCCTTGTTTCATCTTTAATGCCCTTGATGACGGAAGGAGGTTTTCACTCAAAATCTCACGATACATGGCTCCATTCATTCTTTCCTTTACACGGATCAGTCGTCCTGGTCCCTTTGCAGAAAAATAACCCCAAAGCATGATGTTTCCACCCTCATGCTTCACAGTAGGTATGGTGTTCTTTGGATGCAACTCAGCATTCTTTCTCCTCCAAACACGTCCAAGTTAAGTTTTTACCAAAAAGTTGTATTTTGGTTTCATCTGACCATATGACATTCTCCTAATCCTCTCCTGGATCATCCAAATGGATGTAAAATTTGAGTCCCTGGCAGCATAGTGTGTTACTCATTATAGCCTTTGTTAACTCTCTGCAGGTCATTCACTAGGTCCCCCTGTGTGGTTCTGGGATTTTTGCTCACCGTTCTTGTGATCATTTTCTAATAATTGCCCCCACAGTTGATTTCTTCACACCAAACTGCTAACCTATTGCAGATTCAGTCTTTCCAGCCTGGTGCATGTCTACAATTTAGTTTGTGGTGTCCTTTGACAGCTCTTTGGTCTTGGCCATAGTGGAGTTTGGAGTCTGACTGTTTGAGGTTGTGGACAGGTGCCATTAATACACGTAACAAGTGGAGGACATTGGAGCCGAAGAAGTTACAGGTCTGTGAGAGCCAGAAATCTTGCTTGTTTCTAGGTGACCAAATATTTATTTTACCGAGGAATATACCAATTAATTCATAAAGATCCTACAATGTGATTTCCTGGATTCTTTTCCTCCATTCTATCTCTCATAGTTAGCTCACTGTCTGATTAAATGACTGGAATTATAACATGTAATCACTAGAAACATGAAGCTAAAGCGAAATATTTCATTCAATTGTCTTGAAAGTTGGAGTTGCTGTTGTCGTTTCCTGCTGCACAGGTGCACTCACTAGAAATCTTCTCAAAATAATTCAAATTTATTTGTATAGCACAATTTGTAAAGTAATTCAAAGTGCTTTACAGAATGATTCCTCCATAGATCTGTCATGCGCTGTTTAAGCATGCTACGTCCTCACATGCACAAACTTCTACAACAACAGTTGACCTCTCTGGTTGCAAAAGCACATGTTGAGCAATATGGCCTCCAGAGCACAGGACAACAACTCAACTTAATGAAACGTTCCGAACTACAGTTGACGTAGTATGCTCATTGGCCAGTAGGGTGTGCTAAAGGACACCATGACTTCAACTATGAGTCCAACAGGCCAAAGTGAAAAAGGGGTTCTATATATTTAATTTTACTATTTATACTTTTGACACTAATTGATTTTAGATTTTATTGGACAAAGCTGTGCTCTGTGAGCTGTGCAGGGGGAGTCTAAATCTAAATCTACATGAATCTAAATCTAAATCTACTGAAACATGTGATTGAAACAAAACACAATCCAGGGATGTTTCTGAGGAGGACACTACATTAGAACAGGGTTAAAGTCCCACTGCAAGACTTTTCATCTCATTAGAAGAGGGTTACAGAGAGTATATAAGATATAAACACATACCACACATGACGTTGTAGAGCTCGATGTTCTCAAACTCTGGAACCATTTTACGGAACTTAAAGCTTGGGCCATGACCGATGAAGATTGTCTGAGAACGAAACGAGAACAATTAAACTAGATTTAGAAAGAGAGAGAGAGGTTCAGTAGATCATTACATTTAAGATTTTACTAAAAATGCACCTATTCTTTTCTAGCTTGGTAATTTGGGTGAGGATTATAATTTTGCTTCCTATTTGAACAAGGGCAGTAGATATTACATATGTAGAGGTAATTCCATAACTGTTACCCAAGGCCAAAATGTGTCTAGACTACACAATAGTTATGATTAGACTATAGACTGTACAAAGAAGTGGCCTAATTGACTGTGACATCACTCACAGTGTTCGGCTCTTGTCAAATGAATGATACTAACAGTTATAGGGGCTAATCTGGAGCCAGACTCCATATTTGGAATTCTGACCATGCGTATCATAGCAACCAAAGAGCCAATCTTGAGCGAAGATGTGGAAGGTAACGCCCCTTCCCGCCCGCACTGCTGCTTTAGCAGGGAGCAGCCGCAGCAGCAACTTTGGGGGAAGAAGGCAGTTGATTTGTCTGTCATTAATGTTCCTATCTTGAATTACGGACACAATAGCAAAATAAAAACTCCAGGATCATGTAGAGTTGGTTAATATGAACATTTTCAGACCAAAATGACGAGTGTGATAGCAACAGCTACAGAGAGAGGGGCCACAGTTTTCCAATGTGAAGTGAATTGGAGTCAGAATTGATGGAGCCAGAAGTGCAGCTCATGATCACTTCCTGCTTGGAACGAGGTGGCTAGCAGGTTAGCTATGTCCATATATATATATATAGTCTATGGATTACACTAATGACATAGGTAAAGGGATTCTATTTTAGAACAGAGGACTACTACTAGTGTATATTTTTTTTTTTTTACTTTCCTCCACAAACTGCTGATTAACTGATTTAAAACTATGATAACTACTTTGGATAAGTACTATCCCACCAAACCACGTCAGAATTTGAAAAATATATTAATCAGTCAAATGCACTTGAAATCATTTGGTCAGTATTTCATATACTGCTGTGGCAGTTTGTTACCCTCATGCTGTTGATTTTGTTGTCAAAGCCGTGGTCTCCATTGAAAAGACAGCGAGTCCTCAACTTTTCAATTTCTCGCATTTTCCTGAAAACAAAACACAACAAATGATATTCTAAAACATGATTTTTCATTACAATTTGAGTGAAGCCTTAAAAAAACGTAGAAAAACAAAACTACTGGTAGTTCATTTTAAATGGTTTGCAGTATTCCAAAGTTCCTCACTTATCTTAAGCATTCTGAGCAGCATCCTAATTATTATAAGTGCTTTTGACAACTCTGAGACCACTGCAGAGTCACAGTAAAGCTAACAACAACTAGCAAGCACTTCCTGATTATCTGATATTAAAATGGTTTATAATTAGACGCAGACAGAACACAGACTTATTTTGACCTCAGGAGCTGCTTATGCAATATATCTGAATTGGGGCAAGACACATTTTGCTCAAATACATGGGAAAACATCAGGTATCGGCCCTTTAAGTCCTCATACTCTTTGTTCCTTACTTTGCGACGTGCCACTTCCTCTCCATGAGCAGGTGCACATCCTCGATCCGCCTGTTGTTGGCGTAGTGGAGCCGTTTGGGTAGATGTTGCTTCAGGTAGGGTTTAAAATGCTGAGTGGGCATTTTACACTGAAAATAATGGAGCATAGGTCAGAGAACAGTAAAGTCCTACCCTCCAATAGTACTCGAGTGCACAAAAGCGCCAATACTTACTGTGAGGTTTGCCACCACCACGCGAGGGTCGTCTACGGAAAAACAAAAAGATTTACAAAAAGCTCCATCTGACCCTCTCCTCTGACCCTCTCCTCTGCTCCATCTGACCCTCTCCTCTGCTCCATCTGACCCTCTCCTCTGCTCCATCTGACCCTCTCCTCTGCTCCTCTGACCCTCTCCTCTGCTCCATCTGAATAGTAGTGATAGTAACAGTAGTTTTACTATTAGTAGTAGTAACATTAGTATTATTAGTAATAGTAACTTTGCAGGGGGCGCCGGAGAGACATTTTTAAAGACAGAATTTTAATCGACACATAATTTTTTCCAGCTCATTAAAATACACAGATGCTACATCATGTTTGCAGAATTTTTATGCTTTCAAAATGATTGCCTCGTTAAATGCTCATCATCACCACACCCTGAGACTTATGTTAATTATTTGAACAACTTTTGATCCCGGATATGTCCTGATGATGCTCCATTAGTTTAGGAATCCATCGGATAAAAACCCTTAAAGTATGAATGCTACATTTTGGACGTCTGACATCTATAATTAGATCCAGAATGGCTGCCTTCACATCATTGTTACCGTGTGGTCCCCTTATACTTTTTTGCTCAGGGATACATAAAGGGTGGGTGTACCCAATTTCATTAGTCTATGACATACTAATATTTTCTGCCCCATTACTACTCAAAATAAATCGGCAAGGCTCCGGGGTGGACGAGACCTCAAGTCTCTGGATGTTGTGGGACTGTCTGACACGTCTCTGCAACATCGCGTGGCGGTCGGGGACAGTACCACTGGAATGGCAGACCAGGGTGGTGGTCCCTCTGTTTAAGAAGGGGGCCGGAGGGTACAGGGGAATCACACTCCTCAGCCTTCCTGGTAAGGTCTATTCCAGGGTACTGGAGAGGAGAATCCGACCGATAGTCGAACCTCGGATTCAGGAGGAGCAGTGTGGTTTTCGTCCTGGTCGTGGAACACTGGACCAGCTCTATACTCTCCATCGGGTCCTCGAGGGTTCATGGGAGTTTTGTGGATCTGGAGAAGGCATTCGACCGTGTCCCTCGTGGTGTCCTTTGGGGGGTGCTCCGAGAGTATGGGGTCCGGGGCCCTTTGCTAAGGGCTGTCCGGTCCCTGTATGACCGGAGCAGGAGCTGTGTTCACATTGCCGGCAGAAAGTCAGACTTGTTCCCGGTGCATGTTGGACTCCGCCAGGGCTGCCCTTTGTCACCGGTTCTGTTCATTGTATTTATGGACAGAATTTCTAGGCGCAGCCAGGGGCCGGAGGGGGTCTGGTTCGGGAACCACAGGATTTCATCTCTGCTATTTGCGGATGATGTTGTCCTGATGGCTTCATCGAGCCAGGACCTGCAGCAGGCACTGGGGCGGTTTGCAGCTGAGTGTGAAGCGGCTGGGATGAGAATCAGCTCCTCCAAATCCGAGGCCATGGTTCTCAACCGGAAAAAGGTGGTTTGCCCTCCCCTCTAGGGAGGTGTTCTGGGCATGTCCCACCGGGAGGAGGCCCCGGGGAAGACCCAGGACACGCTGGAGGGACTATGTCTCTCAGCTGGCGTGGGAATGCCTTGGGATCCCACCGGAGGAGCTGGAGGAAATGTCTGGGGTGAGGAAAGTCTGGGAGTCCCTGCTTAGACTGTTGCCCCCGCGACCCGGCCCCGGATAAGCAGAAGAAAATGGATGGATGGCTGGATGGATACTACTCAAAATTAGCACTCAATGAACTCACATTTTCGATACCACTTAATTGTCTCATTATTGTCATACATTATTTTTTACTGCTTGATTTTTGTGACTCATTCTAATTAGTGGTAATAACAGTAGTATTTTTAGTATTAGTGTCATACGTGTTGGAGATTTGGGGTGCCTTATAGTAGCCGTAACAGCAGCAGTAGTAGTAGTATTGCCGTAAATGTTGGTAATGCGGGGTCTCTTGTAGTAGTGGTAGTAGTAGCAGTAACAGTAGTAATATTAGTAGCAGGATCACTCATATGGTACTAGCATTAGCAGTAATAGTAGTAATGCCGTACATGTTGGAGATTTGGGGTCTCTGGGTCGTATCCGTCCAAGTGATCCTGGGATGAGGTTGATCTCGTCGATGTTCAGAGGATATGAGATCAGGAACTCTGTACGGTCACAGTGAGCCTCTTCCATCCCTGAAACCACAAGAGAATACAGTGTTAAAGTGTCTGTTGGAGCTACACCACTGCAAAGTGAATACAGTGTTTAGGTGAACATTTAAGCTACAGTGCTACAGAGTGAATACAGTGTTAAAGTGTACGTTTGAGCCACGCCACAACACAGAAAATACAGTGTTAGAAGTGTATGTTTAAGCTACACCGCAGCAAAGAGAATATAGCGTTAAAGTGTATGTTTAAGCTATGCCGCAGCACAGAGAATACAGTGTTGAAGTGTATGTTTAAGCTCTGCCACAGCAGTGAAACTAGAGCCACTCATACGTCTCACATACTTTACTGTCAGGTCATTTGGAACATTTTAAATAGTACTATAATCTGTTTGAGGCTAACAGTGATCTGATCAAAAAAATTCTTCAGACAGTGAGAAATGAAAACAGCCTGTAAAGTCTTGTGTTTAACATTATTTTGACTCAAAAATATTAGAAACCTAAATTATCCATATTATGTAAAATCAATTTTAACATATAATAACATATAACCATAATTCTTCACAATTATCTTACTGTTGTTGTTGTTTTTTTGTTTTGTTTTTAATTAATATGATATATTTTTAAAGTATTGTTTCTTACCGTGGTCCCCGACGATGATGACGTTGACACAGCGATGAAGGTTCATCTGTTTGAGACCATTCATGAGCTGTCCAATGACGTTATCGATCTCACGCAGAGGGTTGTCCAACTGCAATATACAACACAATACCACTAATACAACCAACTGTGCAGACATAATACTTAAAAATATCATAACAATGCAGAAGATTTATATAACACCTTTCAAGACACCCAAAGCACTTTATAGTACATTATTCATTCACTCCACACACTCACACCACATGTGTTTTTTCCTGAACAGTTTTAGTGTCACTTTGATCTTTACCAGAGTAAATATAAGACCTCATAATACAGAAGATTTTAAAAAGTAAGAAAGTACTATTATTCTGAAAATTACATTCTTTGACAAAAAATTGTTTTTCTTAAATCTTTATTCTGGTATCATATTCACTATTGAGCACTGAGTCAATGCCTTCCTCCTTTCAGTTTGAAATTTTAATATCGTGACAACACAGAATGAATAAATAATGCAATGTAAAGCACGTTAAATATTTTTGAATGGTGCTACATTTAAACAGTTTTAGTTAGAATGAAATCACATACCTCGCTGCTGAGAGGTCCAAGTCTGTGCCCAAATGTGTCCGGCTGCTCTGAGTGCACCGCGTAAACATATGGCCTGAAACACATTTAAATCAGTGTAAATATTTCAATGTACAATGTGTTTAATATGTTTGTTTTACTTATAGTTTGTGTTTAACATGTTTATTTCATGCGTCTTATCTGTGGGCACAGTGGTTTGACAGGGACCTACCTGACGTTGTCCGGCAAGTGCAGCCAGTTGAGGATGGTCAGGATCCTTCTCTCCAGAGGAATGACCCTGAACAAAGCAGAACACACGCTCAAAGAGACATAAAGTAGTAGTAACAATAGCAATAATAGTAGTATGAGCAGCAGTAGTAGTTCTAGTAACAATAGTAGTAGTAGAGGTAGTAGTAACAATAGCAGCAGTAGAAGTTGTAGTAGCAGAAACTGTCAAAGAGACATTAAGTATTTCACTGTAGTCAGCATGAACTCAAACAAGCTTAAACATCCGTCCAAGTACAACATCAGGTGTAGTACAAGGTTAAGACTAGTTAAGCCCTAAATTAATGTTGTTTGCAGACAGACTCATAAATATCAATTGGCTGACACAGCTGTACAGCAGTTACATTTGACATTTATTTAATAGAAGGATAAAGTTGAGATGAGCCATCTCATTTTTGACAGGAACAGAACAGGTACAGCAGCAGTAGTAGCAGTAAAGTAAAGACAACACAGAAAATATACAATACACAAGACAAGACTTGACATATAAGTAAGGTGATTTGACCCACTAAATACCCACTAAAATAAGAGGGAAATAAATAGTCATTTGTTAAGCTAAAATACAGAAAAATGCAAAAAGAAAAGAAAAACACAAAAAATGGAAACTGTGTCACAGATCACATATCCTTGATCTGTGGGGTGCTCCAGGTTCAATTCTGGGACCCCTGTTGTTCAATCTCTACATGCTGCCGTTAGGTCAGTTAATACACAGCAATAATGTGTCCCACTGTGACACTCGGATCTATGCCTCACTGCAGCAGGTGAATATGGACCAATGGATTCACTCTGTTACTGCATCCAAAAGATCAGTGTGTGGAGGCAAAACGACTTTCGTCAGCTAAACTCAGACAAGACTGAAGTCATCATAATTGGCAACAGAAACATAGAGAAAGTGTCTGGATTCAGAGCTCACCACAGCACAGAGACTGCACTGCTTAAAGTAACAAATGACTTATTACTAGCTGCTGATAACAGGCTGGCTTCAGTCCTGGTCCTACTGGACCTCAGTGCAGCGTTTGACACCATTGATCACAACATTCTAGTGCAGAGGTTAGAATGTGACATTGGAATCAGAGGGACCGCCCTCAAATGGTTTAAATCCTATCTATCAGATAGGTACCAGTTTGTTAGTATAAACCAGAGCACCTCTCCCTGTTCTAAAGTAGCCTGTGGTGTTCCACAAGGATCTGTGCTTGGCCCAATCCTATTTACTCTGTATATGTTGCCATTGGGTAACATTATCAGAAAACATGGCATTAATTTTCACTGCTATGCTGATGACACTCAGCTGTACTTATCAATGAAACCAAATCAGACTGATCAAATAGATAAAGTCAGTGCCTGTGTGAAGGACATCAAAACCTGGATGACCTTGAATTACCTGCTCTTAAATCCTGAAAAAACAGAGGTCATTGTCGTTGGTCCCAAAGGTCAAAGAGATTCTCTGTCATACCAGATAATCTCACTCGACAATGTGAGTATAGCTTCTAGCCCTACTGTAAAAAATCTTGGAGTCCTATTTGATCAAAATCTCTCATTCACAGCCCATATAAACTTAGCTTGTAAAACCGCATACTTTCACTTGCGAAATATAACTAAAATTTGAAATATTTTCCCTAAAAATGATGCTGAAAAACTCATCCATGCATTTGTTACTTCCAGACTTGATTACTGTAATTCTCTGCTCACCGCCTGCCCCAAAAGCTCTATAAGGAGCCTCCAGTTGGTCCAAAATGCAGCGGCCAGAGTCCTAACAGGAACTAAAAGAAGAGACCACATCAGCCCTGTACTAAAATATCTGCACTGGCTTCCTGTCGAGCTTAGAATCAAATTCAAAGTCCTCCTCCTGACATACAAAACCCTAAACGGTATGGCCCCATCCTATCTGCAAAAAAAGTACTGTTTAAGGTAATATGGGCCAATTCACCGAGAAGCTTAAGGGCCAAAGAAAATTGGTCTGAGGGCCGCATTTGGCTCCTGGGTCACAGTTTGAATGCCTGCTCTAAAACCTTCAAATTAGGCTAGAAATCTAGGGGTAATAATGGACTCAGACTGTAACTTTGGACTTGGACTTGGAGAGAATCCATGTACTTTGGTGCTGGTCCATGGAGAGACTTGCTGCAAGCAGAGCTGCTTTAAAGTCTGCTCTCTGAGCCACATGAGCCAGAGACCTGAGCACAGGACGCATGTGTGAAGTACCTCCTGGTTCTAGTCAGGACCTGAGCAGCAGTGTTCTGGATGTACTGCAGCTGTGTTAAGGCTTGTTTGGAGAGGCCAGTGAGCAGGACATTACAGTAGTCTAACCTACTGGAGACACAGTACATCTCCCACATGTTAGAGCCACATGAACCATTCCACACTCTGAGGACTTCAGGAACCGACCTCCTGCTGGTGCCCAGAGTCAGGACTAAACCAGGACTGAACCAGGACTAAATATGGAGAATCAGTGTTTCAGTTTTATGCAACTAAAACCTGTCTAAAAACAGTCTTCCTGAAGATGTGAGACAGGCCTCTACTTGTTGTTTCTTTTTAGCTGTGCATATGACTGAAAGGTTTTAATTTTATGATTATTTATGTTTTGATTTGTTGCATTATGATTTTAATGTCTTTCTTATTCTATAAAGCACTTTGAATTACTTTGTGTATGAATTGTGCTATACAAATAAACTGGCCTTGCCTAAATAAATGAATGCATAAAAAAGAATAAAAGAAGAAGAAAGAAACCTCTGACTAAACGTCCACAGTCTGAGCAAAACTCTAGGCTGAACGTCATGTGTGACTTTATTTACATTCTTTGTTCAGCTCCACGTGACGCTGAGGTCATGGTAACAGGCTAATGCTAACAGCCTTATGCTAACAGTCTAATAATAAAGTACAGTAAAAGAAAAATTCAAATCTGTCAACTGGACAAAAAAGTTGTAGGAGTGAAGATGTCTGGCTGCTCATCCAACCCACTTGTTCAGTTTTGGTCAGATTGAACTACAATGAAACTAACACACCTATTGTTTACAGTTTGTTTGTTTGTTAGCTAGGTCTAATGAGCTACATTAAGTGTGACTTGTGCCTGAGACATATTACTGAACCAGTTTCTGCCAATGGATCATAGCTGGACAACTGAGGAGTTACATAGACAGCCTCATGATAACAACAGGCTAATGCTAAAAGGCTAGTAATGTAAAAAATAATACAACTCGGGATTAAACAGTGAATACACAGTGAAAAGGTTAAACTGTCTATAGTATAAATACTGTATGGATAATACACTAAAGGTTTGTATGGATCACATTCAAAAGCAGTATTTCTCAATCTGTGGCACACGTAATGCAAGCCCTTCAGGTGGTACTTGGAGCTGTTCAGTTTGTGGGTTTGCCTGATTTAGAGTTAACTTTACATACTTTTCTGCATTCCAATGGATCATTTGTTGTTTAGAACTATCTACTGTTGTCCCTCGCTATGTGTAATTTTGCATGTTTTACATCATACGAACGTGCGTTGTGTTCTGCATTCTGATTGGTTAAGGGACAGTAGATCACTATCAATCAGCCTCTTCCGTGCCGTGTCTCCTGTACAGCACAGAATGTGTTCAGCCAAATTTACATAAATGTTTGATCGTCACTACAGCGGAGCGGTGCCAGGACGAATAGGCACGGTCAGAGGAACTGTGAAATACATGAGAGTCACTAATTAAACAAGAGAGAAATGTGAGAAAATGTTAATGCCTGTCTGAGAAAAGTGTATAAAGTGTATGGTGAGGGGTTTTACAGCCTTAAAAGATATATAATAATTGTAAAAAATAAAGCTGACTAGTTCACGGATTTTGCGTATTGTGGGTTATTATTAGAACGTAACCCCCATGATAAACCGGGGACCACTGTAGTTCACTGTTACACCTGGTTTACTTCTGGTGGTACTTGGAAAGCTAAATAACTTCTTTGGTGGTACTTGGTGTGAAAAGTTTGAGAGCCACAGTTCTATAGGTTTGTACAGACGATATTCTATGTATTCATAAATGGATGGATAATCAGTGCTAAATGTTATACAGGTTCTATAGGTTAGTACAAATCGCAGTATATTAGTTTGTACAGATGATATTCTCTAGTTAGTATACTGCAGGATAATCAGTACTAACTTAAGTACCAAGGCCAGAAGAAGGAGGCGGCCTTCACTCCCTGTTTCTCTGCTGTGATCCAGATCTGAAACAGAGCAGTTTGAAACATGGTCAACAAGTCAATGATCACATTTTTATATAGATTTTTTCCATGTTGTAGGCACTCAAAACGCTTTACGTCAAGTAACCACTCACACATTCACACACACTCATACACTAGTGTACACAAACACTGGGGGTGAGAGGGATTAAGCGTCTTGCCCAAGGACACATTATTCATTTCTGGGAGCTGGAATCGCACCGCTAACCTATGAATCAGTGGATTTGACTGCTCTACCAATGATGTTTTATGTCGAGAGCGGGATTTGAACATCGCCAGCCCTCCAAAACACGACAATGCTAGTTTTTATTTTAAAAGAAACTGTTTTTCTTAGTTTATTATTGTCAGTAAAAATAACATACAATGACTATGACCAATGATGCATGGCTTAAAGGTGTACTATGTAACTTGTTTGATGGCCGGCTCCACCACCGTTTGTGTTGCCATGCAGAACCTGTGCCTTAAATGTTCCACAGTGGCATCAGTAATGATCACATATTACACAAAAGTGACTCTTGTAAGATTTAAGTTATGTTATAATGTTTCCTCCTCAAAAACAGACCTGGAGTTGTGTTTTGTTTCATTCGCACGTGTTTGAGTGACACTTTATTATTAGTCTGTCTACATCTCCAAAGATCAAAATGCTCTGTTCCATCTTGTGATATCATGAAGTGGTAGTTTTCAAGTTAACAGCACCTTTTACTTTTAGTTCAGTAGAGATTGACAATTCCTGGACTGAAATGATCCAAATGATTCTAGTGAAGGTGTATGGAGTTAAACACAGTGGAGCACTTCCTGTATTACAACATGAAATCACAAGGTGGAGCAGAATGTTTTCTGTGAGAAGAACTCAGCCTAAATATGCAGGGTTTGTGTGTTAAACATGTGTGAATGAAACAAAACACAACTCCAGGTTTGTGATAAGGAAACTTTCTACTATAGATCAGAAATAGTGTAATATGGGCTTTTAACTGACCGGCTGGCCTCCCCACCAACGATGGTTGAGCTTCTCGCGTCCTCTCAGGGTGAACGTAGCGTTGAATACTGGGTCGTGCATCGTGTTTCCCACAATGCCATGGGACTCCGGGTACAGGCCCTGCACAAAGACATGAGCAGAGGATTGAACAAGGACAGTACTTTGAAGCCTCTCAGCGTCTGAGAGGGAAGTATGGGTGGGCTTCTGGCACAAATCAAAAAGTAATATCACTATTTTCTTACAACCAGATCAGATTTAGATTTGATCTTATACATGTACACGACCAGTCAAAAACATTGTTGTTGTTTTTTTACACTTTCTATTTTTTACTTTCTACACTTTACATACAGACAGAGATGACATCAACTATATAAAGCAAGATATATGGAATTATGTAGAAAAGTTAAATAACTATTAGATATTTTTGATAAAGCAAAGAGTGGCTACTTTGAGAATTTGGACACAATGGTGCAAAAAAGTATTTAGCCAGCCACCAATTGTGCACGTTTTCCCACTTAAAAAGATGAGAGGTCTGTAATTTTCATCATAGGTTCACTGCAACTATGAAAGACACAATGAGAAAAAATAAAATACAGAAAAATCACAAAATCTGATTTTTAAAGAATTTATTTGGGAAGTAGGGGGACATGTGTGGCACTGCAGGATTTGCGTCCCTGATGGCATAGTGTGTTACTGATGGTAGCCTTTGTTACTTTGGTCCCAGCTCTCTGCAGGTCATTCACTAGGTCCCCCTGTGTGGTTCTGGGATTTTTGCTCACCGTTCATTTTGACCCCACGGGGTGAGATCTTGCGTGGAGCCCCAGATCGAGGGAGATTATCAGTGCTCTTGTTTGTCTTCCATTTTCTAATAATTGCTCCCATAGTTGATTTCTTCACACCAAGCTGCTTACCTATTGCAGATTCACTTTTCCCAGCTTAGTGCAGGTCTACAATTTTGTTTGTGGTGTCCTTTGACAGCTCTTTGGTCTTGGCCATAGTGGAGTTTGGAGTCTGACTGTTTGAGGTTGTGGACAGGTGTCTTTCATACTGATAACAAGTTCAAACAGGTGCCATTAATACAGGTAACGAGTGGAGGACAAAGGAAAATCTTAGAGAAGAAGTTACAGGTCTGTGAGAGCCAAATTTTGCTTGTTTGTAGGTGACCAAATACTTTTTTAGCAAGGAATTTACATATTAATTCATTAGAAATCCATACATGGACATCCACACATGGACATTCTATCTCTCATAGTTTAAGTGAACCTATGATGAAAATTACAGGCCTCTCTCATCAAGTGGGAGAACTTACACAATTGGTGTCTGACTAAATATTTTTTTGCCCCACTGTATAACATTAAAAAAAAAATAAAAGTGTTGTATTTACCTTAATGTTAACTTTAAATCCACTCTCACTCACTAAGAGCAGACAGAGGTTGACCAATGGGGGAATGAGAGGGGAAACATGTTTTTTTTAGCTCAAACAGAGAAAGAGCTCATTTCACTAAAACTGCAGATTGTCACACCAATGAGACCACAATTTGATTTTTATCACCACATCACTCAACCCACAGTGGATCACAGGAGGAACACAAATATTAAACTTTGGAAGCAGATGTCATCAACATTCCATAGGGGTGATGCTAACTATAGGCACTGCTCTGTCTGATGCTCTGTGACACAAGACTTCAATCTGAGTTTTGTTTGAACACAATCTGACCATACAGAACTGATATAGCTGGAACTACAAGAGGTGAGCTGACTTGTGCTGTTAAACAAGTCCCTCTCAAATAACATCAAAGTCATAAGCTAACTAGCATTAGCAAACACTTTTCATTTAGTCACTCTACCTTCTTCCTGTCCCCTAAACAAGACCATGAACGCTCGAATTGGTCATAGGCTCCTGAAAATGTGCTCATTAGATCTATATTGTATATTTTTCTTGAGTAGTAAGATTTAGATTTCAAAACTTATCAGTCTGTGTTTGCTAATGTGTTCACTATGTCTCCATGGTAACTGCTAAACATAAATCCAGCATGATGCCACCAACAACACAGACACAGACTTCCTCTCCTCTCCCTCTTTTACTCACTCTCTCTACTCTCTCTTGCTCTCATTCACACACTTTAAATACATCCATACAGACTAAGAGTCGTACAATAAGATGTTATAACCGCAGAGACTCACCGTGGCCAGAGAGTAGAGGTTTGGGAAGGTTTTAGACGGATACACTGGCCTCATGTAAGGAGAGGACGTCCCACACGTCCCTGACACAAAAACAAACACACACGTTATTCGGGATGACTTATGGAACTTAAATATTATGTCTTTTGAGTGGTGAAAAGTTCTCAGGAAACCCATGGATATATTATGCAGTAAGTAAGTAAGTAGTGGTAGAGTTAATACTGTCACTGTAAGTTAAAGTGTCCATATTATGCACATTTGTATCTATATTATAATTTTCTTTCCTCATCACAAATAGACCTGGACTTTTCTTTTGTTTCATTCACACATGTTTAACACATAAACCCTGCATATTTAGGCTGAGTTCTTCTCTCAAACTGAGAACACCCTGTTCCATATTGTGATGTCATCATGTGATAATACAGTGTGTTTTTAAACTCTATATACCTTCGCTAGAATCATTTGGATCATTTCAGCTCTGGAATTGCCAGTCTCTAGTGAATTAAAGGTAAAAGAGGCTGTTAACTTGAAAGCTACCACTTCATTACATCAAGGTGGAAAAGAGCATTTTGAGCTTTGAAGATGTAGACAGAATAATAATAAAGGGTTACCCAAACATGTGTGAATAAAACTAAACAACTCTGGGCATATTTTTGATGTGGTAACAACATTATAACGTGGCTTAAAGCTCATAAGAGTAATTTTTGTGTAATACAGGGCCTATAAATACAAAACATTATTATCATTAATATATACAATTCCATATGCTCTAGTGCTATGTGAGGGTTAAACAGATAGACTTAAAGGCTCTGTACCTGATGTTTTCCATGTACTGGAGTAAAATGTGTCTTGCCCCAGTACAAATATATTCTATAAACAGCTCTTGAGGTCAAAATAAGTCCACTGTGTACTGTCTGCATCTAATTATAAAGCGTATTGTTGTTTGATAATCAGGAAGTATGTGTTAGCATGCATTACCGTGGTCTGGTCTCTGAGTGTTGTGAAAAGTACTTATAAACTCCTCAGGGCGTAATTAGGATACTCAGAATGCTTAAAGTAAGTGAGGAATAACTTTAGACCACTGCAAACTGTTTAAAATGAACTACTTCTGTTTTCACATTTTTAAGACTATAATATATTTGAGGAGTAAACAGACTCGTACTGAGTTTGTGCAGGTTGGGGATGACCGATCGTCCTTTCTTCAGATACGAGGCTCTGAAGCCATCCACAGAAAGCATGATCAGAGGAGGACGGATAAACCTGGAACATACACAAAGAAAGTTCACTTTTACCAACCAGAAATATTTCTCACAGGATAGTTTTCCATTTACTGTTTCACGCTGTACTAGTATTGTTTCAATACTAAGATTTCAAACACGATTTCAATACAAAGAAATAGACTCAATACTGATTCCAATACCACAATGCTACGCGTAGTGTCGACACTTGTTTAAATGAGTATGTTATTTTCCAGACTATAAGTCGCACTTTTTTTCATACTTTGTCCAGGGGTGTGACTTACACTCAGATGTGACTTAAATGTGAAATTATAATTATTAAAATACATAATTTCACATCTTTGTCATTGTTGCACTGACAACTGCGCAAGGGCCCTCTAGACTTATTTACCAGAATGGCAGCTATCTACTTCCGGAGTGGCCCTTCATCAACCTCCGGAGCAGGTGGAATTGTTCAGAAGTGACACCAAGGATGAAGAATTCAATGGATTTATTGATTTGGAGTGACATCCAGGGTAAACTTGAGAATAAACACTTGGAAAAATATTGTAAATACTATTTAAGAAACAACTGAAAAGTAAAATAGAAAGTTTTAGGTTCAGTGGTTAGTTTACTAGCAGACCAAAGTGGTATGTATATTTTCCATGCATTCATATGCAGTTTTGTGTGTATATGTAATATGAGCCAGAGCTTATGTTATATTTGATGTGTTTGCTAGTTCTACGGTGTGAAGTGTGATAAAGAGTAAACAGTTCCAAAACAGAAGTCCTCCTAGTAGGCACCCCATCCACTCTCTCCAAATCTAACAGCTTTTCAATGAACATCAACAACTCAACTGTCCATCCTTCCCCTCAGGTCAAGAGTCTGGGTGTCATCCTCGGCAGTACACTTTCCTTTCACTCACACATCAATAATGTCACCCGGTCTGCATATTTCCACTTACGCAATATCTTTCATCTTCGCCCCTCCTTCACTCCTCACACCACTGCCATTCTAGTCCACAGCCTTGTAACTTCCCGCATTGGTTACTGTAACTCTCTTCGCTTTGGTCTCCCCAATAAATCCCTCCAGAAACTGCAGCTCCTTCAGAACTCTGCAGCCCGGGTCATAACACGGACCCCCACTATCCACCACATCACCCCCGTCCTACAACAACTCCACTGGCTCCCCATAAAACAGAGAATTAACTTCAAAATACTAATTACCACCTTCAAAGCAATATACAACCTAGCCCCTCCATACATATCTGACCTCCTCCACATTGCTGCTCCTGCCCGCACTCTCCGCTCCTCCTCCTCTCTCCAGCTCACTGTACTCTCTGCCCGACTTGTGACCATGGGGAACAGGGCTTTCAGTCACTCTGCCCCCCAGCTTTGGAACTCTCTCCCTCCTGATCTCCGCACCTTAGACTCTCTTCCACTCTTCAAATCCAGACTCAAAACTCACCTGTTCAGACTGTCCTGTCTCTTGTAACCAATCACACATCTTTTATCAATCAGTTTTTTGTCATGTTTTATTGTATTTGTATGTTTTTTATCAAATTTTTATCTTGTTCAGTGTCCTTGGGTGTTTTGAAAGGTGCTTATAAATAAAATGCATTATTATTATTATTTTTATTAAAGACGTAAGACCACAGTAAACATCAGTGAAAAGAATCTTGTGTCTCTCGTGTTTGTGGACAAGCTGGCATATATTACGTTAGTGTAGCGTATCTGTTTAACTGTTAATATCTTACGTAACCATAGCAAACATGTATTCAGTTCGTTGTGTTAGCGTTAGTGTGCTGTACTGCTCTTCAGCCTGTTGTTCTCTATTTTATTATTATTATAATTTGTCTTTAAAGATAAAATGTCTGTTCTTGGTCTCAGTTTTTGTAAAATAAATTTCCCCCAAAAATGCGACTTATAGTCCAGTGTGTTGTGTCTTCTGTGTTTTCCTTCATTATTACAAATTTTTCCGCTGGTGCGACTTATACTCTCGAGTGATGTATAGTCCGTAAAATATGGTAAGTAGTTTTGGTAATAGTTTTAGTATCGATTAGTATCAGATTTTTGATACTTGTGACGACCCTACTCTGTATTATTCAACCCTCACATCTGGTATTGTATTGTGCTCTGTACAGTCACCACCGCCCTGGGGCAGACTGACCTGGATGTGACTGCAGTTCTGTGCCAATGGCCTTTCTAACCACCACCACCACTACAATGCCACATTCACACACATCATAAGGGTTAAGTATTGTGCTCAAGACTAAAATGCAATACTGGCAGCAAGGCTGGAACCACCAACCTTAAAGTTAAAGGGCGAACATGTCTACTGTCGCCTCAAATCATTGAATACTTTGTGCATAATGTAAATGTGTTTGTCAGTGTTAAACTACAGTCTGTCAGGTGTGGATACATTGAAAGACTGAAAGAGTGAATGAGTGAAAGGACTGACCCAGCAGGACACTCGGGCGTCCTGATCTCCTCACACTCGTCCTGTACCCACGAACTCTCACCTCAGGAGGAAAACACAAACACACATGTGATTTGTTCTGTGAAGACGTCAAAAGAAACACACACACAGTTTAACGTTTATTTTCCTGGAGGTGTGGACCTGAAGCTTGATACTGTAAGTATTTTTACAGTTCAACAGTAGTCTGCTCTGCAGTAGTCGTAATAGTAGCAGTAGTAGTAGTAGTATCCATCCATCCATCCATCCATTTTCTTCCGCTTATCCGGGGCCGGGTCGCGGGGCAGCAGTCTAAGCAGGGACTCCCAGACTTTCCTCACCCCGGACACATCCTCCAGCTCCTCCGGTGGGACCCCAAGGCGTTCCCAGGCTAGCCGAGAGACATAGTCCCTCCAGCGTGTCCTGGGTCTTCCCCGGGGCCTCCTCCCGGTGGGACATGCCCAGAACACCTCCCTAGGGAGGCGTCCAGGAAGCATCTTGAGCAGATGCCCGAGCCACCTCAACTGGTTCCTCTCAACGTGTAGGAGCAGCGGCTCTACTCTGAGCTCCTCCCGTGTGACCAAGCTCCTCACCCTATCCCTAAGGGTGCGCCCGGCCACTCTGCGGAGGAAACCCATTTCAGCCTTGTCCTTTCGGTCATTACCCAGAGCTCATGACCATAGGTGAGGGTAGGAACGTAGATTGACCCGGTAAATCGAGAGCTTCGCCTTTGGGCTCAGCTCCTTCTTCACCACAACGGACAGATACAGCGACCGCATCACTGCAGATGCTGCACCGATCCGCCTGTCAATCTCCCGCTCCATCCTTCCCTCACTCGTGAACAAGACCCCGAGATACTTGAACTCCTCCACTTGGGGCAGAGACTCACCACCCACCCGGAGAGAGCAAACCACCTTTTTCCGGTCGAGAACCATGGCCTCGGATTTGGAAGAGCTGATTCTCATCCCAGCCGCTTCACACTCAGCTGCAAACCGCCCCAGTACCTGTTGCAACATCATCTGCAAACAGCAGAGATGAAATCCTGTGGTTCCCAAACCAGACCCCCTCTGGCCCCTGGCTGTGCCTAGAAATTCTGTCCATAAATATAATGAACAGAAACGGTGACAACGGGCAGCCCTGGCGGAGTCCAACATGCACTGGGAACAGGTCTGACTTACTGCCGGCAATGCGAACACAGCTCCTGATCCGTTCATATAGGGACCGGACAGCCCTTAGCAAAGAGCCCCAGACCCCATACTCCCAGAGCACCCCCCAAAGAACACCACGAGGGACACGGTCGAATGCCTTCTCCAGATCCACAAAACACATGTGGACTGGTTGGGCATACTCCCATGAGCCCTCGAGGACCCGATGGAGAGTATAGAGCTGGTCCAGTGTTCCACAGCCGGGACGAAAACCACACTGCTCCTCCTGAATCCGAGGTTTGACTATCGGTCGGATTCTCCTCTCCAGTACCCTGGAATAGACCTTACCGGGAAGGCTGAGGAGTGTGATTCCCCTGTAATTGGAACACACCCTCCAGTCCCCCTTCTTATACAGAGGGACCAACACCCCGGACTGCCATTCCACAGGTACTGTCCCCGACCGCCACGCGATGTTGCAGAGACGTGTCAGCCAAGACAGCCCCACAACATCCAGAGACTTGAGGTACTCAGGACGGATCTCGTCCACCCCGGAGCCTTGCCACCGAGGAGCTTGCTAACCACCTCGGTGACTTCAGCCAGGGTGATGGACGAGTCCGCCTCTGGGTCCCCAGTTTCTGCTTCCTCCTCGGAAGACGTGACAGTGGGATTGAGGAGATCCTCAAAGTATTCCTTCCACCACCCGACAACATCCCCAGTCGAGGTCAGCAGCTCTCCACCCGCACTGTAAACAGTGTTGGTGAAGCACTGCTTCCCCCTCCTGAGGCGTCGGACGGTTTGCCAGAATCTTTTTGAGGCCGTCCGATAGTCCTCCTCCATGGCCTCCCCGAACTCCTCCCAACCCTGAGTTTTTGCCTCTGTGACTGCCTGAGCCGCGGCACGCTTGGCCCGCCGGTACTCATCAGCTGCCTCAGGAGTCCCATGAGCCAACAAGGCTCGATAGGACTCCTTCTTCAGCTTGACGGCATCCCTTACTTCCAGTGTCCACCACCGGGTTCGGGGACTGCCGCCGTGACAAGCACCACAGACCTTACGACCACAGCTACGAGCAGCCGCATCGACAATAGAGGTGGAGAACATGGCCCACTCGGAGTCCATGTCTCCAACCTCCCCCGGGATCAAGGAGGAGTTGAAGACCCCCCTGACAGAGGGCTCCGCCAGACGTTCCCAGCAGACCCTCACAATGCGCTTGGGCCTGCCAGGTCTGTCCGGCTTCCTCCTCAGCCAGCGGATCCAACTCACCACCAGGTGGTGATCAGTTGACAGCTCAGCCCCTCTCTTCACCCGAGTGTCCAAGACACGCGGTCGGAGGTCAGATGACACGACAACAAAGTCGATCATCGACCTCCGACCTAGAGTGTCCTGGTGCCACGTGCACCGATGGACACCCTTGTGCTCGAACATGGTGTTCGTTATGGACAAACTGTGACTAGCACAGAAGTCCAATAACAAAACACCGCTCGGGTTCAGATCGGGGAGGCCGTTCCTCCCAATCACGCCCCTCCAAGTGTCACTGTCGTTACCCACATGGGCGTTGAAGTCCCCCAGGACAACAACGGAGTCCCCGGTTGGGGCACTGTCTAGTACCCCTCCCAGGGACTCCAAGAAGGCCGGGTACTCCGCACTGCTGCTTGGCCCGTAGGCCGACACAACAGTGAGAGACCTGTCCCCGACCCGAAGGCACAGGGACGCGACCCTCTCGTTCACCGGAGTGAACCCCAACACGCAGCGGCTGAGCTGTGGGGCAGTATTAGTAGTAGTATTTCAGAGTAAATGTACCTTTAGCAGCAGTATCCTCTGTATTAGAAGTAGCAGTTGTAGCAGTAGTAGTAGTAATAGTAGTAGCAGTAGTATTTGGTAGTAGAACTACCTTTACATGTTGACCTGTAGTTGGAGCAGCAGTCTCCTTGCTCTAAACAGTCCTCGGAGCAGTGACAGGCGTGATTCTTGTTCCTCTCCTCTCCACATCTGTCCTCGGAGCACTCGAACCCTCCCTCTATGGTACAAGTACACAAATATAAGTACTACTTCTGCTATATTACATGAGGAAAAGCCTGGTCTCATCAGATCTCTGAAGCTGAGTAGGGCGTGGCCTGGTTAGTACTTGGATAAGAGACCGCTGGGAATACCACAGAGGTCATTGTTTCCTTAGGCAAGACACTTCACCCACACTGCCTAGTATGAATGCGGTGTGTTTGTGAGTGTTGGTAGTCGGAGGGGCTAATGGTGCAAGACCCGACATGCCAGTGACCAGTATTGAAAATCAGAACTCTGAGTTCTAATTTTGAGTGCAGACCCCGAGAAAACATAATGAATGAATGTTTGACGGGTAGCGCCCCGTCAAACTTTCATTTTCACAGGGCCAATGGGAGCCTGACCCAGAAAAAAATCAACGTAAAAATCTGACCCTAACCCCCTAACCCTAACCCATGTCAGGACATGACAAAAATGATACTATGGCCCCGCCCTAAATCCTACAGGAAGTCGCCCATATTGGATCGAACCCGGGAATGACAAAAGAGCACACCCTCGCGTTCAGGACATCTCCTCACACAATTTTTATCACAAACACCAAAACCCACTAAACCCATGTGCAATTAAAGATTATCAATTACATTTATATATAACTTTGGTTGTGGGGTTTTTTTTGGGGGGGGGAAGCCAATAGAGCAATTCTACAAATTTGCAAGCTGAACGCAATGATATGGAAATCAAGACCCTATCTAGCAAAATGGCTCTCAAGCGCCTTCTTGAAATTTTATTATCAAAAATTACTTCAAGACAATCTATTTGTCGTGGACTTGTGCAAAATTCACAGGGGCCTCATTTGTGATGGGCACAATGTGACAAAGTCACAGGACTCTAGCTTTTATGCTGTAGGAGAAAAATAATGGGTCAAAACAATTCCATTATTATTATTAATTATTATTTTAGCAGCCGGATTGAGGCCGATTTTGACCCCCTGAACATTATTTTATTTTTATTTTTTTTTTAAATCCTTGTTCCAAAAAATAACATAACATAACTCTGTAGCGCCCCCTGAAAAGATCAATATAATTTTTTACAAAGTTTCTCATAGGCAATTGAAATTTGGCACATCCTGTGCACACCTGCATCTAAACAGTAATCAAGCTGCACCTGGGGAGGACAAAGGGAGCCAGAACCTGACACTCAGCACCAGATCGTCCATTTATCCACAGTGGTACAACTGTGCTTGGCTCAGTTTCATGTTTTTGCATTTTGTTACTCGTTCTAAGTTGGGGTATTTTTGCTCCTCGTCAGATCCCGCTCCCTGGACCTGCTCAGCTCCTCTGTCTCCGACCCTGCTCTCCACGACCGGTAAGAACCTCACATCTTCCGACCCAGTTCACCTGTACCAGTACTGCTCACCTCGTCTCTGATCCCGCTGCTCACGGTCAACTCCTGGACCACGGCAAACAACCCTGCTCTCAACTCCCCTGATCTATCTACCTTCATTTGCACATTTAAAACCTGTGAATAAACATTGTTAAACTTTTCCTCAAGTTCTGTCTCTTTCATCCCCCTGTCAGTTGTTGCCACAACACTAATCCAACTATCAGCTTAAATTCCAGTTTCTCAAAAGACGGAATAATCAAAAAGCACAATTAAAAAAGATAAAAAATGCCACCATGGCACCCCCTTAAAAAGTCAAAATACAGTACACCAATGGAAGATGACTCCAAACCTTTTTAAAAATGGAAAGATTTAACTTAGCATAAAAATAGCCCATGTCATTACAAGTAAAAAAATATTATTATGACCTCATCCTAAACACTACAGGAAGTTGGTCATATTGAGCGGAACCCTATTTTTGCAAAATTGTACTTCTCTTACATTTCAAATCTCCACCTTGGAATTTCTTTCAAAAGGCTTGAAAATTGGTATTGGACGTATTTGTAATTAAACATTATTGTTTAGATTTTTGATGAATTCAGAAATGGGGTGTGGCTCAGCCACAAATTGGTGGGAATTTTGAAGCAGAAAAATGTGCATATTTTTCATAGGTGACATCAGATTGATTCTGACCCAATGTGTGCACTGATGACTTGAACACAATGATGTACAAAATGTACAGCTCTGCCTCCTTAAAAATGTAATGGGATCACAAAATTTGGTTTGTCAAAGACATTTGAAATTTGGTATAGACATCCATCTTGCCATACTAAAAAAACAAACAAAAAAACAAAAACAAAAAAAAACAAGCCAATGAGGACAAACCAATTTTTGCAACCATGTTGACATGGCAATGTCCAAGCACTTGCAATAGAAATACATGGGTTTTGGATGACTGAACTGGGATGAAAAAATTGAAAAAAACAAAAAAAAAAAAAAAGATACATGTATTCCACACACCATACTGAACCAAAAAGCCAATGAGGACATATCTCTGTTTCCAACCGTGTAGGCATGATAATGTCAGAAATGGTCTCATTGGATTGAATGGAGTAGTAACATTCAGGCGCTGTTTTTGGGGGAAGGAGCGGTGAAAATGGGGACAAAAGGCAGGATCATCGCTGTAGCAGGTACCCCACAGTCACAAGGAGTGGCGTGGGCCTTTATTATTTCAACTATTTCATCCAAAAGTTGTGGAAGTTGACTGCTGTTTGTTTAACTAATGAAAGGAAATGAGTCTGTTGAGCATACAGTCTTTTACATGTATTGCATGTTTAGTTTCTGTGACTGAGGCTGCTGCTGTAAAACCAATAAACTGTGTCCTGCAGCTGTGGTTTTAGCGTCAGTGTTATCTCCTGTCTCATAATGAACATGTCTCCAATAAAAGTCTGTCGAACTGTTTATTCACACAAAATGTGTGTTTAAAATTGTATTTTTCAAATAACAACTAAATGTGTAATTTAATTTGTATTATTTAAATGTATTGAAAATTTGCAGTGACATCATGCTGGGGGTTTTCTACATGTAAAGGTAAGAGCGACTACATGAAAAACTCTTGGCTAATGCTAGCTACCTTGTGACTGTAATTGTATGTGTGAGACTTGTTTAAAAGCACAAATCCACTCATTTGTTGTAGTTCCAGCTAAGTCAGCTGCTTTTTCTGGTCAGATTGTGTTAAAATAAAGAGCAGAGTAAAGTCTTCTTCTTCTAGAACATGTAATAGTGTGGTGCTGTTAGCGTCACATCCACAGGGGGCGCTGATGACATCAGCTGCAAAGTATCAAGTCATTATCAAGTAATACCTATTAACATTAACATTTAAACAAAAGTATATTCACTTGCAAGGCATATCTATGGGTTTCAGAATTATTCAATTTTTGGATTGTTGCCAGAGCAATTAACAATTCATATTATATCTTTTGAATGCTCAACAAGAAACTGAAACCTATTAATAGGCATTTCTAAGTTTGACCTGTAATTGGGTAGGCCTGTAATTAGTGGAAGGTGTTTCTGACCTGTTTTGAGGCAGTGGTCGTCGAAGTCGCTGCAGCAGCTCAGGTAGGTCTTACACAGGTTATCACATCTGCATCCTGGAGGTTTGGCCTCCTCTAGCTCAAAACATCTGCCCAAGCACGAACCTGCAGAGCTAACCCACTCTGAGACCACTGTAAACAAACAAACACATAAATAAACAAACAAGACAACACAGCACAAAACATCTCCCGGGCACAAACCTGCTGAGCTAACCCACTCCGAAACCACTACAAACAAAAAAACAAAACAGCTCAAAACATCTGCCCAAACAAGAGTCGGAGGAGCTAAACCACTCTGACACCACTGTAAACAAACAAATAAACAAAACAGTTCAAAACATTTGCACAGGCAGGAGTCAGAAGAGCTAACCCGCTCTGAGACCACTGTAAACAAACAAAACAGCTCAAAACATCTGCCCAAGCATGCACCAGAGACCTCTGTAAACAAATCAGGTTGCCACGATACAAAAATTTCGAACTCCAGTTTGATACTTAGGAATAGAATCAATACTCAATACCGATTCTGATACCACAATGAAGATAAGAAATGCTCCTTTTTAGTAACAGAGTGTAAACGCATGTGGTATTATACTTGTTTTGATACATCTCAAGATCATTCTAAAGCTATTCAGAAAAGGATCTGATTTTTGATACTTTTAACAACCTTATGAACAAACAAACAAATAAAACAGCTTAAAACATCTGCTCAGGCAAGAACAAGAGCATCTAACCCACACGGACACCCTGGAAGTAACCAAACAAACAAACAAGAAAACAAAACAGCTCAAAACATCTGCCCAGACAGAAGCCAGAGGAGCTAACCAGGGTTGCCAGATTTTCAGAGAGCCATGAGCAAACAGGTCATTAAAAAAAGCCCAAACAAGCAACCACAGCCCCATGTAAATAAGCGTAAAAGGAAGTATCTGCTCAGGTTGCCTCCTGGACGCCTCCCTAGGGAGGTGTTCTGGGCATGTCCCACCGGGAGGAGGCCCAGGACACGCTGGAGGGACTATGTCTCTCGGCTGGCCTGGGAATGCCTTGGGATCCCACCGGAGGAGCTGGAGGACGTGTCTGGGGTGAGGGAAGTCTGGGAGTCCCTGCTTAGCATGCTGCCCCCGCGACCCGCCTCCGGATAAGCGGAAGAAAATGGATGGAAGTAATTAGTTAAACATCGTGTGTCGCTGCTGAACGAGAGCTACTGATGCACATATTGTAATGACATTTTTAACATCAGCTTTAAAATGTTTCTCAAATGTTAACAGTGTGTATTTCAATATTTTGTGAGTCTATTAATGTGAAGCAGACCTGAAAATGGTTAAAAATCACCTCTTTAAAGAAGTAAAAGTGATGTTCAAGAACAAGCCCAAAAAATGCAACCTGGGACTTTCCAAAAAAAGAAACCCAAGGAGCTCTAGAGCTAACCCACTCCAAGATAACTGAAAATTAACAGAGTCACCGCTAAACTACACAGACAGCCACATCCTCTCACCTCTGCAACCTTTGAATAATCTTTGATCGGACACTGTATCACCGCATTACAGGTCCTGTTCCTGATTTTTTCCATGTATTTGAACAAAATGTGTCTTGCCCCAGTACAGAGATATTGTATAAGCAGCTCTTGAGTAATAGTAGTAGTAGTAGAAGTAGTAGTTAGGTAAGGCAAGGCAAGTTTATTTGTATATCACAGTTTGTACACAAAGTAATAAAATTAACATTAAAGGAGAAGAGGCTGGTCTCACATCTTCAGGAAGACTGTTCCAGGTTTTAGCTGTATAAAACTGAAACACTGATTCCCCATGTTTAGTCCTGACTCTGGGCTGCACCAGGAGGCCGGTCCCTGAAGTCCTCAGAGTGCGAGATGGTTCATGTGGCTTTAACATGTGGGAAATGTACTTTGGTGCTGGTCCATGGAGACACTTTTTCACAAGCAGAGTTGTTTTAAAGTCTATTCTCTGAGCCACAAGAGCCAGTGCAGAGACCTGAGCACAGGACACATGTGTGAAGTACTTCCTGGTTCTAGTCAGGACTTGAGCAGCAGTGTCCTGGATGTACTGAAGCTGTCTTAAGGCTTGTTTGGAGAGGCCAGTGAGCAGGCCGTTACAGTAGTAGTCTAACCTACTGCAGACAAATGCATGGATAAGTTTCTCCAAGTGTGGCTTTGATAGTAAACCTTTGAATTTTGCAATGTTTAGATGGTAAAAAGCTGCAGATGTCATTGATTTGATGTGGCATTTAAAGTTCAAGTATGAAACCATTATTACCATTGGATTTGTAGCCTGATTAGAAGGTTTTAGAGAGAGAGAGAGAGAGACGGGAGGTGACTGCTGACACTTTCTCTATGTTTCTGTGGGCCAAAGTTGATGACTTCAGTCTTGTCTGAGTTTAGCTTGAGAAAGTTGTTTTGCCTCCACACACTGATCTGTTGGATGCACATATATTCAACAAAGTAGTCCCTGTTTTCTAGATAGAACTTGAACCAGTTTAGTGCCGTACCAGGGATGCCCACCCAGTCCTCTAGTCTCTGATCCCATGATTGACAGTGTCAAAGGCAGCACTCAGATGTAACAGGATCAAGACTTTGCCTGCATCAGTGTTCAGACAGATGTCATTTGTCACCTTGATAAGAGCAGTCTCAGTGCTGTGGTGGGGTCTAAAACCTGACTGGAAGACACTGAAAGAGTTGTTCATTTGGATAAAGTTAATAAGCTGTTGGTAAGGAACTTTTTCAGGGACTTTACCTGAAAATGGCAGATTTGAGATTGGTCCGTAATTGTTCAGTATTGTAGCATCAAGGCTGCTCTTCTTTAGGAGAGGCTTGATAACTACAGTTTTCAAAGCTCTTGGGAACGTTCCAGATTGAAGTGGCATGTTAACTATGCAAACGAGTGGTGACAGCAAACTGTTGAGTACAGACTTTAGAAATTTAGTGGGTAACACATCGAGGCGGCATGTAGACGAACTCAGACTGGTGACAATCTCTTGGACAGTTTTGTCAGTTACAGGTGCAAAGTGAGTCAGCTCTAAGTGTCTAGGTGGCTGCAGGGGTGTTGTTTGTGTTGTGGAATTGCTGGTATTTTTACTGGTAGTATATGTATCTTTACATGCAGACTTGTAGTTGGAGCGCAGTCTCCTTTGTAGTAGTAGTAGTCGTAGTAGTAATAGTTGTATTTGGTATTAACATGCAGACTGTTGTTTGTGTAGCTAATGAAAGGAAATGAGTCTCTACTGCGTGTGTCAGTCATATATTACATTCTTGTTTTCTGTGACTGTACCTAAATAAGACCACTGTGTACTTTCTGCATCGAATTAATTATAAAGCGTTTTATTGTTTGGGTATCAGGAAGTACACTGTTAGCATACTAGTTGTTAACTTTACCGTGATGGTCTTTGAGAGTTGTGAAAAGTTCTTTTAAACTCATGGAAACTCATGGTGAATAATTAGGATGCTCAGAATGCATGAGGTAAGTTAGGAGTAACTGTGGACCACTGCAAACCGTTTAAGACAGCGCCTCTAAGCTCGTAACTAAAACTCACCTCTACTCTACACTTCACCCTCCAAACTTCTCAACAGACTCAGTCAAATTGAGCCAACTTCCAGTCAGCAAAAGTCAGAGGAGCTGGAGTCAGAGGACCCATCACATCACAATGCTGCTCAGGTCCTGACTAGAACCAGGAAGTACTTCACGCATGTTTCCTGTGCTCAGGTTTCTGCACTGGCTCCTATTGCTCAGAGAACAGACTTTAAAGCAGCTTTGCTTGTGTACAAGTCTCTCCATGGACCAGCACCAAAGTACATCTACCACATGTTAAAGCCACATGAACCATCTCACACTCTGAGGACTTCAGGGACCGGCCTCCTGGTGCAGCCCAGAGCCAGGACTAAACATGGGGAATCAATGTTCTACTTTGACAATGTTTAAATCCAGCCTCAAAACAATTCTGTTTATCTGTGCATATGACTGAAAAGGTTTTATTCTGCAGTCTTCTGTTTTAATGTTCTTTTGATGATGATTATTTGTGATTATTTATGTTTAGATTTTTTGTATTGTGATTTAAATGTATTTTTATTCTGTAAAGCACTTTGAATTACCTTGTGTACGAATTGTGCAGCACAGATAAACTTGCCTTGCCAATCTGGAGCCTCTCATTTATGGTTGACTGCATTGAAGAGGATCTGGAGAGTTTAAGGACCCACAAAAAAACAAAAGCACTGAGGCAACAAAAACAAAAGACAAAGAAGGCGTCTGACACACAGGAAGGGCATCTGGCTCAATTACCTTTGGTCTGGGAGGAGGGGGGGTCTCCTCCCTCTGATGGGCGACTGGCCTGGAACACATAGGCTCTGCTCAGGTCTGCAGCCCCCAGCAACAACAGCACCTGGAACACACACAATCAGACCACAACAATGTCAGCTTTCATTGGGCACCGCAGGTTTCTGACTCGAATGTCTGCGGACTTGTTTATTTTATTAAGTTGTTTTAGATTAATATTGTGATTTAAAATGTGGAAATTATGGAGCCAGTCCAGATCTTGAGCTAGTCTTAGTCAGGACAAGCTCAGCTGGAGGATTTGACCTGTTGTGCATGTTTTGGGTTGATGGAGGAAACCCACACAGACACAGTGAGAACACGAAGACTCCACACAGACACATTGAGAACATGCAAACTCCACACAGACACAGGGAGAACACGAAGACTCCACACAGGCACAGGAAGAACAAGCAAACTCCACACAGACACAGTGAGAACATGCAAACTCCACACAGACACAGGGAGAACACGTAAACTCCACACAGACACATTGAGAACAAGCAAAATACCACAGACACAGGGAGAACACGTAAACTCCACACAGACAGGGGAGAACACACAAACACAGAACACAGATCTGAAGCAGCAGTGCTCGTGTTCATAATAATTCGGCTCATATAAACCAAACACACGTTTCTGCTCCTGGATGTGGTCTTGTTCTGATTGTTGCTTCATAAATTCCTCTGCAGAGCTCTGTCAGATGCACAAAGCTCTTTGTGGATTAAGACTTTACAGATGTGAAGTTTCCACTCATAAGTTTCCCCCACGGCTCTGGTTAAATAAGACCCCACCGGACCAGGACCAGACCAGGACCAGACCAGAGACCAGACCAGGATCAGACCAGGACCAGACCATAGACCAGACCAGGATCAGACCAGAAACCAGACCAGAGACCAGAGACCAGAACAGACCAGGACCAGACCAGAAACCAGACCAGGACCAGACCAGAAACCAGACCAGAGACCAGACCAGAGACCAGACCAGAGACCAGACCAGGACCAGACCAGAAACCAGACCAGGACCAAACCAGAGACCAGACCAGCATCAGAGACCATGGACCAGACCAGGACCAGACCGAAGACCAGACCAGACCGAAGACCAGACACCAGACCAGAGACCAGAGACCTGATCTATGTATAGCTGCAGATCACACTAGCAAGTAGTAGATTTGTTTTCATTTTTCATTTCTAATGACTACGTGATGCTGCTGAATCCTATGTGTATCACCAATTAAGAAAATAAAATTGGAGAACGAAGTGTGTGCATCACAGTGGGTGATGAAAACAGAAGCTGATCTGCAAAATGGGGTCTTGAAAATAAACAATTAAAGATTACTCAAACATGCACAAATCACTCCAAAAACAGCTTCAGAGGGTCAGAGAGAAAGAAACTAGTGTAACATGTTTAAAATCTCGAAAAAGTCCAGTTTGCAGAATAGGGCCACTTTAAAGCTATAAACCTGTGTGTATCTGAGTAAACTTGCTGTGTAGACCTGATGTGTAGGCCTGCTGTGCCCCTCTCTCACCTGAGCTGTAGTCACTGTGTTTGCGCGTGCGTGACCTTAAGAGCTTTTATTGTGAAAATCTGGCTCTGCTCCAAAATAAACGTGTACATTTTGCATCATGTAGTAGAGCTCACACAGACTCATTCTAAACACCGTTACCCCAGAGAGTGGGCGACATGAACCAGCCACAAACACGTGGAAATCATCAAAAGTTTCACATTTCAGAAGAGGAAACGCTCTTATGCTTCAGTATCTTGTGAAACATTTCACTGTTGGAGCAGCTCAGACCTTCACACGCACACGCATTTAACAGGGCGCTGTTCAATGCCAATAATAATAATAATAATAATAATAATAATAATAATAATAATAATAATAATAATAATAAATGTAACGTTAAAACTCTCATTTGGAGTTAGTGACGCAGACTGCGCAGAGCTCGGGCTGTGTGCTCTGATGCGCACAAACTGCGTGTCCTGACTGTTCCCAATGTCCCGTTCAAAGTGCGTCCTGCCGGTCGATATCGTTCCACAACCGGACTGAACCAGGACTAAACCCAGACTAAACCCGGACTATAGAAGCGGACCCGGGAGAGCCGAGTCCTGGTCTTACCGTACCGGAATTCCGCGCAGCATCTTCACTCCGGCCCGGTGCGCATCAGCTCCGCGTGAAAAGAGACAAACGTAAAACCGCGGAGAGTCCCGGGAAACGAGCGCGAGAGGAGCGCTCGTGAGCCTTTGTGCGCGTGGGCGCGCGTGTGTGCGGGGGCGGGGCCTCACGTGTGCAGGGTTACGACACTACAGTAGGTGAAGCGTGAGCGTGGGGCTGTGTGTTACAGTAGTACGGGGGCGGCACACTGCGGCCCCGGGGCCGAAAGCGGCCCGTGGACCCAGGAGTCAGGACACAGAGCCACAAAGTACCACATAGTACTATGTGCAGGTTTCCTCACAGTGGAGTAGTGATACAGTTATTACCCAATAACCTCAAGGTCTGTGGTTCAGGGATGAAGGCTATGGGACCACGTGCCTCTTTGTCACAACTCCACCACACTCCCCCTCACTCTCTCTCTCCATCCGTCTGAATGGCCCTTCAGTGTGCCTTCAGTGTGCCTTGTACCAGAGGTCCACTGTCTCCATGACCTCAGACCTGGACCAGACCCAAACCCTGAGGACACAAACACAAGAATCACCTTAAACTGTTAGCACTGCACCAACAAACTATATTCCTTCTTTGCAGGATATTTTTCTAAACTCTGCACACTCAGGCCAGAGGATTGTTGGGACTCCTCTCACCCGTCAAATGGTCAATATGAAATAGTTGCATCAGGCAAGTATAGTAACAGATACAAAGTATGTTATTTGTGCCAACTTCTGTTTCACACACCAAATCTGGACAACAAATCTGCTCAACAAAGGCACATTTAAGTCACTTTATATCCAGTGTGCCTCAGTCTCTGTGTTTATGGTTATTGACTATATCTGCTAGTGCAGTAACCTGGACATTTCCACCTGGACACTTCCACCTGGAGACTTCCACCTAGACACTTCCACCTGGACATTTCCACCTGGACACTTCCACCTGGACACTTCCACCTGGACACTTCATAGTCAAACAGTGCACAAAATGGATAAGGGACATTAATAATGGACAAATGTTGAATGTTTTCTTATTTGATGAGTTGTGGCTGTTGTCTCTGGTTGACTATAGTGTGATGTGTGAGTGTAACTGTAGTGTGATGTGTGAGTGTAACTGTAGTGTGATGTGAGTGTAACTCTAGTGTGATGTGTGAGTGTAACTCTAGTGTGATGTGAGTGTAACTGTAGTGTGATGTGTGAGTGTAACTGTAGTGTGATGTGTGAGTGTAACTGTAGTGTGATGTGAGTTTAACTGTAGTGTGATGTTGAGTGTAACTGTAGTGTGATGTGTGAGTGTAACTGTAGTGTGATGTGAGTTTAACTGTAGTGTGATGTTGAGTGTAACTGTAGTGTGTTGTGTGAGTGTAACTGTAGTGTGATGTGTATGTTTAACTTTAGTGTGACGTGAGTGTAACTGTAGTGTGATGTTGAGGGTAACTGTAGTGTGTTGTGTGAGTGTAACTGTAGTGTGATGTGTAAGTTTAACTGTAGTGTGATGTTGAGTGTAACTGTAGTGTGTTGTGTGAGTGTAACTGTAGTGTGATGTGTAAGTTTAAGTGTAGTGTGATGTTGAGTGTAACCGTACTGTGTTGTGTGAGTGTAACTGTAGTGTGATGTGTAAGTTTAACTGTAGTGCGATGTGAGTGTAACTGTAGCGTGATGTGAGTGTAATTGTAGTGTGATGTGAGTGTAATTGTAGTGTGATGTGAGTGTAACTGTAGTGTGATGTGTGAGTGTAACTAATGTGATGTGAGTGAAACTGTAGTGTGATGTGTGAGTGTAATTACAGTGTGATGTGTGAGTGTAACTGTAGTGTGATGTGTGAGTGTAACTGTAGTGTGATGTGTGTGTAACTATGGTGTGATGTGTGAGTGTAACTGCAGTGTGATGTGAGTGAAACTGTAGTATGATGTGTGAGTGTAACTGTAGTGTGATGTGTGAGTGTAACTGTAGTGTGATGTGTGAGTGTAACTAGTGTGATGTGAGTGTAACTGTAGTATGATGTGTGAGTGTAACTGTAGTGTGATGTGTGAGTGTAACTGTAGTATGATGTGTGAGTGTAACTGTAGTGTGATGTGTGAGTGTAACTAGTGTGATGTGAGTGTAACTGTAGTATGATGTGTGAGTGTAACTGTTGTGTGAGTGTAATTGTAGTGTGATGTGAGTGTAATTGTAGTGTGATGTGAGTGTAACTGTAGTATGATGTGTGAGTGTAACTGTAGTGTGATGTGTAAGTTTAACTGTAGTGTGATGTGAGTGTAACTGTAGCGTGATGTGAGTGTAATTGTAGTGTGATGTGAGTGTAATTGTAGTGTGATGTGAGTGTAACTGTAGTGTGATGTGTGAGTGTAGCTAATGTGATGTGAGTGAAACTGTAGTGTGATGTGTGAGTGTAATTATAGTGTGATGTGTGAGTGTAACTGTAGTGTGATGTGTGAGTATAACTGTAGTGTGATGTGTGAGTGTAACTAGTGTGATGTGAGTGTAACTGTAGTGTGATGTGTGAGTGTAACTAGTGTGATGTGAGTGTAACTGTAGTATGATGTGTGAGTGTAACTGTAGTGTGATGTGTGAGTGTAACTGTAGTATGATGTGTGAGTGTAACTGTGGTGTGATGTGTGAGTGTAACTGTAGTGTGATGTGTGAGTGTAACTAGTGTGATGTGAGTGTAACTGTAGTATGATGTGTGAGTGTAACTGTTGTGTGAGTGTAACTGTAGTGTGATGTGTAAGTTTAACTGTAGTGTGATGTTGAGTGTAACCGTACTGTGTTGTGTGAGTGTAACTGTAGTGTGATGTGTAAGTTTAACTGTAGTGTGATGTGAGTGTAACTGTAGCGTGATGTGAGTGTAATTGTAGTGTGATGTGAGTGTAATTGTAGTGTGATGTGAGTGTAACTGTAGTGTGATGTGTGAGTGTAACTAATGTGATGTGAGTGAAACTGTAGTGTGATGTGTGAGTGTAATTATAGTGTGATGTGTGAGTGTAACTGTAGTGTGATGTGTGAGTATAACTGTAGTGTGATGTGTGAGTGTACCTATGGTGTGATGTGTGAGTGTACCTATGGTGTGATGTGTGAGTGTAACTGTAGTGTGATGTGAGTGAAACTGCAGTGTGATGTGTGAGTGTAACTGTGGTGTGATGTGTGAGTGTAACTGTAGTGTGATGTGTGAGTGTAACTAGTGTGATGTGAGTGTAACTGTAGTATGATGTGTGAGTGTAACTGTGGTGTGAGTGTAACTGTGATGTGATGTGTGAGTGTAACTGTAGTGTGATGTGTGAGTGTAACTAGTGGGATGTGAGTGTAACTGTAGTATGATGTGTGAGTGTAACTGTAGTGTGATGTGAGTGTAACTGTAGTATGATGTGTGAGTGTAACTGTGGTGTGAGTGTAACTGTGATGTGATGTGTGAGTGTAACTGTAGTGTGATGTGTGAGTGTAACTAGTGTGATGTGAGTGTAACTGTAGTATGATGTGTGAGTGTAACTGTGGTGTGATGTGTGAGTGACTGTGGTGTGATGTGTGAGTGTAACTATAGTATGATGTGTGAGTGTAACTGTAGTGTGATGTGTGAGTGTAACTGTAGTGTGATGTGAGTGTAACTGTAGTGTGATGTGAGTGTAACTGTAGTGTGATGTGTGAGTGTAACTGTAGTATGATGTGTGAGTGTAACTGTGGTGTGATGTGTGAGTGTAACTGTAGTGTGATGGGAGTGTAACTGTAGTGTGAGGTGAGCGTAACTGTAGTGTGATGTGAGTGTAACTGCTGTGGACAATAAAGTCTAAGGTTAATCTGAATTATACATGTGTTCACACTCTGTGTGTGCACACCTGTGTATTTATCCTCTCCATCTGTTCATGATGTTTACAAAAAATAACTGTAACATCAAGCCCTGGACCTGTAGTAGGAGTAGTAGTAGTAGTAAAAGTAGTATCAGTATCAGTAGCAGTAGGAGTAGCTCTATTGTTGTAGTTGCAGTACTAGTTGTATTCACTGTAGTAGTAGTAGTAGTAGTAGTAGTAGTAGTAGTAGTAGTAGTAGTAGTAGTAGTAGTAGTAGTAGTAGTAGTAGTGGTAGTAGTAGTGGTAGTAGAAGTAGTAGTAGTAGCAGTAGTAATATTGTACAAGTTGTATTCACTGTAGAAGTAATAGTAGTAGTAGTGGTAGTAGTAACAATAGTGGTACTAGTACTAGTAGTAGTCATAGTAGTAGTAGTAGTAGTAGTAGTAGTAGTAGTAGTAGTAGTAGTAGTAGTAGTAGTAGTAGTAGTGGTAGTAGAAGGAATAGTAATATTGTACAAGTTGTATTCACTGTTGAAGTAATAGTAGTAGTTTTGGTAGTATTAGTAATAATAGTGGTGCTAGTAGTGGTGGTAGTAGTAGTAGTAATATTGTACTAGTTGTATTCACTGTAGAAGTAATAGTAGTAGTAGTAGTAGTAATAGTAGTAGTAGTGGTAGTAGTAATAGTAGTAGTAGTGGTAGTAGTAGCAGTGATAGTAGTAGTGGTAGTAATAGTGGTAGTAATATTGTCCTAATTTTATTGACTGTAGAAGTAATAGTAGTAGTAGTAGTAGTAGTAGTAGTAGTAGTAGTAATATTGTACTAGCTGCACTACTGGTAGTATTCACTGTAGCAGTTCCCTCTTACTGACCCCTGCCTGCACCTGCAGCTCTGCTCCTGAACTAAAATACGGGACATTTGTCAGTGTCATTTTGTGAAAAAGGTTCTATTTTGAAAATACAAAACCAGTTGTAGTTGTGGTCTAGACCAGGTCCAGTCCTCCTCTGGTCCCACACAGAGACCAGGTGTGGAAACCCAAGACCCTGTTTAAACCCAGCCTCAGGTGAGAAGGACAAACCAGCCAATCAGAGTGCAGTGTCTGATCCAGGTGAGTTTAGAGGAAACAAGTCCCAGCGCACATCTGTTTACATATGTGTGTGGTCTGCCCCCAGGGCTAGACCATGACTAAACCAGGACTAGATCAGGATCATGTTCAAAGAGGGTCTTATGATACTCTCTTCTTGGGACAGGAAGTAGCAGCACCACGAAAGTTCTACAGACCACCAGTGCATGCGCTGCTGTGTCCTTGGGCAAGACACTTTCTTTTGTTCTGTCTCCAGTGTCTGGGGTGAGAGGGTGAGTGGTTGAGGAGATTAAAAAAATGCTGGTTTACAGATGACATCACAACATTCTATAGGCTAATACTATTGATGCTTAGCCGATGTCATCAACATTCCCCAGGAGTATGAGGCTAACTGGAAGCATTACTCTGTCAGAAGCTTTATTAGAGTTTAATCTGAGCTTTATTTTAACACAGTCTAAGAATAAAGAATTGACTTAGCTGGAACTACAACAGGTGAGCTGATTTGTGCTGTTAAACAAATCTCTCTCAAATAACATTGCAGTCTCAAGCTAGCTAGCATTAGTTGTTAGTTGTTTTTCAGTTAGTCACTCTCACCTTTTTGTTGAAAATCAAACTCCTAAACAGGACCATGAATGCTCATATTGAATGTTACTAATGTGTGCTTTGTGTCTCCATGGCAACTACTGAACATTTCAGCATAGAGATGTACCTTTGGTAAATTAACAAATGTGAAGTACAATGTAATCAATGGTTTGAATGTTTCAATCCCATCCAGTTCATTCTACAGTTGTGCCCACAGGCAAAGGGCTTCTCTTTGTCTGCTGGAGTGACAGTGAACTACAGGAGCATTAGAGCAGTGTTTTTGGACCCTGTGTCTGTGCCATGGTCAGACTTTGGACAGAGTTAATATTTGAACACCTTCCTCTTCCTCCTCCTACCTCTTCTGCTCTGAGCTCTGTCCCATTTGACCGCTGCAGCGAATGTAGGATCTGACCTGACCTGACCAGGGACAAATACGAGGGCAACAGTAATGCAGTGAGTCAAGTGTTTGTCCACTGATCCAAAGGTTGGTGGTTCAAATCCTTCTCTCCTTCCTGCTCCCACAGATGAATGCTGTCGTCGTGTCCTTAGGCATGACACTTAACCCTCCTTGCCCCCAGTGTGTGTGTACACTGGTGTATGGATGTGTGTGTGAGTGGGTGAGCGACTCCTAGATGTTTTGAATGCCTTGAAGGTGGAGAAAGCTCTGTATAAAATGTGGCCATTTATCAATAATGTGTCGTCCGCCAGAACTCCCTGAGAATGGTGTTCTCTTGTAACCATGACAACCCACTTTTATACAGTGTTTTCCTATTCATCTGAGCTACCAGAAAAAAGTTTTAAAAACTTTGACAAGATGACAAGACAAAGCTAATTTTGAGCTAAAATGTTAACAAAAACACATTGCTGATTAATTGTTCAGATTTTTTTCTAAGTCAGGTTAAGGTTAGGGGTTAGGTTTAGGAACAGATATGTTTAGCATCATGTGATATTTATAAGGCAGGAACAAGAGTGCAGCACAAATTGTCAAGGTCTGATCAAAACACAGGTCTGATCAAAAGATGCTGAAAATTACTATTTTTTTAAGCTATAAAAGTATATGTCCATATTAAATAAAAAATAAGCGGGACAATTTCCTGCACACAGTGCAAAGTTTAACACTAAAAAACAGAATAAAACACATTCAGTAATCCTCCAGCTATCGGTGCTCCTGACCAGGGTCAGGCTCATATCTGGAATACAATTAAATAGTAGTATTTTCTTTTCTATTCCCATGTGTGTTATATGTGTGTAATCCTTCAGTGTTCATAGTGGTCCATGGGTGTATACTAGTCTATGTGTCTTATACTTGTGAAACATACAGCTCAACATCATTATAAACATATTCAGAAAAAGTTCATTTCTGTCCTGTGAATTAGTATCTATACCTGCTCCAATGAGTATTTAGTTCCAATACTAGTTTTAGTATGGATTAGTACAGGGGTGGGCAAACTACGGCCCAGGGGCCACACATGGCCCTTTGGGCTGATTAATCTGGCCCGCCGAATGTGACCAAATTATATTAAAATACGTAAGGGTAAACCTTGTACAATTTACCTTTCCCCTATAATGCCATCAAAAGATGGCGCACTTCAGCTACATCAACCTTGTTCGTGTGTGTTACTCTCTTATTGTCTTATCAGCCCTTCTGCAAAAATGAGCTTAGAAAAGCAAAGAAAAGGAAAGTGGATAGTGAGCACTGAGTGTTTAATATGGAGTGGACAGCAAAATATTTTATGTCCGATCAAAGGCTGTATGCCTAATATGCCAAGAAACTCTTGCGGTTTTCAGAGAGTATAATATCAGCCATCACTTTGCTACAAAGCATGCTAACTATGCTAGCAAACAGTCAACGCAGGAACGGGCGGCTACGGCTCAGAAGTTGGCAGCCAATTTACAGACTTGGCAACATTTTTTTCACTGGCAAACACTGATTCAAGAGTCAAGTACCAAGGCAAGCTCTCCAATTTTTTAAAAAGACCATTTGGAAAACAATTTGTACAATGAGCCTTGCATATTCATGTTTTGCTACATGTCACAGGCCAAATCTCTGATGTAATATATACATATATATCCTAGAACCCATTGTGGCGCGTGTGACAAAAAGTTTGCCCACCCCCAGATGAGTACCTGTTATGTAAAAGTCACTTTTGTTCACAGAGGTCAGTGTCATTGTTCTGATTTGACCTCACACCTCGAGAAAGCTTCAGTGACACGTTGAATGTAAGCACCACTTCTTCTGGTTAAAGCTGCCTATGTAACTTTTCTGTAATGTAATGTGTATGTATCTTTAATAGTGGAATGTTTAGTTACCATGGTGACACAGTGCACACATAAGCAAACACTGCCAAAACTGTTTAAAGACCATTTGAAAACTGAAGAAAAAATACAAAATGCATTTAAAGAGTACATTTTCAGGACCCTGTGATCAATCTGAGCATTCATGGTCCTATTGAGGAGACTGAGTTTCAATAAAAAGGTGAGAGTGCTAGCTAGCTTGTATCTGCAACAGTATTTGAGAGAACCTTGTTTAACAGCACAGATCACCTGTTGTAGTTCCACTTTAGTCAGTTCCTTATGGTCAGATTGTATTATAATAAAGCTCAGATTAAAGTCTAAAAACAGCCTCAGGCAGAGCAGTGGCTCCAGTTAGGACCACACTCCCAGGCAACGTTGATGACATCAGCTGCAAAGTATCAGTTGCTTTGCCTGGAATGTTCCACAGCGTGGCACCATACATCTATCTCTCACTGAGACAAGTAGATGACGCCACTAGGCCAAGTTACCGGTCAAGTCTACGGAGAGGAGAGCCATAATAAGAATGCCTGCCTGTAACTAAATAAATCCAAGATAAACATGTCTAATGCTTTACTGTGGAACATCCCAGATAAACAAATCTCCAACAGAAAATGTATACAGTACACTTTTAATATACTGTAAATGAGAGTGTAGAGAGCAGCAGCAGACTGTGTCCACTCTACGAATAACATCACAGAGAGGACGGAGTCTGATGAGGGCGAAATGGTCAAAAGTCAGATTGTCAAAGGTCAAAAGTCAAATGTCAAAAGTCTGGGAATGATTGTGTCAGACTTTTACCACTAGACAGTAACAAATACACAAATAAACAGGAAGAATGAACAGATCCAAAAGACCCAGATCCTCTCTGCACTCCTCCTCTCCTCCCTCTTCTCCTCCTCCCTCTTCTCCTCCTCCCTCTACTCTCCTTCTCCTTTCTCTCCTCCTCCCTCCTCTCCTCCTCTCTACTCTCTTCTCACTCGCCCTCTCTCTCCTCATCTCTTCCTCCCCTCTCTTTCATCTCCTCTCTCTCCTCTCTCATCCACCTCTCACCCAACTCTTCTTTCCCCTCTCTCCTCTCTTCTCATTCTCTCCTCTTTCCCTCTCTCTCTCTCTCTCTCTGTCTCTCTCTCTCTCTTTCACTGTTTACTTTCAGATTAATAATTGTCAGGAGTTGCTTGTTTTTGCGGAGTCCTATTTTTTTCCAGGTCTGTGAACACATCGCAGCTCCGCTCATCCTCTGGGCTCAGCACTTCTACTGCATCTGGACAGGAAAACTACTGCAGAGGTACTTCAAGTCTGCAGTATTTTTGGGGATATTACTGCAGTTTATGGGCATCCTTTGTTAAACATGGGACCGAGAAATACAGGTAGGGATATTTTTAAACCTAATTTGTGTATTTAAGACAATAAAAATGTAAAAAAAAAACAAAAAAAAAACAAAACAAAAAAAACTGTAAGTCTGATGGCACAGATTGGCAGCCTCACGTCTGTCAGTCTGTCATAGGTCAGCTGTGGCTACAACAGTATGTCACCATCACAGAGTGTGGAGTGAATGAAAAATGAATACAGAGGAGTGTTTTGAGACACTCCCACCTGTAAAGTGCATTACAAGTGTAGGCCGTTATTATTATTGTGTCAGATCCATCCATGTGTCAGCCATCTCGTCCTCCTGTATCCCTATGTGTCAGATGCCCTCCCATCCTCCCGTCTCTCTGTGTGTCAGATGCCCTCCTATCCTCCTTCTCCCTGTGTATCAGATGCCCTCCCGTCCTCCCTTAGCATGTTGTTTCCATGAAGAACATTAACCAGGTCAACAAATCTGCATCACAAACCAAACACGTTTTATCATCTTTAAATTTCATCTCTGTGGTCCTCCATTTTGTCCTGCTTAAAGCTGTACTGTCTAACTTTTCTGATGGATCGTCTGTGACTTGTTTGTCTCCATGGAGATGCTAGTTTTGCCTGGAATGTTCCACGGTATGACATAAAACTTTATTAATATAGGTTTATTTATTATTAAAAATATCTGGCAAAATATGCAAAAGCATGCATTGTAACAGTGAGTCTGCTCGCCTCTTCACAGATCTGACCTGAAACTTGCTGGTGTTGTCAGCTTCTTGTCTCCATGGAGATTGACACTGTACGTTGAATGCCATACTGAAACATTCCAAGCAAAAATAACATCTTCATGGAGACAAGCAAGAAACCACAGAACGATCCATCAGAAAAGTTCCACAGTGCAGCTTTAAACAAGACAAAATGGAAGACCACAGAGATGACATTTAAACATGATTTTTTATGTGTATTAGTTTATGATGCAGATTTGTTGACCTAGTTTATAGTTAATATGTCTGTAATTACTGAGCCACAAAAACTGGGACAAAGTTCAGCATCCTCTGTCAGTATTGATGTTTTTTACACATATATCTATGATGGAATGTTCAGCAGCTGGTGGCACAATGTGCACATTAGTAAACACTGTCTAAAAGTTTAAAGATTGTCTGAAAACTCAAGAAAAACATACCAAACTTATTTTAAGAGCACATTTTCAGGTGTCTGTGATGAGTCTGAGCATTCATGGTTCTGTTTAGGAGTTTGATTTTACACAAAAATATGAGAGTGACTTACTGAAAAACAGTTGGCTAATACTAATGGTAATGCTAGCTAGCTTGTGACTGTCATTTAAGAGGGACTTGTTTAGCAGATGGAACAGGTGGACTGATTTGTGCTAAGTCAGTTCTTTCTGGTCAGACTGTATTAAATAAAGCTCAGATTAAAGTCTAAGAGAGCTTCAGACAAAGCAGTGCTTACAGTTAGCATCATGATGTGATTGTTGTCAGTTGACTTTAAACCATAAGATTAAAATGACAAGTTTGTGGAGACAATTCCAAAAAAGTAATGAGAAGGTTAAACATTTGTGGATCATAATTTTTGACATTTCTTTCAAAAACACTGAATCTCTCGTAGAGTTATATAAGCCTCCATCTGAAACTATGACATCATTAAACACATTTAGGGCATTAAGATAAACAGTAACACATTTGGTCCAGTCCTCGTTGTTGCCCTTTCATCCAGATGACCTGTCCTGGGACGGGTCATCTCTCCACGCAATGAGGTCATACATCTCTTTGACCTCTGAACTCTGACCCTGATGCTGGAGTTTCACTTTTACAACTGAACAAAACAAAACAACTGATTTTGAAATGTGCCATAGTGACCTGTACCTCCTCCTCCTTTAACCCTGTAAATGATAAAATGTCCAGCAGTGGAGCTTTAACCCTGTTCTAATGTGATGAAATGTTTTGCAGTGGAGCTTTAACCCTGTTCTAATGTGATGAAATGTTCCACAGTGGGGCTTTAACCCTAAAGGTGTGTCCTCGCTTCATTCAAACATGTTTCAGTAATCCTGCAGATTTAGTCTGTCTCCCTTTGCACAGCTCAGTCAGTCTGTTACACCTCGTGATGTGATCATGTGGTGTTCTTCTGTGTTTTTAAAGTCCGCACTGTTCACAGACTTGTTCAAATAATTTCAAAGTAAAAGTGAATACCTCCTATGGGATAAATAGTCTTATCCTTTTTCCTCAAATTGAGGTGTTGCTGTTTTCTCAGAGTGTCCATCAAAGCTGAAGGCTCCAGCAGAGGGCTCTGTGTCTCGTTGCCGCAGCTGTAGTGACGGGGCCCGGTACAGACCCGGGGCCAAACCTGGACTCGGACTCCACAATCCCAAATCAGGTCTGGGTCAAATAATACCCAAATACCTAATTTATAATAAATATAAATGCAACATTCTTTAGTTGAAGAGAGGGCATTTTACCTCTCTGGGGTATTAAAGAGGGGGCATTGTTCTTCTCTGGGGTATTAAAGAGGGGGCATTTTACTTCCCAGGAGTATTAAAGAGGGGGTATTTTACTTCTATCGGGTATTAAAGAGAGGGTATTTTACTTCTATCGGATATTAAAGAGAGGGCATTTTATTTCTATGGGATATTAAACAAGGGGCATTTTACTTCTCTGAGATATTAAAGAAGGAGCATTTTACTTCTCTGAAGTATTAAAGAGAGGGCATTTTTACTTTTCTGGGGTATTAAATGTAACACATGACATATTTAGATTACTATGTTTTATTGTTTTGAAAATGCTAATGTGAAAACAACATATTAACATTGTTATTTTGATGCTCTAAGTCAAAAGTCACATGTTACAATCAGTGTGTGTTCTGTTAATGAAACTACTGCACATCGCATCAGGTTTGTGTAGTTGTAGTGTAGTGTTTTGTATAATGTTTTTATATTTCTGGAGAACTGTTGTGTGGGAGCCTTGGTGACATAGGCTTTTTGATGAGGGAAAAAGCATTGTAACATGGTAGGTAGAAAATACCTATGGAAAGGGAAAGTCTGTGCTACTTTTGAGCTCAATGAGAATGTATTAGATTTAAACAGTGCCTTTCAAGACATTCACACACACTTTACACAGAGTGTGATGTTTTTCTGATGTTTTTGTGATGGTTTTATGATGCTTCTACAATGTTTTTGTGATGTTTCTGTGATGCTTTTGTGATGTTTTTGAGATGTTTTTGTGATGTTTCTGTGATGTTTTTGTGATGTTTCTGTATGTTTTTGTGATGTTTCTGTATGTTTTTGTGATGTTTCTGTGATGTTTTTGTGATGTTTTTGAGATGTTTTTGTGATGTTTTTGAGATGTTTTTGTGATGTTTCTGTGATGTTTTTGTGACGTTTTTGTGATGTTTCTGTATGTTTTTGTGATGTTTCTGTGATGTTTTTGTGATGTTTTTGAGATGTTTTTGTGATGTTTCTGTATGTTTTTGTGATGTTTTTGAGATGGTTTTGTCATGTTTCTGTGATGGTTTTGTAATGTTTCTGTGATGTTTTTGTGATGTTTCTGTGATGTTTTTGAGATGTTTTTGTGATGCTTTTGTGATGTTTTGTGTTCATGTCTGATGTGTGTTCAGTTCTGAAGAAGCCAGTGAGCACAGAGGAGCTGCAGATGCCTGGAGGCCCCTACTATAAGAAGACGTACACGGTAACAATAACATATTGTCTGTCTATGGTGTGATGCTTGTCTCCACGATGCTATTGCTGTCTATAGAGCAATAGCATCTCCATAGAGAGAAGCAGGTTGCAGATCCTCCACCAGGAATGTTACATAGTGTAGGTTGAAGTTCGACTTCTGAGTGATTGTTGATATTGATATTCTCAGATTGTGGGAGACGCTGTAGGCTGGGGCTTTGTGGTCCGAGGCTCCAGACCCTGTTACATTCAGGCCGTGGAACCAAGTGGACCTGCAGCTGCAGCTGGGATCAGGGTGAGAACAAAACCAGGACTGAACCAGGATTAAACCAGGACTGAAGCAGGACTAAACCAGAACTGAACCAGAACTGAACCAGAACTGAAAATGGACTAAACCAGGACTGAAGCAGGACTAAACCAGGAATGAGATAGGACTAAGCCAGGACTAAAACAGGACTAGACTGAACTGAACCAAGACTAAACTGGAGCTAAACCAGGACCGAACCAGGATTGACCCAGGACTATAACAAGATTAAAACAGGACTAAACCAGGACCAGACCAGGAATGAATCGAGACTAAACCATGACTAATCTGTGGCTAAACCAGGACTAAATCAGGTCTTGCTGCTGGGATCTGGTTGAGAGCCTCACACTTGATTAACTCTAGGGTCAATAACACTGTTTACACACAACAGTTTTACATTTAGTCTGGGTCTGGCAGGAGCAGAGACCAGACAGGAGCAGACAAGAGGAGACAGGAACAGACAGGAGGAGACAGGAGCAGACAAGAGGAGACAGGAACAGACAGGAGGAGACAGGAGCAGACAAGAGGAGACAGGAACAGACAGGAGGAGAAAGGAACAGACAAGAGGAGACAGGAGCAGACAGGACCAGACAGGAGGAGACAGGATCACAAAAGAGGAGACAGGAGCAGACGAGAGCAGATAGGAGCAGACAAGAGCAGACAGGAGAAGACAGGATTAGACAGGAGCAGACAGGAGAAGACAGGAGTAGACAGGAGCAGACAGAAGCAGACAGGAGCAGGCAGGATTAGACAGGAGCAGACAGGAGCAGACAGGAGAAGACAGGAGTAGACAGGAGTAGACAGAAGCAGACAGGAGCAGGCAGGGGCAGACAGGAGCAGGCAGGAGCTAGGACCAATATTGTATATTTTTGGGTCCAATATTGTCTGATATGGAACTGAAACTTGAAGTGTAACTGAAGTTATGAGATATTTTGGCTATTGTCAAGTTTTCAACTGATATCTTGGAATGATCCCTGGTTTAGTAAATGTCCCTGTGTCCAGTATCGGTATCTATGCATCACTCCTGTGGTTCTGCTCCTATCTCCCTGCGGGGACAAAAAGTGTGCCTAACCCCCCCCCCCCCCCCCCCCCCCCTCTTTTACCCACCCTCTCTTCCCCCTCTCTATGTCCTCCCTCTCTTTTTGCTCTCTCGTTCTCAGGTGTGCCAGTTCGTGGTCTCTGTAAACGGTCTAAACGTTCTAGACTCAGATTATCGCTTCGTGAGTCACCTGATCCTCACCGGACCCAGAACTGTAGTGCTGGAGGTCATGGAGCAGAACCAGGACTAGACCAGGACTGAACCAGGACTGGACCGGGACTGGACCAGGACTGTACCAGGACTGAACCAGAACTAGACAAGGAGTAGACCAGGACTAGGCCAGGACTAGACCAGGACTGAACCAGAACTAAACCAGAACTGAACCAAAACTAAAATAGGAGGAAGGTCTAAAGGAGAACTAAAGCAGATCTAACGTAGGACTAAAGCAGGTCTAAAGTAGGACTAAAGCAGGTCTAAAGTAGGAATAAAGCAGGACTAAAGCAGGGTTAAAGCAAGACTAAAGCAGGTCTAAAGCAGGTCTAAAGTAGGACTAAAGCAGGTCTAAAGCAGGTCTAAAGTAGTACTAAAGCAGGACTAAATGTTTTATATTTTTTTCAGTAGATCAGGAAAATGTTTCTCTGGTGTTGTTCCTCGTGTTTGCACTTTTATATCTTTGTACCAACATGTGACTATATTGTGGAATCCTAATGACGTGAAATGTATTTTTTCATGTAACTGTGTTGTGTTCCGCGTGCCTTTTTTGTATTTCACTTTTAGCCCTATTTCTCCCTCTAGTGGCACAGTGCATTATGACAGCACTCACTCGGCACAAATGAAAGTGACATTTGCTGTTTTGTATAATCTCTGTGTTTTCTTATTGAATAAATCCAGGTTACTGTTCAATTTGACAGGGACGTCATTCATTGTGTGTGAACTGGACCAGAACTAAAACAAAGACTAAAGTGGGACTAAACCAGGATTTAACCATGACTACACCAGGACTAAACTAGGACTAAATCAGGACTAAACCAGGACCAAACCAGGACTAAACCAGGGCTAAACTGGGACTGAACCATTGATGAACTAGCCCGGGTCTGAATTAGGACTAACCCAGGACTAACCCAGGGATAGTCCAGGTCTGAACTAGCCTAGGACTAACCCAAGTCTAACCCAGGTATAAACCAGGACTAAAGATGTTCTAACCCAGGTCTAGTACTAACTCAGTTCTGAACTAAGACTAGCCCAGGTCTAACCCAGGACTAACCCAGGTCTCATTTGTTATCTCACTTCAATAAACCTGAGAAGGTGGAATGAGAGTCTTGGGGCGGGATCCTGAAACAAGTCCAGACCTCAAACCTTTAAATCAACTGCTTCATGTGAAGATACAGAGTCAAGACAGGAAGTATTACTGCAGGACCTTCAAAATAAAACACCAGAAGAGCAGAGGAGAGGGTCAGAGGAGCAGAGGATTAGAGGAGCAGAGGAGAGAGTCAGAGGAGCTGAGGAGAGGGGCAGAAGAGTAGAGGAGAGAGGCAGAGGAGCTGAGGAGAGAGGCAGAGGAGAGAGTCAGAGGAGCTGAGAAGGGCAGAGGAGCAGAGGAGAGAGTCAGAGAAGCTGAGAAGGGCAGAGGAGAGAGTCAGAGGCGCTGAGGACTAGAGGAGCAGAGGAGAGAGTCAGAGGAACTGAGGAGGGAGGCAGAGGAGAGAATCAGAGGAGCTGAGGAAAGAGGCAGAGAAGCAGATGAGAGAGTCAGAGGAGCTAAGGAGAAGGGCAGAGGAGCAGAGGAGAGAGTGAGAGGAGCTGAGGAGAAGGGCAGAGGAGCAGAGGAGAGAGTGAGAGGAGCTGAGGACTAGAGGAGCAGAGGAGAGTCAGAGGAGCAGAGGATTAGAGGAGCAGAGGAGAGAGTCAGAGGAGCTGAGGAGAGAGGCAGAGGATTAGAGGAGCAGAGGAGAGAGTCAGAGGAGCTGAGGAGAGGGGCAGAGGATTAGAGAAGAGGCTCAGAGGAACAGAGGGGAGGGTCAGAGGAGCAGAGGGGAGGGGCAGTTGAGTAGAGGAGAGGGTCAGAGGAGCAGAGGGGAAGGGCAGAGGAGATAGATTAGCTCAATGTCATGCTATGGAATATTTAAAAAAAACAAAAAAAAACAACAAAAAACAATAGCATCCATGTAGACAAGCGCTTTAATGGCCACCATCCAAAAGTGCACAGTTAGAACTGAACCAGGACTGAACTAGGACTAAACAAGGACTAGACCTGGACTAAACCAGAACTAGACCAGGACTAGACCAAGACTAAACCAGGACTGAACCAGGTCTAAGACTGGACTACTAGACTAGGTCTAGACAGGACTAAAATGGGTCCAAACCAGCACATAGACCAGGACTAGACAAGGACTAAAGCCCGACTAGACCAGGTTTAAACCAGGTTTCAACCAGTACTAGGGCTGTAACTAGTCTGGGACTAAACCAGGATTTGACCAGGACTAGACCAGGTCTAAACCAGAACTAAACCAGGAATGAATCTGAAGTAAACCAGGACTAGACTGGAACTAAAGCAGAGATAAACCAGGACTAAACCAAACTGAGACTAAAGCAGTACTAAAGCAGGTCTAAAACAGGACTAAAGCAGGTCCCCTCTCAAACCATTTATTTTCTCTGGTTAAGATCTGTAGCTCACTATCTTCAAAGGAGTGCTTAGTGTGTTTGAGATGGAAATGGACAGCAGACTGGGGTTCTGAGGTGCCTTGTGACGGTGTTGGTACATTCTCTTATGGAGTGGCTGTTTAGTTTCTCCAGTGTAACGCTCACTGTACTCTTCACTACACTGAATGGAGTAGACCACATTACCTTGTTTATGGCTTGGGGGTTTGTCCTTTGGGTGAACTAGTTTCTGTCTTAAAGGTTTGAAATCAGGAATCTCAAACTGTCTGAAAATGCTCTTAAGTCTTTCAGACATCAGCTATGTACGGAATAGTTAAGTCTTTCCTTCTAGGCCAAGGTGAACAGCCTACTCAGTGACACCACCACCTATAAATTGCTGAAATGAGACCCTACTAGTGGATACAAGCAGAAAATCATAGACTGTTTACAGAAGTTGGAGAAGGAGGAAGCCATTGATAGACAGCTGTATTACAGACTCTATCTTGGTGACTCCATTCTTTCTATCTATGGCCTCCCAAAGATCCACAAAGGAGTACCCCTCAGACCCATTGTATGACTCCAGCACATACTGTGTGGTCAAATGTCTGAAGATCATCCTGGCTCCTTTGGTGGGAAACAGGAAGCATCATATTGAGAATTTGTGAGCAAATTCAAGCGTCTCCATTTTGATTCAGATGTGACCTCTCTTTTCACTTGTATTGCCACATCAGTAGCAGTGGAGGTAGCAAAGAGGAGGCTACTGTAGGATACTAAGTTAAAAGAGAGAACCAAACTGACACTGGACGAAATTTGCAAATTCCTTTAAATACCACATATTTCCAATTTGGAGGGAACTTCTTTAGGCAAATCCACGGCTGTGCCTCCTATTATGGCTAACCTATACATGGAACAATTTGAACAGGAGGCATTGGCCTCATTTCCAGGCACTCCACCCACAATCAAAATTCAACATCTGGAACCCCTTACTGCACATATTAATGCTGTGAATCTAAGCACCATGTTCACACTGGAAGAGGCCAAGGAGAACAAACTGGCCTTCTTAGATTGTGCAGTAACTATAGGCGAGAACCGATGTCTCCCGGTAGAAGTCTTCAGGAAACCCACACACACTGACCAATACCTGCTGTTTGATTCACACCATCCACTGCAGCACAAACTCAGAGCGATCCGGACACTACAACAAAGAGCTGAAGAGGTGCCCACAGAGGGAAAAATGAGAGAGAAAGCTCTCTCGGCCCCAAAACGGGTCTTCAGTAGATTTAACAGAGCTAAAAACCAGGACAACAGAGAATCTGAACCAAGCAGGAAAGGTAACTATTCCGTAAACAGCGAATGTGTCTGAAAAACAGAAAATTTTCAGACAGTTTGAGATTCCTGTCTGTTTCAAACCAACAAACATTTTAAGACAGAAACTGGTTCACCCTGAGGACAAAACCCCGAGACATAAACAAAGTAATGTAGTCTACTCCATTCAGTGTAGTGAAGAGTGCAGTGAGTGCTACACTGGAGAAACTAAACAACTACTCCATGAGAGAATGTACCAACACCGTCACAAGAGCAGCTCAGGACCCCAGTCTGCTGTACATCTCCATCTCAAAAACACTAACCAGTCCTTTGAAGATAGATCTAAAGCAGGACTAAAGTCGGTCCAAAGCAGATCCAAACCTGGACCAAAGTAGGTCTAAAGCAGGTCTAAAGGAGAACTAAAGCAGGACTAAAGCAGGACTAAAGCAGGACTAAAGAAGGACTAAAGCAAGTCTAAAGCAGGACTAAAGCATGTCTAAAGCAGGTGTAAAGCAGGACTAAAACAAAAATAAACCTGGAATAAAGCAGGACTAAAACAGGATTAAAACAGGTCTAAAGCAGGACTAAAACAGGACTAAACCCAGAATAAGGCAGGACTAAAACAAGACTGAAACAGGACTAAAGCAGAACTAAAGCAGGACAAAAGCAGGTCTAAAGCAGGACTACAGCAGATTTAAAGCAGGTGTAAAGCACGTCTAAAGCAGCACTAAAGGAGAACTACAGAAGGACTAAAGCAGAACTAAACCCGGCAAAAGCAGAACTAAAGCAGGAAAAAAAGAAGTCTAAAGCAGGTCTAAAGCAGGACTAAAGCAGGTCTAAAGCAGGACTAAAGCAGGACTAAAGCAGGTCTAAGCAGGACTAAAGCAGGTCTAAGCAGGACTAAAGCAGGTCTAAAGCAAGACTAAAGCAGGACTAAAGCAGGTCTAAGCAGGACTAAAGCAGGTCTAAGCAGGACTAAGGCAGGTCTAAAGCAGGACTACAGCAGATTTAAAGCAGGTGTAAAGCACGTCTAAAGCAGCACTAAAGGAGAACTACAGCAGGACTAAAGCAGAACTAAACCCAGAAAAGAAGGTCTAAAGCAGGACTAAAGCAGGTCTAAGCAGGACTAAAGCAGGTCTAAGCAGGACTAAAGCAGGTCTAAAGCAGGACTAAAGCAGGACTAAACCCAGAATAAAGCAGAACTAAAACAGCACTAAAACAGGTCTAAAACAGGACTAAAGCAGGTCCAAAAAAACAGGACTAAAGCAGGACTAAAGCAGGTCTAAAGCAGGTATAAAGCAGGTCTAAAGCAGGACTAAACCAGGTCTAAAACAGGTCTAAAGCAGGACTAAAGCAGGACTAAAGCAGGACTAAAGCAGGACTAAAGCAGGTCTAAACCAAATCTAAATCAAGGCTAAAGCAGGTCTAAAGCAGGATTAAAGCAGTTCTAAAGCAGGTTTAAAGCAGGTCTAAAGTAGGTCTAAGCAGGACTAAAGCAGGTCTAAAGCAGGATTAAAGCAGTTCTAAAGCAGGTCTAAAGCAGGTTTAAAGCAGGTCTAAAGTAGGTCAAAGCAGGACTAAAGCAGGTCTAAAGCAGGATTAAAGCAGTTCTAAAGCAGGTCTAAGCAGGTCTAAAGCAGGTGTAAAGCAGGACTACAGCAGATTTAAAGCAGGTGTAAAGCACGACTAAAGCAGGTCTAAAGCAGGACTAAACCCGGAATAAAGCAGAACTAAAGCAGGACTAAAGCAGAACTAAAACAGGTCTAAAGCAGGACTAAAGAAGGTCTAAATCATGTCTAAACCAGGACCAAAGCAGGTCTAAAACAGGACTAAACCAGGTCTAAAACAGGTCTAAAGCAGGACTAAAGCAGGTCTAAAGCAGGACTAAAGCAGGTCTAAAAGAGGTTTAAAGCAGGACTAAAGCAGGTCTAAAGCAGGACTAAAGCAGGTCTAAAAGAAGTCTAAAGCAGGACTAAAGCAGATCTAAAGCAGGACTAAACCGAATCTAAAGCAGGTCTAAAGCAGGACTAAAGCAGGTCTAAAAGAGGTTTAAAGCAGGACTAAAGCAGGTCTAAAGCAGGACTAAACCGAATCTAAAGCAGGTCTAAAGCAGGACTAAAGCCGGTCTAAAACAGGACTAAAGCAGGTCTAAAGCAGATCTAAACCAGGACTAAAGCAGGTTCAAAGCAGGTCTAAACCAGGACTAAAGCAAGTCTAAAGCAGGACTAAAGCAGGTCTAAACCAGGACAAAAGTAGGTTTAAAGCAGGTCTAACCAGGACTAAAGCAGAACTAAAGCAGGTCTAAACCAGGACTAAAGCAGGTTTAAAGCAGGTCTAAACCAGGACTAAAGCAGGTCTAAAGCAGGACTAAAGCCGGTCTAAACCAGGACTAAACCAGGACTAAACCAGGACTAAAGCAGGTTTAAAGCAGGTCTAAACCAGGACTAAAGCAGGACTAAAGCAGGTCTAAAGCAGGACTAAAGCAGGTTTAAAGCAGGTCTAAACCAGGAGTAAAGCAGGTTTAAAGCAGGTCTGAACCAGGACTAAAGCAGGACTAAAGCAGGTCTAAACCAGGACTAAAGCAGGACTAAAACAGGTCTAAACCAGGACTAAAGCAGGTTTAAAGCAGGTCTAAACCAGGACTAAAGCAGGTCTAAAGCAGGACTAAAGCCGGTCTAAACCAGGACTAAAGCAGGTTTAAAGCAGGTCTAAAGCAGGACTAAAGCAGGACTAAAGCAGGTCTAAAGCAGGACTAAAGCAGGTTTAAAGCCGGTCTAAACCAGGACTAAAGCAGGTTTAAAGCAGGTCTGAACCAGGACTAAAGCAGGTCTAAACCAGGACTAAAGCAGGACTAAAGCAGGTCTAAACCAGGACTAAAGCAGGTTTAAAGCAGGTCTGAACCAGAACTAAAGCAGGTCTAAAGCAGGACTAAAGCAGGTTTAAAGCAGGTCTGAACCAGAACTAAAGAAGGTCTAAAGCAGGACTAAAGCAGGTCTGTGCGTAAAACAACATCCTTAAGTTGATGTCTATGTTGATTCTAAAATATCTGTGATCTTTTGAATGAACATAATCACCACAGGGGTCTAGTCCTACAGACTAAAGCGTTTCAAGTCTTTTTGGTCCCTGTAGACTAAACTGGTCATAACAGACACATGACAGTCACTGACACTTTGGCGCTCTTACAGTGACGCCACAGACCGGAAGCCCTCGTGCGCACTCGTGCCTCTTGCCTCGGGTCTCGTGGAGGAGCGCAGTTTGTGCTCTAGCGCTTCACTCTGCTCACGCTCGTGCGCCGCTCACCTGGAGGAGCTCGCGCCTCTCACCTGTCTGCGCGCGGGGACATCACGGGGACACCTGTACGTGACACGTGCGCGAGCCGGGCAGGTACGTGCAAGCGCTTCTTATTCTAGTAACTTACCGAACGTAAATACGTTACGAGCAAGTGAGTCTGACATGACGCGGGACAGACGGTGGATTCTTCTGATGTCTTTCCTCCTGTCCTGGCGCACGAGGTGGATGAGGATAAACCCGGGTAACGGGAGAAAACTACTGAAAAACTGAGATATGGTGCCGCTAAAATCCGTAAAATAATGTTAATTCTGACTTGAGTTTTACCTAAAGCGCTCTTCCCGCGGCACTTTTGTAGTCCATAAAATTGTCACTCATAAAAATGATCACATTCTTCAAATTACGGTTTATATTTCCTCTTTATGCGTCCTAATATCAGCTTTTTACAGCCTATATTTAGGTTTCCTCAGGCTGACTTTTCCTAGGTAGCTTTACAGTGCTCATGGGCTTCTTTTATGACTTTATACTTGTGCTTATGTGACTTTACATTTTAAAATAGTTTCAGCTCCTCGTCTGATCCACTCAAAGAGGTTCAACGTTCAAAATAATCTAGTATTGTTGAAGCCTCTTGTTATTCTTTAGTTGTTGAATATGCAGTCTGCAGCTGTTTCAGGGCGCTTCCTTTTCATCAATATTTTTTTATTTTGTTCCAACAAAACTAGAGCCAAAAATGTCACTTATCTTAATCCAAGAAAAACCAGGACTGTGGTTACGCAAATATGAGCCAAGACAGTTTAGACGTTTAGCCACTAACCAGAAAGTTGCAGGACTAACCGGAGGGTCCATTCATGTTATGTCCTTGGGCAAAGCAACAGCAGAGGATACAGAAGAAAGGGTCAAAGGAGCCGAGGAGAAGAGGATACAGAGGAGGAGGTCAAAGGGGAAGAGGAGGAGAAGTGGATACAGAGGAGAGGGACAGAGGAGCAGAGAATAGGGTCAGAGGTGCAGAGGAGAGGGACAGAGGAGCAGGGGAGAGGGTAGGGGGGGCCCAGGAGAGGGACAGAGGAGCAGGGGAGAGGGTCAAAAGAGTAGAGGAGAGGGACAGAGGAGCAGAGGAGAGGGTCAGAGGAGAGGGACAGAGGAGCAGGGGTCAGAAGAGTAGAGGAGAGGGACAGAGGAGCAGGGGAGAGGGTCAGAAGAGTAGAGGAGAGGGACAAAGGATGCAGAGGAGGGGTCTGATGGAGCAGAGGAGGGGTCAAAGGAGCAGAAGAGAGTGTCAGATGGAGCAGAGGAGGGGTCAGAGGAGCAGAGGAGAGGGTCAGAGGAGAGGGACAGAGGAGCAGGGGTCAGAAGAGTAGAGGAGAGGAACAGAGGAGCAGGGGAGAGGGTCAGAAGATTAGAGGAGAGGGACAGAGGAGCAGAGGATAGGGTCAGAGGAGCAGAGGAGGGGGTCAGAGGAGAGGGACAGAGGAGAGGGTCAGAAGAGTAGAGGAGAGGGACAGAGGAGCAGGGGAGAGGGTCAGAAGAGTAGAGGGACAAAGGATGCAGAGGAGGGGTCTGATGGAGTAGAGGAGGGGTCAAAGGAGCAGAAGAGAGTGTCAGATGGAGCAGAGGAGGGGTCAGAGGAGCGGATGAGGTTGTCTAAAGTTGCAGGTTGAATTCCAGAGGTGTTGGTTTGAACGTCTAAACTATAATCATGTTCTTGTCCCAACAGCGTGCACTCCTCTCCGTGTGATTCCTGTCTATAAATTATGGTCAAATTGCAGTGAAATTAAAGTGTGCACAGAATGAGAGCGTTTCACTGTGGTGTGTTCAAATGCTTGGCCTCAGGGTTGGAAATCACAGCACCGCAGCTAGTTGATGGCTCTAACATGGGACAAACAGGAGATTACAAAACCTTATATAAATTACAGCTTTGTTTAAATGAATTTGAAGGTAACAACACCGGGAAACGAGAGGTTGAGGGCAGCGTTCATCAAAAATATCAAAAGTCAGAGAATAACATTGACACACACATACATAACACGCGGGACTAAAAAAACAAAGTATGATCATTTAATATGGAAAATCTCTATTGTCTAAATAAAGAATGTTTTTTTTAAATTATCATTGTAGTATCAGATTGGGTATTGAGTATTGAGTTCTATTCTTTAGTATCAAACTCGACTTCTACACTGGAAAACCTTTCAGATGGAGGCTCTGTCACCTATTTGTTTCAATGGAGATGTATTTGTTTTGCCTGAAATGTTCCACAGTACAGTGCAATAGGTGAAATCTGAAAAGTAGTCAGCTTTATTTTTTACAATTATTATATATGTTTTAAGGCTGTAAACACCCTCACCACACACTTTATAGACTTTAACATTTACATTTTCTCACATTTCTCACATTTTAAACCTGCGTATATTATATCCCTCTTCCTCGATGAGCGCTTTAAATGTGCTGTTCACATGACTCTGCAGAGGCACCTCTCTGTGGAGAGAAACACTTAAGTCCAAAGCGTTTCTGAAATTTGTCTCTGCAGAACATTTCATTGACATTGTGGGTTTTGTCGGGGAGAAACTTGCAAACATACAGCACTTCAGAGTCACACTGCGATCCAACATTTATGTCAATTTGGCTGAACACATTCTGTACTGTACAGGAGACACGGCACAGAGGAGACTGATGGACAGTGGTGTACAGTCCCTTAGCCAATCAGGATGCAGAACACAATGCACGTTCATACACTTGAAAAAAACCTTGAAAAATTGCACAAACAAAATCCATGAAACAGCGAGACCACGAAAGGTGAACCTTGATATAGCAAGAGACCACTGTACACAAGTTTAGCTTGCTAAAAATATCTTAAAACATGCATTCTTATTGTGAGTGGGGTTGTCCCTCCACACATCTGACCTGTAACTTTACCTAGTTGCATAACTCTCCCAGTCTCCCAGGTGATAATTTTAATGACATTCTGCATAACGAAAAGCAATGAATAACAGAGTTTCACTGTTTTTTCTGGGCCCATAGACTTTCAGGTAAATGGGTCCATGTTACTGTATTGATACTTTGCAGCTGATGTCATCAACTTTGCCTGGAGGTGTGATGCTAATTGTAGGCACTGCTCTGTCTGAAGCTCTGTTACTCAAGTTAGCCTTTAATCGTAGCTTTGTTTCAACACAATCTGACCATAAAGAACTGATTTATCTGGAACTACAACAGGTGAGCTGAGTTGCGATGTTAAACAAGTCTCTCTAACAATATTACGTGGACCTGTCACTATAAAGACTGTTTATCGACTAATCGTTTAATATATAAAAGCTGGAACAATATATTTTGGACCTCAGTATTTATCTTGAGCACTTGTTTTTGGCAAAAGTGGGAAGAGTATTTTTGCTGTAATAAAATAATATCTGAGCTGTGGTGGAGTGAATTAGTCCCTTTTATGGCTAATTATTGGCACATTCTGCTATTAGTTGCATAAAGTAGTTTCAGTATTATCAGTTATTGCAATGTTTCTCTGTATCGAAGTATCATGCTTCAAAATGTGTTATCATGACAGGAGTGATATTACAGTCAGTTTCAGTTAGTCATTCTCACCTTTTCGTTGAAAATCCTAAACAGGACCATGAAGGCTTGGGTTGATCACATGCTCCTGAAAATGTGCTCTTTAAATCCATTTTGTATTTTTTCTTGAGTTTCAGACTTATCTTAAACGTAATACGATATCTTAATCTGATATGATACGTATCTCGATACAGTGCACTGTTGATTCGATACAATATGATATATTTTAAATCAATTCAATACGATTCAGTAAAACATACAGGCTTTTGGGACACTTAATGATCAACCCCATTTAAAAAATAATAATAATAAATTAAATTAATTAATTTGATGTATGATGTTTATTTACCTTCCATTTATTGAAGATGAATGAACATAACTGCATTTTGGTTTGTGCATTTTACCAACTAGAAAAACACATCAGACTGTTATATTGGCCAGTATTCATCATCCACAGCTTATATGAGCTCCACATTTACACAGGGACATGTGCAGTTTAACGGCTCTGAAGGATCACAACATATTTACTGAATCACAGCTGTGATACTAAAAGTCTTTATTAAACCAAAGTTGATATGAAATAAAACTATTTTAATCATTAAAACAATTAATCAAATGTCAAATGTTCTGCATAAACAAGTTTCTTTACTCTACACAAGCCACACAAATGTAGCGCTGTGACAGAATAATTTGGGAAAAAACAAAAACAAAACTCTTGGCAGTAAATCAGTACAGCAGCCCACGATATCTATACTGTATCATTAAATGAAACGATATGATATATCAATATTTCGATATTTTTGCACAACCCTATTAACCGCTGAATATTCCGTCATAAACATACGGGCAGAACACCCTAAGCCTGATTTCACTGCGAAGTATCAATATTTAGTGCGTTCTGTTGAGAATCTAAACTTGAATAAATGTCAGGTGGATCATTCTAACCTGTTATTGATGCACATATTTCAGTTTTTTACTGCAGTGAGCTTTAGTCTACGGCCTTCGATCGTCCCTTTGCGTCATCTGTGTTTTGATGAAAAAAGTTTGGACACTCATGCTTTAGATCCATTTATGGATGGACTGTACTGACAAAAATGAATAGCTCAGTACTTTTTGGAGTCCTGATAACAATTTTCTCTAGGAGTGGGACGAGACACAGTTTCAATGTGACAGTACAACGAGATTGTGCCCACGAAAATGAGACAAGACAAGATTTTAACAACATTTATAATAAACTAATTGTGCAGTTCACTTCACAATTTTGTCTTCACCATTTTTTATTTGAAAATGTTTTTTAAAATGTTCCTCCATGTATGTGTCTGCTCCTCAGGCTTTGGTGTGTCATTGAACCAGGATGGATCTGCTCCTGAGGCTTCTGACCCTAACTCTGCTCTGTGCTCTTCCCCACCCCTCCCAGGGCCAAGGTAAGCCAGATGCCCTCCCACCCTCTCCCTGTGTGTCAGGTGCCCTCCCATCTGTCTTGCTGGATCATGATTTTTTTTTCATGTGTTTGTTGAAAAAGTATTTATTTAATTCAGTGTTTTTTTCGTATCTGTATCTACAAATGTTGGACCATTGTTTTAAAGAAGTCAAATGAGAAGGTGATAAGTTTGTTAAGTTTTATTAAAACGGGACTACATTTCCCTGCATGCACTGTGTTCATGTTGTGTGCAGCCAAAGCCGACATAAACTCAGATTCATACAAATCCAAACTAACACAAACTACGGTAGATTGAATAGATTATTTCTCATGGTATGCTACTTACAATGGATATTTTTGGCTCAAGTTTGTCAAACAATGCAGGATGTTTGTCTCATGAATGTGCGTGTAAGTTGCTGGTGCCCTCGGAGCCTTATCTTTTTTTTGGCAGACTTTGCAGATTGGTGGCTCATTTTGATGATCTTGTTTTTCAAATCCATAATAATTCCACACATCAGACTTCACCTTCTTGAGTCACTGGGATCATGATCCACTGCCCACGAGCCATGAAGTGACTGAGGTAAAGAACCATCCCCAATTCAGAATTGGCACAGACGCTAACAAGTGTCATTGCTATGACAGAGGGCGCCCTTGTGGACAAAGACCAGAACTAACATCTAAACATTGTAAACTAACATCTAAACATTGTATTGAAACTGGAAACATGAAGCAGTCTGGTGTTGTAAAGGCGATTATAATCGTGTGCGATGATCACAATTATTAAAAATGCCATGAACAAGTAATTATAGACCTTTTTTATTGCGATTAACGACATTATTGTATATTGTTCCATCCCTGATCTGTGGAGCTATCATTTTAAGTCTGTAAATCACCTGATTTCTGTGCATCCATCTTTGGTATTTTTATAAACATTTCTTTGTGGTTTGATTTGCTATTTATGTTTTAATATTAGGATTCAATACAAAGTTTACATTTTAAACCTGTCCAGGAGCGTTCACATACCTAATCCAAGAATCCCATGCATTTCAGAACATGTTTGTAGAGGTCTAAACTACAGGTTCAGCAGCTTTTACACAGAATAAGACCCCATGGATACACAGCGAGGGCATCTGCCTCACAGGGACATTTGGGAGCATGCTGGTAGAGGTCTAAACTACAGGATGAGTATCTTTTACACAGAACAAGATGAGATATTGTTGTGACCATTCAAGTTGCAGTTTAGATTTGACTACTGTTCATTTTGGAACTCTGTTATATGATCTCCCGCTATCTTTCTTTCCTCTTTAGTCTTGGCCAAGTTCCAGGTCTAGCCCAGGTCTCAGTTCTGCATATGCTCAGTCCTGTAGTCCTGATGTCCTCCCGTACTAGTCCATTTGAATGCTGGGGTTCTAGCTCAGACCACACAGTACTGTTGGTATTTTTGTTTATGATGTGTGAATGTTTACTGCTCCACCTGCTCCCTGCTCCTGTTCAGCCCGAGGGAGAGAGGGAGCGAGAGAGGGAAAGAGAGAGGGTAAAACATTAAATGTGCTCAAACCATACACTGTATAAAGAAGTGGACTGAGCGAGCATGACATTGGCTCCAAATGAGGCTTGGCTAGCACTTAAAGGGATAATCTTCAACCAGGCATAATAAATCAGAGCTTGTGTCATCGCACCAAAGAGCCAATCAGGAGCAACGCTGTTGACAGCATTGCTAAGCATCCTTCTCCCACCAAACCAGTTGTGTGGACACTTCGCAACTCTGTCAATCAAACCTGTTGCTAACGCTAGCGGGAGCGACCTATAGAAAGGATGCTGCCTGATTGGTCTGGTATGTTCATATTTTGATTTAGGGAAAATAGTAAACTATAAACACCAGGACTATGTAGAGTGGGTTAATATGAACATGCTCACTTCTTGTTTGGAACATGATGGCTAGCAGATTAACTATGTCCATTTCTATGGCTCAAATATATGCGCCTACTGGTGGGAAAGAGACATCGCAACTGCAACATGTCAGAATTCTCAGGTGAAAATTGCTGTTTAACTGTCAGATGCAGATGTGTGGAACCGGTTTATGGTCAATATCTCTGTAATCACTGGGCCTGTCTACAGGAAACAAAAACTGGCACAACATCCAATTTCTTCTCTGTCAAATAAACAAAAGGGAAATTATTTTTTTCACAATAGCTTCAAAAAGTGGTGTCATTGTTCAACCCCAAAGAGGTTGTTGTCAGTTGAAACGGCTTGAAGATTAGATTAATATGACAAGTTTGTAGAGCCAATCCCCAAATCAATCCCAACGTGGAAATCCCAGAGTGGATCTAAACACTAAGCCCACTCTCCCCTTTAGTTGATTTTCAACAGCGTGACTAACTGAAAAACTGTTGGCTAATGCTAGCTAGCTTATGACTGTAACATTATTTGAGAGAGACTTGAGACTTGTTTAAGACCACAAATCAGCTCAACTGTTGTAGTTCCAGGTACGTTTTTTTATGAACAGTGCCTTCAGTTAGCTAAACTTCCCTCAGAGAATGTTGATGACATCAGCTGCAAAGTATACATTCATGTTTATTCAGACGAGAACTGCTGAAGCGTAAAGCTCACCAAACTGAAAGGAAAACTGAGTAAAACATGGAAAACTCTCAAAGTCCTTTCTTAGTTTATTAAAATGAAAGATGAAATACAAAAAAATCTATGTCCAGTTTGCTGCACATTTAAAGTTCTTCTTTAACCCACCTCCTGTATCACAATTATCTGCTGAAATAGTCAAACACTTTTAAAGGTACATAATGTCAAAACACCTCTCTTCACACAACATGCAACTACACTGGGTCAAATGCAGAGGCCTGCTTCTGGTCAAATACATTCAATACACAAAGCATAAAAATGACGATAGTAACATTAAACAATGTCTGCTAATAATAGAATCATTTCTCGACTGTGTTGTACTATTAATGTTTCTGACACCTCGCAATAGTAGGTTTTTATAATCTGCTGAACTCACAGTCACTCTTGGCCATCTGCTGAGTGCAGCCGTTCCACCGCCCGGCCTCCACCTCCGGAGGCATGCTCTCAGAGAGAGAGTCAATCTGAGGAATACTGACCACCGTCTCGCATCTCCACAGTACATGTGTGTCTTTGCATTTAGACACATGTGAAGTCATTTCCTCATTAGAGTCATTTCTCTGTAAATATTAGTATGATTGTAATAAAACACACATGATTCTACAGCTTAACACAGAGAGAACATGTCTGTACATGTCCCCTTGTCCATGAGATGTCTCTGTGAGCAGATTTACCCATGTCTGCCTTCCTCCATGCCTGCTCTGCTTCAGTCCCTGTGCTCTGCACCAATGTAATACAGGTTAGGAGCGAGTGAGGGTGAAAGAGTGAGAGAGAGTGGGGATATGGAGAGAAAAATGCGTGCATCACTGTCCACACTCATCCTCGCCGGCCAATGCACTGATGTGGCTGGGCAGCTGTGATGTGGGATGGGGAGAGCGCATGGACAGGAATAGGTAGAGGTCAACACAAATAATTATTTGAAACTACATTTGAAATAATGAATTACAATGGAAATAAGAAAATAATGTTTTAATTCGAAACTTGATGCTGTCAAATGTTGTGTGCATATGAGTATGCATGGAGCTGAACAGCATTAACAAGCACGGGTTGGTGGGTTGTTGTAGTGATACAACAACCCACCAATGAAAATAATTGTAATGTAATATAATTAAAAAAATACTCAGACGTAAGACCTATCCCTGAGTCATAGGTGAGTTGACGTCTGGCTCCTCTGGGTCCTAGTGCCCTGCCACAAAGCTCCTGTGGAGAATCACCTTTTCCTCTCCTCACTCGGTCGGATAGGCACAAACACGGATCAAAGTAACGAGGCTAAAAGTCTCAAAGTAAAGAAGCTAAAATCCTACACAAAAATAAAGGAAGATATTCTCACTGAAGCTCCCTGTGTGCGTATACAGGTGGGTCATGTGATCAGTGTCATATAAGGACAGTTTCCTCCATTACAGTCCAGTCCCTGATCCTCCCTGGGCCCTTATGCACTTTCACTGGTTTATTACAGCCGTTAGTGTATTTAACACCTCCATGTCCTAAACAGCAGATTCCATATTCGGGTGGAGTAAATGTCTCTCCTTTCCGGTTAACCAACTCTTTGGTGACTCCAATTTTCCACGTCCCACTGGTGTGCCCATCATCTGAATCTCTCTGAGCCTAGGACTATGGAGTATTCACTAAATCTTTCTAAATTCTCTGGGAGCTGCTGAGAAGTTTCTCAATGTGTTGCACTGCTGAGGTGCTGTCAGATAGAGCCATCTCTCTGCTGTATTTGGGTCCAGAATGACTGGATTAAACTGCGGGCTACTCCAGACTCCGTAGCACAGGTTTCCTAGGACTTTGGCCTGGTTCAGGAGCAGTCCTGTGGGGAGTCAGAGACTTGTAGCTGGAGCTCAGAGGGCTGTGGGTGGGGGTCTGTTTCTCCATTTCCTGGATGCTGCTGTTCTCTCTGAGGTTGTGGAGCTGAGGGGCTGTTTCTCTCAAACACAGCTGTGATTTGACACTCGCAGTGCTCCTCTGAGTGGTGCTGTATTTTCTTGTAGGTCTTCTCCAGCTCTTCTCAACTTTGTCTCTGCTCTTTGAGAATCTGTAGCTTTGATCTACTCCTTCAGCCTCTTCTCTGCCTCCTCTCCACTCATTACCGTGTGCTCCTTGAGTTCAGAGAACTCACAGAGCACCTCATCCAGGCAGAAGAGAGGGAACATGAGTGGGTGCAGAGGGCACACTTAGCACTGGTGTCTGGAGCCCCCTCTGCCTCCTCTGCCCCTGCTGCCCAGCTCTCAGCTCCTATGTCTGTGCTTTGAGAGTCTCCTCTCTCAGATCCTGTGTCTGTGTTTTGGGACCCTTCTCTCTCAGCTCCTCTGTCTGCACTTAGAGAGTCTCCTCTTTCAGCTCCTGTGTCTGGGCTTTGGGCTCCTAATGTGACTCCTGCTTCTGTCTCAGAGAGTTGCTCAGTTCAGGTGTTGATATGCTGTTGTCTCTTAGTTGTTGTCAGTGGACGAGCGTTCTGTACATTCTGTAAGCGCTGCAGGGAGCCCTGGTCCAGCACAACATACAAAGAATTACAATAATCCAGAAGCGACAATACAAATGCGCAGATTGCCTTTTCAGAATGGCTTGGGGAAAGTAAGGCTTTACTTTGGCAAGGAGCCTCAACTGAAAGAAGCTGGACTTTATGACAGAGCTAATGTGCTTGTCCAGTTTGAGCACAGAATCGGCAATCACCCCAAGATTCCTCACTGCAGGATGACAATAAGAGGACAGAGGACCAATCACACTGTCATGCACAAGCAGTGGGTTAGTTTGGCCAAACACCACAATCTCAGTTTTATTTTAATTTAAGCTCAGGAAGTTTGTGCTCAGCCAAGTCTGCTCATGGCTGAGTTTGTCCTGCAGAGCTTTGATTGTGGTCACTGGCAGATATTTCTGAATCTGTAAAACAATGTAATCAACATTGTGCTTTCTAAAAACATCACCCAAGGAAAGCATATTACAGAGCAAAGAGGACTGGCCCTAGTGTGGGGCCCCAGCTAGCCCCTGGGGCACACCGTAATCGAGGGGACACACAGAGGAGGGGTACTCTCTTAGGCTCACAGAAAAACATCTGTTTTGACAGATTGGATCCAAACCAACAAAGTGCAGTACCCTTAACGGCCACACGTGTCTCCAGGTGAGATAGGAGGATGCTGTGATCCACCATGTTGAATGCAGCTGATAAATCTAAAAACAAATGAACTGCAGCTTTCCCAGAGTCAATAGTCTGGGATTAAAAACCAGACTGGAATTTTTCACAAATTCCTGCAGTTGGTCATATGCAACCTTCTCTTAAACCTCAAAAGGTTAGAAAGTTAGAAAAAATATTTGGGTCAATATTAGGCTTTTTGATGAGTAGCTGGACCACAGCATGTTTCAGCGCAGTTGGAAAACAACCAGACATTAGAGACAAGTTCACAACATTAGCAATATAAGGTCCAAGAGAATCATCCTTGAACAGAGACATTAGTCCCATTAAAAAAAAATAATAATAAAAAAAAAATACCGAGGACACAAACATATATTATTACTGACTCACAGACGAGTGTGTTCAGCCCCTGGTCAGAAGGCCAGAGGTTCGCAGCATGTTTGAATGTGGTGAGTGTGTGAGTGATTGGTGGATGATGGGAAATCTAGTCTCTGGTTAATCTGCACATGTTGTGGTGTGCTTGGATTAATGTTGTGTGTGAGATGGACAGATTTGACTTAAAGATCATTGGAGTGTTCTGTAGGGCATTATGGAATATTTGGGCCCAGTTCTGCATGGTTCTGGTTTCTGGACTTTTTGTAAAAAATTATATCTTGTATTCTATCGTCATGATCCCTTATAAAACATTTTATACAGTGTTGTTCTCTTCTGACAGATAGTGATGGCCAACCTACTTTTTCATTGAGTAAACAGTGAAGGGTTTTAAATTCATCACCTGTGATGAAATGAAGGGCTGAGTGTATCTAAAGGTTTCAAAATAGAGGCTGAAGTCTGCATGTATCTCCATAATCTAGTATAGAAAAAAAGGCTGAAAATTGTTTTCTGTAATTCATGGGATGCAGTATTTGTTTCAATAATAAAATTATTATTTTGATTTTAAACTGTTAATACTGTTCCATGATATGTATTATTAATGCCCATATTACGCTATTTTCTGATCTTTGTTATACAATTATTTCCTTACCAAAAACATACCCACAGTTGTGTTTTGTTTCATTTAAACCTGTTTAACAAACCCTGCAGATTTAGGCCGAGTTTTTCTCTCAAACAGAAACTCTGTAGAGACTCTGTTTCACCTTGTGACGTCATGTGGTAATACAGAAAGTGCTCCATTGTGTTTTTGCCAAAATTGCCAATCTCAACTGAACCAAAGGTAATAGGTAGCTGTTAACTTGAAAAGAGCCGATTGATGACGTCACGTCAAGGTGGAACAGAGCATTTTGAGCTTTGAAGATGAAGACAGACTGCATTCAATAATTTGAGATTTTTCACATAGTTTTGAATTTCATTTGAAATCTTTCTGCAGTTTAAAAATTGCCTGATCAACAGATGGCCCACTTACATATTAAACAGCATCATCTGCATATACATGTATGAGGCTTTCTCATATATTACAACCAATGGAATTAATAAATATAGTAAATAGTAGCAGGCCCAAAACTGAGCCTTGGGGCACTCCTTTACTTAAAATAAAAACATTTGATCTAAACCAACTGGCTGGGTTCTGTTTGAAAGGATAATTTTGGAACCAATTTCATGGAGTATTGTCAAGTCAGAATGTTTCAGACACATCAAGAGGATTTTATGATCTACTGAATCAAAAGCTTTAGTTAACTCAATAAACAGAGCTACCCAATCTTGTTTATCACCAAGGCCTGTGAAAATGCAATTTAAAACTTTTCTGGTTACAGTGACAGTACTGTTCTTTGCTCGGATCATGGAAGCGTCATGCGTGTTTGAGTGATCTTTATTCTCCTGTTTTCAAAACACCATTGCTCTGGGAAAATTTTCCCTTGCCTTCCATGTGCTTTGTACTCACCTTGTTCTCCTGTTTTATTTTTTTAATCGGTCAAACATGTAGGATTCAGCAGCATTGTGCAGAAGAAAAAAAACAAACCCTTCTCATAACCGCTATCTCTCCTGCCTCTCTCTCCATCTCTCCATCTTTATCACTCTCTCCTCAAAGGTTCACACTACTTCATCATCATTAAATTAAGATCATTTCCTTCAAAACGTGAAAAAAGTTGATTTTTTAAGTCATTTTGGAAGTAATTGGTAATTTACTTTGAGATTCAGAGACACTTGCTGAAGTCTGCCCTCCTCAGGTTGGTCCAGGTTAAATATGCCTGTTTTTGGGAGACTGGTTTGCATGAGTCTACAATTGGATGAAAACACAGAGGCGGTTCACCACAAAATAATCACCAAATTTTCCATTGTATGTTTTTATTTTGGAAGCAACATAAAGTAGCTGTTATAAAGATATCCGTTTAATCAGTCAATCATCCAGGTAGGTTCAAAGAAATTTGAATCTTTACCAGGATGCTGTGAGAACTGAAGAAGCTAATCATAAATTAGCTTAAAACTACTACAGAGTTTTGCATAGGACTGATCAATATTTTGGGACAATTTTGAGTCCTATATGACACATAATTGACACAAGTGTGCTTTTAGCTATGTTATAATGTTGTTATCCCCTCAAAAACACGCCTGGAGTTGTGTTTTGTTTCATTCACTCATGTTTAAGTAACACTTTATTATCAGTCTGTAACATCTCCAAAGCTAAAAATGCTCTGTTCAACCTTCTGATGTCATGAAGTAGTAGTTTTCAAGTTAACAGCCCCTTTTACCTTCAGTACTTTGAGTTCAATAGAAATTTTCAATCCCATGGCTGAAATTATACAAATGATTCTAGTGAAGGAGTTTAAAAATAAAGTGTAGCACTTCCTGTGTTACCACATGATGTCACAAGGTGGAACCGAGTATTGTCCATTTGAGAAAAGACCTATTACATTTGATTGGATTTTTGTGTTAACATAGACTGTCTAATAGAAGTGGACTCAGTGAGTGTGACGTCACCCATAGTGTTTGGTGACTGTTTTTCAATAGAAAGTGCTCATTTCCTGTTTGGAAGGCAATGGCTAGTGGGTTAGCTATGTTCACTTACATATGCAGTCTATGTGTGTAAATGAAACAAAGCACAACTCCAGGTATGAGTTTGATGAGGAAACAACGTTATAGCATAGAGCAGTAAATAGTGTAATATAGGCCCTTTAAATCCATTATAAACCAAACTCTGTAAATGAATTTTTTTGAAGTTAAGTGTTGGTTAAAAACTAAAATTACACACCTTAAACTTATGTTATGATAATGTTTGTTAAAGGTATCTTAGCTGTTTTGAGTGGGAGTCTAATTACTATAATACTTCAGTCATAGATCATCACAGGAGCAGTCACTAACCTATGTCTGTGGTGCAGAGCTCACCACAGGGACAGGAGCAGCCACTCTGGGCTGTGACTGTGGTGAACCACCTCTGACAAAGATCCTCTCTGCGACGTGCCTGTCACTCTACTGTGTTCAAAAACAAAGAGACCTCAGGGGGATCATCTAGACCTGGTCTTTGATCAGACTTTGAACTGGGTTTTGGCTCAGTTTGGTCTGGTTTGGGGTTTGTGTTGTTGGATTTGAAATGGAATTAAAAAGTTAAAGTCTCATTCACTCACACAATTCTTTTGTCTAGGATTTTACAGCCATTTTATAGAAGTCTAAACCAGGACTAAACCAGGACTAAAGTAGGACTAAACCAGGACTAAACCAGAACTAAAGTAGGACTAAATGAGGGCTAAACCAGGACTAAACCAGGACTAAACAGGACTAAACCAGGACTAAACTAGGACTAAACCAGGACTAAACCAGGACTAAACCAGGACTAAACCAGGACTAAACTAGGACTAAACCAGGATTAAACCAGGACTAAAGTAGGACTAAATGAGGGCTAAAGCAGGACTAAACCAGGACTAAATCAGGACTAAACCAGGAGTAAGGCAGGAGTAAGGCAGGACTAAAGCAGGACTAAAGAAAAATCAAACCTGAACTAACTCAGGACTATTAGGTCTAAAAGAGGACTAAACTAGGCTTAAAACAAGACTAAACTGGGCCCTAAACATGACTTAATTAAGACTATAAAGTACAGTAATTTACTGCAGCAGAACACACTCAAATTACTGTTTATAAACCAATAAAAATAGATTTATAGTAAATACTTTTTAGATGACAGTAAAAATCTGAAGTAATTTGTACACTGTTATAATTCAAGATTAGAGCAAATTAACCACAAAAGTGCATTGATGAAGATACTGTTATTTAAAATGAATAAACTGCAGATAGACAAGAGTTGAATGAGTCTTTCTTTTTAATGCATTGGTGGACCTGGTCTGGTCTCAGGTATCGTCCTGTGGAGATACTGGCTCTGTCTCTCTCAGTTATGGAAAATTTAAAATACTGAAATATGGTGAATACTGTTTGCTTGGCACGGTTCAACTAATCAAGAAATATCAACTGCTGGGTAATCCAGGATTAAATCAGGACTAAATAAGGACTAAATCCTTGTCTAAATTTAATAAATAGGGACTAAACCCAGGTGAAACCAGAGCTAAACCAGGCTAAACCTAGAACTAAACCAGAACTATTCCAAGACTAACTAGCCTGAACTATGACTAAATCGGGACTGAATTAAGACTAAACCAGTTCTAATCTAGGACTAAAACAACACTAAACCAGGACTGAACCAAGACTAAACCAGGACTAAACTAAGACTAAACCAGGACTGAACCAAGACTAAACTAAGATTAAACCAGGAATGAACCAGGACTAATCCAGGACTGGCTAAGTCTCAACCAGTACTGAATCAGGTCACAACTAGGTCTAAACCAGGACTGAACCAGGACTGAACCAGGACTGAACCAGGACTGAACCAGGACTGAACCAGGATTGAACCGGGTCTAAACCAGGACTGAACCAGGACTAAAGCAAGACTGAACCAGGACTGAACTAAGACTAAACCAGGACTACACCAGGATTTGAAGTTGAACTGTGTCTAGTGCTGTTGGGCGTGGACAAACGATTTGCATGGGAACTGCATTGGGTTGTGAATGTTAAATTGTGTTGAACATTTTCTGATTAAATACTGTATGTTTTCATCTTAATGTTTTTCTTTTCTGATGTTTCTAGTTTCATCACCTCGAAGATTCAAAGCCAAAGTCCTGGGTCCCACCAAAGTCCACGTATCCTGGAAAGAACCCAAAGGCAACTTCGATTCATACAGGGTCACCTACAGCACAGGTGAGAGAGCCTGGGGTTAGGCCTGGTTTAGAACTAGTTTAAACCTGGTTTAGTCCTGGTTTGGACTGGGTTCAGACCTGGTTTAGTTGTGGTCACCTACAGCACAGGTCAGAGAGACTGGGGTTAGACCTGGTTTAGTCCGGGTTTAGACCTGGTTTTGAGCTTACTATTCACTTGCACTACAACTTGAATTTAAAGAACACCTGATCACTTACAGTATAGTTCGGTCCTGACCTGAGGTCTGTACTCTGAAGTTGGATTGGAGAGTTAGTGAGAAACTGATAACTTGCTCCGTACCAGGTTAATATAATAAGAACATGAGTCTCTGACCAATCAGAGATGAGGATCCATAGGATTGGGTCCACAAAATTGCCTGTCTTAAAGTCCTGTCAAATCATGTCTTTGGGGTTGAATAATGGCACCACTTTCTGAAGCTATGGTGAAAAAAAAACACTTTTGTGTATTCATATACTGACAGAAAAGATGCTGAACTTTGTGCAAGTATGTGTGTAGTATGCATGTGTGTGTGTTGTGCAGTGACTTTCATAAAGTCCTGCGTCTGAACAGGTTTGACATTTACAGCTCCTTCGGCTCCTTCAGCTGTTCAGTTTGCACATGCCCAGACGAGCTCACCGCTGTAGGCTCCAAGTCCTGCTCCTGTCTCTGTGCAGGAACTGCTCTCTAAAATATTAGAGGAATATCATAGAAACATCACCGCGGGACACGAGATCTACAAACACTCTCAAACTGCAGAAGGAAGTGTTTAATCACATAAAACCCCTCCTCATTTTTCTGTCATTTAATAAGAGGTGTCAGGACATGAGAGTTATAGAATATAAAACACTTGCTACTGATTAAAAAACTTACATCAAAAATTTTATAAAATGTTGATTATAATTAAAATAATTTTTGTTTAGCCAAAATTTCTGTGTCAGTCGATTTCGACACAAAGGAATAGACTTGATACTCAATACTGATTCCAATACCACAATGATAATAAAACACTTTCTTCAGACAAGATACTGTGATTTTCCACATTAAATGTTGGTAATTTGTGTTCTATTCCATGTGTGTTATATGTGTGTAATCCTTCAGTGTGCAGTAGGTTCATAGTGGTCCATGAGTGTACACTACTCTATGTCTTATACTTGTGAAACATACAACACAAGATCATCATAAACATATTCAAGAAAGGTTCATTTCTGTCCTGTGAATGTGACATTTTTAGTATCGATACCTGCTCAAATTAGTATCTAGTTTTGACACTAATTTAAATATAATTTAGTATCTGACTTTCAATACAACCCTGTCACAACACTATCCAAAGTAAATCATTAAATTTTTAAAAAAATATAATAGATATTTAAATGGAAACAGGTGACAGAAAAACAGGGTCCATTCACACAGAACCCTTTTGGGTTTTTGATATTTTGGTATTGTCCATTCAAGCCTGCTATGTTTCTGTTGTAGGGAGTATTATACCTCTAATGACATAGCCACACACAAGATGACACAAGATAACACAAGCTGAGCTAGCAGTGTGGAGCTGGCTGTGTGGAGCTGGCTGTGTGGAGCTGGCTGTGTGGAGCTGGCTGTGTGGAGCTGGCTGTGTGGAGCTGGCTGTGTGGAGCTGGCTGTGTGGGGCTGGCAGTGTGGAGCTGGCAGTGTGGAGCTGGCTGTGTGGACCTGGCAGTGTGGAGCTGGCAGTGTGAGGCTGGAAGTATGGAGCTGGCTGTGTGGAGCTGGCCGTGTTGGACTGGCAGTGTGAGGCTGGAAGTATGGAGCTGGCACACCACGACAGTGCATTTTCTCTGTCAAACCTAACCATATATTTTATTTTTTTCCTCAGGTGGAGCAGAGACAGAGGTCATAGTGCCTAAACAGGACCCTAAAGTCGTCATAGAAAACTTTGAGTCATCTAAAGAGTATAACTTTAACATCTACGCCGTGAGAGGGGGCGATGAGAGCAAGCCCCTACAGGCCAAGCTCGAAGGTACAACCATCAAAAACCATGCTATTTTAAATCATGATGCTGTCCAGCCACTAATCTGCACTCATTCAGAATAATACATTTATTTTCTAGTAAGCTTTGGCAGATATTGACACTTTTTACTAGGGTCAGGGGCCCTAGTTCATACAGAGACGGCACAAAAACTATAGATGCACCACTCCAGCTTTTTCAGTTTCGTTACTGATACTCCATACTGATGGCTGTAACTATCGGAGACTGAAAATATTTCCTTTAAACGAGCGTATGGTACAAAATTATCCAAATGAGTTTTGTAACTGTTGTTTAGCATTTAAAGTAACTACAGAATAACTGTAATAATAATAATTTTTGGCCAACATTGTCCAGTAAACTGTCTTATCACACCAGTGCACACACCAAAATGGGATATCGACTGAACCGTGATCTTGGAACCGATATCTGATCCATAAAAATTTTCAAGATTGGCATCACTAACAAAAAACAGGGTGTTTAGTGGTTCTCCCCTAGGAAAGTTTTAACCAAACACATGACACTGACCTCCAGTGGGGACAGAAAGTATTCAGACTCCCTTCAATTTTTCACTTTGTTATATTGCAGCCATCTGCTAAAATCATTTCAGTTCATTTTTTCCCCTCATTAATGTACACACCCCATATTGACAGAGAAACAAGACATTGTTGACATTTTTTATTAAACCAGAAAAACTTAATTATCACACAGCCATAAGTATTCAGACCTATTGCTCAGTATTTACTAGAAGCACTTTTTCAGCTAATACAGCCATGAGTCTTTTTCGGAATGATGTAACAAGTTTTTCACACTTGGATTTGGGGATCCTCTGCCATTTCTCCTTGCAGATCCTTTCAAATTCTGTCAGGCTGGATGGTGAACGTTGGTGGACAGCCATTTTCAGGTCTTTCCAGAGACGCTCAATTGGGTTTAAGTCAGGGCTCTGGCTGGGCCATTCAAGAACAGTCACGCAGTTGTCCTGAAGCCACTCCTTGGTTATTTTATTTGTGTGCTTAGGGTCATTGTCTTGTTGGAAGGTGAACCTTCGACCCAGTCTGAGGTCCTGAGCACTCTGGAGAAGGTTTTCGTCCAGGATATCCCTGCACTTGGCTGCATTCACTTTTCCTTATTGCAACCAGTCGTCCTGTCCCTGCAGCTGAAAAACACCCTCACAGCATGATGCTGCCAACACCATGCTTCACTGTTGGGACTGTATTGGACAGGTGATGAGCAGTGTCTGGTTTTCCCCACACATACATAGAATTAAGGCCAAAAAGTTCTGTCTTGGTCTCATCAGACCAGACAATCTTATCGCTCACCATCTTGGCAAATTCCATGCGAGCTTTCATGTGTCTTGCCCTGAGGAGAAGCTTCCGTCGGGCCACTCTGCCATAAAGCCCCAACTGGTGGAGGGCTCTAGACTCCATGCAAGATCTCACCTCGTGGGGTCTCAATGATCCTAAGAAAGGTGAGGAATCAACCCCGAACTACACAGAGGAGCTGGTCAATGACCTGAAAAGAGCTGGGACCACCACTTCCAAGGTTACTGTTAGTAATACACTAAGACGTCATGGTTTAAAATCATGCATGGCATGGAACGTTCCCCTGCTTAAACCAGCACATGTCCAGGCCCATCTTAAGTTTGCCAATGACCATTTGGATGATCCAGAGGAGTCATGAGAGAAAGTCATGTGGTCAGATGAGACCAAAATAGAACTTTTTGGTCTTAATTCCACTCGCCGTGTTTGGAGGAAGAAGAATGACGAGTACCATCCAAAGAACACCATCCCTACTGTGAAGCATGGGGGTGGAAACATCATGCTTTGGGGGTGTTTTTCTGCACATGGGACAGGACGACTGCACTGTATTAAGGAGAGGATGACTGGGGCCATGTATTGCGAGATTTTGGGGAACAACCTCCTTCTCTCAGTTAGAGCATTGAAGATGGGTCGTGGCTGGGTCTTCCAACATGACAATGGCCCGAAGCACACAGCCAGGAAACCAAGGAGTGGTTCCGTAAGAAGCATGTCAAGGTTCTGGAGTGGCCTAACCAGTCTCCAGACCTAAACCCAATAGAAAATCTTTGGAGGGAGCTCAAACTCTGTGTTTCTTAGCGACAGCCCAGAAACCTGACTGATCTAGAGAAGATCTGTGTGGAGGAGTGGGCCAAAATCCCTCCTGCAGTGTGTGCAAACCTGGTGAAAAACTACAGGAAACGTTTGACCTCTGTAATTACAAACAAAGGCTACTGTACCAAATATTAACATTGATTTTCTCAGGTGTTCAAATACTTAATTGCAGCAGTAACATACAAATAAATTATTTACAAAATTATATTATGTCTCTCACAGTGGACATGCACCTACGATGAAAATTTCAGACCCCTCCATGAATTTTAAGAGGGAGAACTTGCAAAATCACAGGGTGTTCAAATACTTATTTGCCTCACTGTGTATGAGTGTCACTGAAAAGGGTCTGAATACTTATGGCCATGTGATATTTCAGTTTTTCTTTTTTAATAAATCTGCAAAAAAATTCAACAATTTTATGTTTATCTGTCAATATGAGGTGCTGTGTGTACATTAATGAAGAAAAAAATTAACTGAAATGATTTTAGCAAATGGCTGCAATATAACAAAGAGTGAAAAACTGAAAGGGGGTCTGAATACTTTCTGTACCCACTGTATATATGACCTATATATATGACCTATAAACACCTGCACACCCTCAGTGAGTGAAGGCAGCCGCTGTACACTCTTATCCTGCAGTAAGCAGTAAGTACAGTCACCTCTGTCAGCTCTCTCCACGTTGTGGAGGGGTCAGGGAATGTAGTTTCGGTGACTAAAGTGAAGCTAAGGAGTTTAGAGTGTTCATCAGGCAGTGCCTGCACAGTGACTGCTATACTGCTGTTCACAAGCTGCAGTGTCCCTGTTACTTTCAAGTGATTTCAGATATGAATGAAGAGTAGAGAACACTTTTACTAAGGCTATAGTATATAAAGTAAATCTACATGAGTATATAAAGTAAATCTACATGCAGATAATAAGAATTTAGATAATTCTTATTTTCTGTTTAAATTATGATTTATCTTCAAGCCAGATTTGTTTTACAAATGGCTTTTACTTCTTATTTCCTGCTCAAAATATCTGCATTAAACATCTATATACATGCTACATTACATTTACATATTATTAAAGCATATGAACATATGTCTATTATATAAACTAGAACAAAAAAGAGAAAGTTATATCATTGCATAGCATGCACCCCTAAATATTCTGCCCATGCTCCTAAAAGATTTCAGTCAGGTGGTACTGTGCTCCTGGAAAATGTAAAATGTAAATCTGGAGCCTTGAAGATAGATCATTTTTATGCCATACCATGGAACATTTCAGGCAATGGCAAGGCAAGTTTATTTATTTAGCACAATTCATACACAAAGTAATTCGAAGTGCTTTACAGAATAAGAAAGACATTAATGCAACAAATCAAACGTATAATTACAAATAATCATCATAAAATTAACATTAAAACAGAAGAGTGCAGAACAAAACCCTTTCAGTCATATGCACAGATAAACAGAAGTGTTTTAAGCCTGGATTTAAACATCGTCAAAGTAGAGGCCTCTCTCACATCTGTTCCAGGTTTTAACTACATAATACTGAAACACTGATTTTCCATGTTTAGTCCTGACTCTGGGCACCAGCAGGAGGCCTGTCCCTGAAGTCCTCAGAGTGTGAGATGGTTCATGTGGCTCTAACATGTGGGAGATGTTCTTTGGTGCTGGTCCATGGAGAGACTTGTTCACAAGCAGAGCTGCTTTAAAGTCTATTCTCTGAACCACAGGAGCCAGTGCAGAGACCTGAGCACAGGACACATGTGTGAAGTACTTCCTGGTTCTAGTCAGGACCCGAGCAGCAGGTGGATGTACTGCATCTGTCTTAACGCTCGATTTTGCAATGTTTTTTAAATGGTAAAAAACTACAGATGATATTGATTTCATGTGGCTGTTAAAGTTCAAGTCTGAGTCCATTATTACCCCTAGATTTCTAGCCTTATTTAAAGGTTTTAGAGAGAGAGAATGAAGGTGACTGCTGACACTTTCTCTTTGTTTCTGTGGGCCAGAGACTTGAGTCTTGTCTGAGTTTAGCTGGAGAAAGTTGTTTTGCCTCCACACACTGATCTGTTGGATGCAGTGGCAGAGTGAATCCAGTGGTCCATATTCACCTGCTGAAGTGAGACATAGATCTCTCTCTCTCTCTGGACTAATGGCAGCATGTAGAGATTAAACAAAAGAGAGACACGGTCTCCAATGCCAGTGCACCTTTAATGTAAAAGATTAATTAAAAATCTCATTATGTTAAATCTAACTTGTAGAGAAGGTTTCATTGGTGGTCATTGGGCCTGTCTTTTTGCAATCAAATATAACATGGCTTCTGGATGGAGCTGAAACATCATGATCTCTACACTGAACCACTCCTGGATGAATGAGGGATTACTCCATGTTAACTATACCTTGTTTTTTTTGCTTTAGCTCAGTCTTCAGTGGCATCTCAAAGCAGCTCCATTGCCACTGCCACTCGAGAGAACAACGAGATCTCAGAAGGTAAGAATTTATATTGAAAATAACAACTGTTTCATATATGAATATTTAAACAGAAAAAGTGTTTTAATTCACAGATATTCTGTGCATGTGCTTGATCGGTGCAAAACAATAAAGTCTAAAACATGTGTATGCTTCTGAGGCTGTTTCATATTTATCTAATCAGTACAACTCAATGTGTGTGTGTGTATATATATATATATATATATATATATATATATATATATATATATATATATATATATATATATATATATATATATATATATATATATATAAAAATCTCCTCACCTTTCCCGAGTGGTCTCATCCCCTCTCTTTGCCACGCTTGGGTCCTCTACCACAGGCCTGGGAGCTTGAGGGTTCTGCGCAGTACCTTTGCTGTTCCTGTTCAACATTCGTTGAGCACATCATCTATTGGAGCCTTGTCCTTGATGTACTTATGGATCTTGGCTGTTTCATCCTGGACTGTGGCTCTCACATTGACTAGTCCTTGGCCTCCTTCCTTTCGGCTCCCGTACAGTCTCAGGGTGCTGGATTTGGGATGGAACCCGCCATGCATGGTCTTGCCATTGAACTGACTCCTTAGGACTTGCCTTACTTGTCTGAGGTATTTGGCAATGGCTGCTTTCCTTGTTTCCTCTTCAAGGTTACCATTTGCTTGTGGGATACCAAGGTACTTGTAACTCTCCTCAATGTCTGCTATTGTCCCTTCTGGGAGGGAGACCCCTTCTGTGTGAACTCCCTTCCCTCTCTTTGTCACCATCCAGCTACACTTCTCAAGCCCGAATGACATTCCAATGTCTCTGCTGTAGATCCTGGTGGTGTGGATCAGTGAGTCAATGTCTCGCTCATTCTTAGCTTGATGTCATCCATGTAGAGGAGGTGATTGATGGTAGCCCCATTCCTGAGACGGTATCATTCCATTGCCAGTGTCGCTGATGATTTGGCTGAGGGAATTCAGACCTACGCAGAACAGCAGTGGGGACAGTTCGTCTCCTTGGTATATGCCACATTTGATGTGCACTTGTGCACTTGTGCAAGTGACCATAACACCAGAGCAGACCCACCAAGGCTGGAAACTGAACAGTACTGGAAAGACATATGGGAGGAGGCATCGCATAAGAGCGATGCACAGTGGCTGGTGGCTCTGAGAGAAGACCACAGCAACCTTCCCGAACAGAATTCAGTCATCACAATGGCAGACATCCAGGAAAGAGTCTCAGGCATGAAAAACTGGACCACACCAGGCCCTGACATGATCCACGCATACTGGCTAAAGAAGCTCACTGCTCTCCATGAGCGCCTGGCAGCACAAATGAACCAGCTGCTTATGGATGGGACTGATCCAGAAGGATCCCTCAAAGGGTACAACCCCATCCAACCATCTCTTGACAACATGGAAGCTCATGTGGAAGCTCGTCGCTAAGATAAGTGAGCACGTGGATCAGTACATAAGCATAGCGCAGAAGGGCATCGGCAAAGATACCAGGGAAGCCAAACACCAGCTCCTGGTAGACCAAACAGTCACCCGAGACTGCAGAACCTATAAGACCAACCTGTGCACTGCCTAGATTGATTACAAGAAAGCCTACGACTCAATGCCACACACACATGGATCACTGAATGCCTGGAGCTGTACAACATCAACAGGACTCTAAGAGCCTTCATTGCAAACTCGATGAGGTTGTGGAAAACCACCCTTGAAGCCAATGGCAAGCCACTTGCACAAGTGACCATCAAATGTGGCATATACCAAGGAGTGGCACTGTCCCCACTACTGTTCTGCATAGGTCTGAATCCCCTCAGCCAAATCATCAGCAACACTGGCTATGGATACCGACTCAGGAATGTGGCTACCGTCAGTCACCTCCTCTGCATGGATGACAAGCTGTATGCTAAGGATGAGCGAGACATCAACTCACTGATTCACACCACCAGGATCTACAGCACTGGAATGTCATGGCTTGAGAAGTGTAGCCAAATGGTGACAAAGAGAGGGAAGGTAGTCCACACAGAAGGGGTCTCCCTCCCAGAAGGGACAATAGCAGACATTGAGGACAATTACAAGTACCTTGGTATCCCACAAGCCAATAGCAACCTTGAAGAGGAAACAAAAGCCACGGCCAAATACCTGAGACGAGTAAGGCAAGTCCTAAGGAGTCAGCACAATGGCAAGAACAAGACCCAGGCAATAAACAGCTACGCCCTGCCAGTAATCAGATAACCAGCAGGAATCATAAGCTGGTCAAAGGAGGAGATACAGACCATAGATGTTAAGACCCGAAAGCTCCTGACCATGCATGGCGGTTTCCATCACAAATTCAGCACCCTGAGACTGTAGAGATTGTTTTTGTGTGTAAGCAGCATGATGGCTGAGTGGCAACACTCATGCCTCACAGCAAGAGGTTTGGTTCGATCCCCAGGTCGCCCAGGCCTTTCTGTGTGGAGTTTTTCATGTTTCTCCCCATGTCTGAATGGGTTTCCTCCGGGTACTCCGGTTTCCCCCATCAACCAAAACATGAACGCCCTTCGAGACAACTGTTGTTGTGATTTTGGGCGTTACAAAAATAAATGAATTGAATTGTACGTGAGCTGAAAGGAAGGAGGCCAAGGACGAGTGAATGTGAGAGCCATAGTCCAGGATGAAACATCCAAGATCCAAGTACATCAAGGACAAGGCCCCAATAGATGACATGCTCAGTTATGTCTCAGACAGTCGAGCGCAGAGGAAGAGGTGCTGGAGGAACCATCATGGAAGGACAAGCCCCTGCACGGGATGTACCACTGGAACATAATTGAAGTGGCTGATATCAAGAAATCCTACTAATGGCTTGAGAGAGCTGGACAGAAGGACAGCACAGAGGCACTCATTCTGGCTGCACAGGAGCAGGCCTTGAGTACCAGAGCAATAGAGGCCTAGATCTACCACACCAGACAAGACCCAAAGTGTAGGCTGTGCAAAGAGACCCCTGAGACAGTCCAGCACATAACTGCAGGGTGTAAGATGCTGCAGGGAAAGCATACATGGAGCGACATAAACAGGTGGCGGGCATAGTGTACAGAAACATCTGTGCAGAGTACGGACTGGAAACCCCAAGATCAAGGTGGGAAACACCTTCAAAGGTAGTGGAGAATGATCGAGCCAAGATCCTGTGGGACTTCCAGATACAGATTGACAGAATGGTGATGGCGAACCAACCGGACATTGTGGAGGTGGATAAACAACAGAGCAAAGCCATTGTAGGGGACATCGCAGTGCCAAGTGGTGGGAACATCAAAAGGAAGATGAGAAACTAGAGGGGCTCAAAGAAGAGCTGATGAAGGCCTGGAAGGTGAAGGCAGTCCAGAAAAGTCCCGATAGTAGAGGTCGTGAGCGGATGAGAGAGGATGAGGCCATCCGCGGAGGGTGAGGAGATTATATATATATATATATATATATATATATATATATATGCGTTTCGGTGGGTCTGTGTCTGCCCCGTCTTAGGTCTTAATCACTGATCGCAGTGAAAATAGCAGACGTGTCGCCATAAAACCTCCAGATTATAATTATGTCACTGTCAAATTATAACCTCAGGCTGTCACCAATGTGTAGAGCCTGATACATCTGAAGTGCATCTATGTGTCTGTAATGTCATGTGGAGCAGAGGCAAAGAAGAGCTAAAATTAATATTGTACAAATGCAGATTTTGTGTTTAATAAATATAATATTGAGTTCTTGGGTCTAGTCACTGATAAAAATGATCAGGTTAAACATTTGTGAATTTACCTTTTGGATTTTTCATGTCAAAGTACAATGTCAATATGGAAAACTGGCTCTTGCCCTCACCGGTTTACCTGCTTTCACACTAACATCTTTCTCCTACCTGAGAAGCTACTGTATATAATTATTTTACGATGAATACAGTTCTTGTTGAGCTGAACCGATTATAGAGTACCATTTAACAAGCTATAGAGTTGTTCAGTGATGATGTCACTTCCGGGTTCAACTAGAAACTTCACAGCTGATTTCTATTTTAGCTTTTGTTCCTTATTCATCAAAGATGTCTGTGTAATCCCTCAGTCGTCTAGGTCTGATCCATAGCAAAAATCGAAGTTTAAATCTGACAACTAGACAAATCGTTGTAGGAGTGAAGATGTTTTGGTGCTCATTCAAGCTGCTTCTTCAGTTCTGGTCAGATTACTGCTGGACACTGCCTTATATCTATCTCTATCTGTAGTTAGCTCCTCCCTTCAGATAGAAATAAGGCAGTGTCCACCAGCTATCTGACCAGGACTGAAGAAGTGGCTTAGATGAGCAGCGAAGCCTCTTAACTCCTACAAAGATTTGTCCATTTGACAGATTTAAACTTTGTCTTTTGCTTATTCATCACATAAAAGCCTTTCTTTAACTACAAACTGTACACTGTGCACTCTAATATTGGTTGGACCGCCATTTGCTTTGATTATGGCATACATTTGTGATGGCATTGTTTCAATAAGCTTCTGCAATGGTACAAGATTTATATCCATCCAGTGTTGCATTAATTTTTCAACAAGATCTTACATTGATGATGGTAGAGTCTGACGCTGCACAAAGCTTCTTCAGCACATCCCAAAGATTTTCAATGGGGTTAAGGTCTGGACTCTACGGTGGCCAATCCATGTGTGAAAATGATGTCTCCCTGAACCATTATTTTACAATTTGAGCCCAATGAATCCTGGCATTGTCAACTTGGAATATGCCTGTGCCTTCTGGGAAGACAAAATCCATTGATGGAATAACCTGGTCATTCAGTATATTCAGGTAGTCAGCTGACCTCATTACAGACATACTGTTGCTGAACCTAGACCTGACCAACTGCAGCAACCCCAACCTATTTACTTAGTTAAATCCAGGTGGTGACTTTTTTTTTGTCGATGCAGTGTGAATAGTCTATGGTGTAGATGAGCAGAGAGAGTCAATATGTTACTCTGGTGTGAAGTCTTTTGCGTCGTGGTTCCTTCGTCTCAAACTGTAGCCAATAGAAAAATGTGTGGAGATTTAATGATCTTTGGCAAAAAAAAACCCCACATGGTCTAAAATAAACTGCAATAAACTCAATTCAGCTCATAATAAAGGGTTATGTGGGTTCAAACATTTGATTCACTCTTTGAGCCTGTCCACAAAATCAGCAACAAGTGACCACGTCTGATGCAAAATTATAATTAAGATGTATTCTGGATTATAGAGAAGTCTACTGTGGCAGAGTGGTTATCCTGTGTCCTCCTCTCTGTAAGGAGGTTGTGGGTTAGACTCCTGAGCTCTCTGAGTAGAGTGTGCGTGTTTCGTCTCCTGGGTCTTTGCCCGCACATGCTCAGAATACCTCTGTGTCACTGCTGCAGCTGTAAAACACCTTCACAATCAACCATCACAGTGTTAAATCCGTGACTATCCATTTGGAACGATTCAGGAAAAACATCTCATTGTCACTTTTCTGACAATGATTTACGTTTTAATTATAGAAGCCTGTTCAAAGTTCATATTTTAAACATGTCCAAAAGAATTAACAAACAGACTGAAACATGAAAGGATGAACTGATACAAGAATGACATTTCAGAGTGGACATCTGACACACAGAGTGGACATCTGACACACAGAGTACATTTGACACGAGGACATTTGACACACAGCGAGGACATTTGACACACAGCAAGGACATCTGACACACAGAGAGGACATCTGACACACAGAGAGGACATCTGACACACAGAGTACATTTGACACACAGAGTGGACATCTGACACACAGAGAGGACATCTGACACAAAGAGGACATCTGACACACAGAGTGGACATCTGACACACAGAGAGGACATCTGACACACAGAGAGGACATCTGACACACAGAGTGGACATCTGACACACAGAGTGGACATCTGACACACAGAGAGGACACCTGTCACACAGAGTGGACATCTGACACACAGAGAGGACATCTGACAGACAGAGAGGACATCTGACACACAGAGTGGACATCTGACACACAGCGAGGACATTTGACACACAGAGAGGACATCTGACACACACAGAGAGGACATCTGACACACAGAGTGGACATCTGACACACAGAGTGGACATCTGACACAGAGAGGACATCTGACACACAGAGAGGACATCTGACACACAGAGGACATCTGACACACAGAGGACATCTGACACACAGAGAGGACATCTGACACACAGAGTGGACATCTGACACACAGAGTGGACATCTGACACACACAGAGGACATCTGACACACAGAATGACAATTCAGAACATATTTGTACAGATCTAAACTACAGTGAGCTTTTGTTGTCCATGGAGGAAATAAAAATTCTTTTGAACTGAACAGTTTCAGGACTGAATGATGACAAAAATAGATCTAAACATGGACTATCTCAGGTCTAAAGCTGATCTAAACCAGGACCTTGGGACTAAACCATAAATCATCCGGACTTTAATCTAGAATTTACTAAATCAGGTCCAAATGAGAACCAAACCAGGACTAAGCAAGGAACCAGGTCTAAACCAGGACTAAGCCAAGAACCAAGACTAAACTGAGACTAAATAAGTACTAAACCAGGATTAAACCAGGGCAAAACCAAAACTACACCAAGACTAAACCAGGACTAAATCAGTACTAAACCAGTACTAAACCAGGATTAGTTTACACATCCACTTGATCACCACTGGTTTGTCTTTGGCTCATTCGGTGTTTGAGTGTTGATGGTCAGAGGCACAGATTGGCAGCCTCACATCTGTCAGTCTGTTCCAGGGCAGCTTTGGCTACAGTAGTATTTTAACACCAGTGTGGAGTGACTGAATAATGACTGCTGTATATATACTGTGTATGTCATTGTTTAGTCCTGTGGAATTATTACGATTATCTGTGTGTGTGTTCTGTGTCGTCGCCCCTCTGAGCACAGCTCCGCCTCCTCTGTGTCTGCGTCGTCAATCTGTCATTGCTCAGGTCCTCCCCAAACACTGTAAAACATTTGAGAAACATCTGAGAACATCTAAGGGGCTGGTACACCTGACAGAGAGGAGCAGAGACAGGCTGATTGATATAAAACCTGGACCTCCATGTCTCCTGACACATAAACAGACAGTACCTTTAAACCAGAGCTCTGATCCTCTGAAAAATGAACTGAAGACTTACAGTGGTACCTGGTTTATCGTGGGGGTTACGTTCTAAAAATAACCTGCAATAGGTGAAATACACGAAGTATTCAGCTTTATTTTTTACAATTATTATATCTGTTTTAAGGCTGAAAAACCCCTCACCATACACCTTATACACTTTTCTCAGACAGGCATTAACATTTTCTCACATTTCTTTCTTGTTTAATTGATTAATAGTGACTCTCGTGTATTTCACAGTTCCTCTGACTGTGCCTCTTCGTCCTGGCGTCACTCCACTGTCGTGTCGATCAAACATTTATGTAAATTTGGCTGAACACATTCTGTGCAGGTTGAGGCCTGGTTTTGTGTTGTCTGTTGGTGTTACTCATGTATTTTTATTGAAGAAAAAATAACTTCCACTGGACTCTGATGTAAAAAGAGAGTTACAAAATTTTAATTCACAGCTTTGGAAAATCCTTTTTTACAGAAATTGTTAAAGCAGGTAATTCTCAAAAATAAACAATACTACGGTAAGAAAATAATTTTGCTCTGTCTTTATGAGCTGCCTCAACTCAGTACATTTCCCAAGCGTGTGCTATTAACACTGTAAATTTGCAGCATTATTATATATGAATTAAACTTGGCTCCCACACATTCTGTGTGTGCGAGAGACGTAGCACGGAGGATATCAATCGATGGTGGTCTGCAGTACCTTGGCCGGTCGGGACGCAGAGCACGATGCATGTTCATACACTGTAAAAAAGTATGTAGAATTGCACTGAAAAATCAGTGAAACAGCGAAACCACAAAAGGTGAACTGCGATATAGTGAGGGACCACTGTATTTTGAATTCCCTTAACCATTTAGGGCTGTAGATCTTTAGTCATTTAGTTCAATTGGTCGACCAAGAATTTTATTAGTCAATGAATGTTTTTATTGGAATTATAGAATTTGAGAGTTTATTCTGAGTTTTTTCATGTAGATACCTAGTTTACATCTACTGTTTTGTTTAAATGGTGATTTTTATATGTGAAATCACTTGTGGTTGTTTGCCAACTGAACGGTTAGTCGACTAATAGATTCACAGTGTTTGTCTTTAGTTGAGTAAGAGTGTTGTTAGACTACAGCCCTAGAGTGTTACAGCAGCAGCTAAAGAATGTGTGTGATGTTTGTTTAAATGCAGCTGTAACCCACAGTAAAACTTGAGTTGAGCCAAAATGAGACATTCTGAACCAACAGTAAATCTGTTTCTGGGACTGTGGATCTGTCTACTTTTTCTTTTTCTTTTTTTTTTAAACTGCTCTCTGAGTTTAGCAAAGTAATGGTTAAATGGCATCAGTTAGCAGTTTGAGACCCTAAACCATCTGCCTGCCATCTCCTCAAAAATGTGCTGAAGTGAACTGGGCTGTGCCGTGCTATATCATGTTTTTGGATGGTGCTACATTGGACTTGTCCCTGTTTTTTTTAAAATATCAATCTTGATAGTAAATTTGGTGATACATGATCAATATTGTCATGTTGTTATGAGTATTTTTGGTACAGTTGATGAAGTCTTTTTGTTTGTTTGAACAAGGCAAAAGTATAAATGTAAAATGTAAAAAAAAAAAAACAGAACTGTTTCATTTCAAGCTCTTTTAAGTGATTCATTTACCTTATGGATTCTGAGTAGTGTTCCCTCACTATATCGCAATCTCGTGGATTTTTCTGTGCAATTTTGCATGCTTTTTTACAGGGTCTGAATGTGCATTGTGTTCTGCGTCCTGATTGGCTAAGGGACTGTAGACCATTGTCCATCAGTCTCCTCCGTGCGGTGTCTCCTGTACAGTACAGAATGTGTTCAGACAAATATACATAAATGTTGGATCGCCACTACAGCGGAGAAAATGTTACTGTCAATTCAATTCAGTTCAATTTATTTGTAGTCATTGTCACAGAAGAACAATGAAATTGCGTTTGGAGCATCCCATAAAGTGCAAACCCATAAATAATAAATACCCCTTAAACCCAAGTGTAAACATTAACCCAGTGTGGCTTCAGTACAACATGAGACAGTTCTTGTAGCAGCATGATGGTGTCAAGTAAGGTGCACAAAACAGGGACATACAGACAGGGACCTGAGAATGATGACAAAATGCAACAATGCAACCAGTTCAATGTTATTAAGAGTTGGATGTGATTTTTGTCCATGAGAGGGGGCAGAGAGGGGCCGAGAGGGGAGAGGGGCAGAGTTCTGGAGTGCCTGCTGGTCAGCCTTAGTGCAGCTGGAGAACCACACTAAAAGTCCATATGTCAGAATGCTACTGATGGCACAGTTATAAAAGTTCAACAGGTCTGGAAATGTGGGCACTCCTCAATTTCCTCAGGTAGTAAAGGCGCTGTTGGGCCTTCCGTACGGCTGAGGTGATGTGATCGCCCCAGGACAGGTCCTCAGTCACGGTTACCCCCAGGAATTTAAAACTGCTCACCCTCTCCACCGCTTCGGTGCCAATGAGGAGAGGTAGGTGGTTGTTGTGACTTTTTCTGTGGAAATCCACAACAATCTCCTTGGTCTTTTTAGTGTTTAAAAGCAAGTTATTGTGGTGGCACCATGACTCTAGGTGTTGTCGGGGGTTCATCGGACAATACAACCTGCCCACCCTGCTCACCTGTCTGTCTCCGGTTCACGGGCCTGTTCCCCGCTTGCTGTCCTGTCCCAACCGGTCCACTCCCAACTTGTCTGCCCCTCGCCTGGACCGTTGCAGCTCCGCTGGACATCGTTTTCCGTCCAGGGACCTCCTCGTGTCATCTGAACCTTGCCTGGACCGTTGTAGCTCCGCTGGACATCGTTTCCCGTCCAGGGACCTCCTCGTGTCCTCTGCCCCTTGTCAGGACAGTCGCAGCTCCACTGGACATCATTCTCCGTCCATGGACCTCTTCTTGTCCTCTGCCCCCTCAGTGGGACCCTCGCAGCTCCGCTGGACAAAGCGTTGTGTCATCCACCCTTTGCCCGGACCATTGTTGCCCCACTGGACAGTCTACCGGCCCGCACCAGTGACATTTTTGCCCTCCGTCCGGCTCCCCTCCGCCCACCCGTATCAATTTTTGGGCGGAGCTCTCGGCTCCTCCCGCGCGTACCTGCTCTCCATCTGGCTAATCACCACACCTGCCATGGATAAGGGGAGATGGGGGAAGACATTCAGTGCGAGATCGTCTGTTTGTACTCACCCTGTCTGTGCTGTGTTTGTAGTCCTCACTTGTTCCTGTCGTCCCTGTGTTCCTGTCATGCTCCGGCCCTGGATGTCTCCTGCCCACTCTGCCCTATGCCCGTCTGGTCTGCCTGTCTTCCTGTCGTCCCTTCATGTCCTCAGTTCCTGTGTTCCTGTGTTCCTGCTCACCTGCTCACCTCCGGATCACCCGCTATTCGTACTTTGTTCCATTTTTACAATAAATACTGTAAATCTGCCCCGAGTCTGTATCTCTTGGTCCGTTACACCACACCGTTACGACAGAAACACACGTCTCACCTCGTGAGTGCTCAGGACTGGAGCAGGGTCAGTCGAGGGGAGAGGGGACAGGACAGGGTCAGTGTTATTCCTGTCAAAATGGGCATAAATGAGGTTTAAGTCCTCAGCCAGAGTAGGACTGTCAGCTGAGGGTGGTGGTGGTTTCCTCTTGTAGTCCGTAATAGCCCTGATGCCCTCCCAAACCTGCCTTGGGCTTGTGGTGTTCTCAAACCTGGCCTCAATATGCCTCCTGTGATGTTGTTTGGCAGTATTGATGCCACTCCTGAAATTAGTCCTGGCAGCACTATATGCCTCCTGATCCCCGGATTTGAAAGCAATATTCCTAGCTCGGATAAGTTGTTGAACTCAGTGTGTCATCTAGGGTGGAGTATTGGGAAACACGCGGAATTGTTTCCAGCTTGTTATGTTGTCCACACAGAAACATATGTAATCCAAGACAGTGGAGGTGAAACTGTCCAGTGCAGCACGATTGACGGTGTCCTGCTCTTTGAATACTTCCCAGTCTGTGTGGTGGAAACAGTCTTGGAGCATAGGAATAGCGTCCTGCGGCCATATTCTCACGGTTCTGATTGTAGTCCCAGTGCTCTTGATCTTTGGTGTATACATTGGGTGCAGCAAAAGAGAGAGGTGGTCTGACAGACCCAGGTGGGGATAGGCCTGGGCTCTGTATGCGTCTGCAACATTAGTAAACACCTGGTCCAAAGTTCTATCTCCTCTGGTAGCACACTTCACATTTCGGTGGAATTTGTGCAGTACAGATTTTAAGTCCGCATGGTTGAAGTCCCCAGCCACAATAAAAACACTGTCCGGGTGTGCTACCAGGCTGTTGTCTGTCTGAGAAAAGTCTATGAAGTGTGTGGTGAGGGGTTTTACAGCCTTGAAACAGATATAATAATTGTATAAAATAAAGCTGAGTACTTCTCAGATTCCGCTTATTCCGTTTTTTTCCGTGATAAACCAGGGACCACTGTATCCTATTTATTCACCACGATGAGTTTTAAGTGATTTTCACACCTTTCAGAGACTAGAGTGAGTGAGAGTGAACAACTAGCATGCTTATGTGCCCTTCCAGATTCTCTGACAGTAAAAATCTTTACATAGATGCAGACAGTACACAGCAGACTTATTTTGACCTCAAGAGCTGCTTATACAATATCTTTGCTGAAATACATGGGAAAAAATCTGAGTCAAGTTGCCTGGGATCTTCTTCAACATGTTCTGAAGATGTCTATCTGGTCACCAGTGAATCGTTTTCAAATGGGTGTGATTGACAGGTGGATTAGCCAATCCGTGACATGCGTTGTCTGTCCATATTGGAAAAAATGAAGGGAAAAAATATCACAGGGGCTGAAAAACATGGCAGATTTCTGCAGAATCAATGAGCGAAGCACCAAATTGTGCTTATCTGAGGTGGAATAAATTTGATTTTATTTGTAAATGATAGGTGACCAATGAGCTCCTTCGTTTCACATGTGTCATAGAAAAGAGTGAATCTGATTCCACATCACGTTTGACCAGGTTTGAGATGCAACGAAGGATGTGCGTACACCCTGATATCAATTTCTATTAAAAACACATTGTTCTGAATCTGCCAGGTAAAGGTACAGGGCCTTTAATATGGGGAATGACACATAAAACCAGCAGATGTCCTGTGATGGTACTTCCATATATTTAATTTGCTGCTGTATCACTGGCTTGATGGTCGCTGCTTTGAGCCCAGGCAGGTCTGATCTGGTCTCACATCCTCCTCTTCTCCTTCAGAAAACTCTCCAACTGCAGGTCAGAGAAGTCACATTTTTCTCTGTATGTTTGAGTTATGGAGTTATGCTTCTGTCGGGCTGCAGGGGCCGAGAACACGCACCAATCAGGACAAAACTGAGCGATTACAACCAAAACAGGCAGAGAGGAGTGAGTCAGTGTTGGGTGAAAGCAGTGATTTTTGAATTTTGATCTGATACCAAGAAATACCATAACAAATATCTCAATATTGATACTTATACCAATGTGTTTTGTATGAAAATGCTCCTATCTGTGTTCCACCCCAGCTTGAACTTATCATCTAAACAAATGTATCTGCACACAAACTAAAATATAAATTATGTCTAAAAAATTGGCAAAATTATATTCAAAAGCTGCAATTGTACATTTTTGAAAGGGGGAGGGATTGCGTAGAGACATTCAGCAAACAGTCTCCGTGGGGTCCTATCCTGTGTAAAAGCTGCTGACCCTGTAATTTAGACTTTACAAACATGTTCTGGATTGTCCGTGTGTCAGGTGTGTGTTTGGATCACTGTGGCCCTGATTTAACACTTTCCGTGCTGGGGTCAAACATGTTGTGGGGTTTGTTAATGACCTCTAAACTTTTCCTGGCCTTATGTGAAATTTAACCCCAACAATGAACCCCAACACAGAATCATAAAACGCCTATCCTTCTGGGTTAAACCTGCATTTGACCCATCCTTCACTGTCTCTGGGTTAAACCAGGAGTAGTGCACCAGGTCTGAGCCAGGATCTTGGTTAATTGGTCAAATGCAGAGGAAATCACAATTCTGCCCTCTTTATTAATTTGACTTTTCATAATATCTAATGACACCTTAGTTTTGGTTTTGCATGTTTTGTTTTGTTTTTTGTTTTCTGTTTTTCAATGGGAAGCAACGTAATTAATCTAAGCCTTATTCTTCCACTCCACCATTAGGCAAGGCAAGGCAAGGCAAGTTTAATTGTATAGCACAATTCGTACACAAGGTAATTCAAAGTGCTTTACAGAATAAGAAAGACATTAAAATCACACAAATCAAAACATAAATAATCACAAATAATCATCATAAAATTACCATTAAAAGAGAAAAGTGCAGACTAAAAACCTTTCAGTCGTATGCACAGCTAAACAGAACCGTTTTGAGCCTGGATTTAAACATTGTCAAAGTAGAGGCCTGTTTCACATCTTCAGGAAGACTGTTCCAGGTTTTAGCTGCATAAAACTGAAATGCTGATTCCCCATGTTTAGTCCTGACTCTGAGCACCAGCAGGAGGCCGGTCCCTGAAGTCCTCAGTGTGTGAGATGGTTCATATGGCACTAACATGTCGCAGGGCGCACAGACTCCAAATGTTTGTGAACTGAAAAGTGAAGCAGTTTAAATTCAGCTTAAACAATAGCTACTAATGTTGAAATTGATTCCATGCTTGGTGAAGGCAATTTGAATCAGGTTAGAACAGGGTTAAAGTCCCACTGGGGGACATTTGGTCTCATTAGAACAGGGTTAAAATCCCACTAGGGGACATTTCATCACATTAGAACAGGGTTAAAGCCACACTGCGGGACATTTAATCACATTAGAACAGGGTTAAAGTCCCACTGGGGGACATTTCATCACATTAGAACAAGGTTAAAGTCACACTGCGGGACATTTCATCACCTTAGAACAGGGTTAAAGACACACTGCGGGACATTTCATCACATTAGAACAGGGTAAAGATCCGACTGCGGGACATTTCCTCATGTTAGAGCAGACTTACAGAGACAAAAGACAATAGCAGATTTAAAAGTGTTGTTTTATTTGTTCTTGCAGAGCGATTATTTCCTCTCGTTTTTCCTTCTCCTCACTCTTTCCTTGGAGGCTCATTATCGCCTCTGCTTTTCTGTCGCGTCTTTGTCACTTCTGATTCTGTCGCGGTGCAACACTGCATTCTGATTGGACGAGGCCACTCACATGACTCTTACCTTCAACTTATTTTTAACACAGCGCTTGTATTTTTATGATGATGAAAAGTAAGATACTTTGGCTCTTTGTGAGTGATTTGGGTCAAAAAGTATTAAAACCAGATACTCATTTGATACTAAATGCTAAAAACAGCTCATTCACAGCAGTATTGAGTATCGAAATCGAGTTTGACATTTTAGTATCGTGCCAATAAGAACTATTGTTTGAAACTAACCACAAGTGCCTCACTTGCGTATGTTAAAGCTGCACTGTGTAACTTCAGGGGTCTGGCATCTCCTTATCCTTATGGAAATATTGCTTTGTTTTGTTTGGCATGTTCCACAGTATGGCATTAAACTCTCTTGTCTCTTTTGCATTTATTCAGTTACTTTTTTAAACTCATAAACACTTTAAAAAACATGCATTCTTACTGTGAGCAGGGTCACCACTCCACAGAACTGACCTGTAATTAGCTTGATTGTGCTGCCTACCTGTCTCCACTGAGATAAGTTTAATGCCTCTATCTTCCTCTACCTACTTATCGATCTATCTATTTTGCTATCCATCCCTCTCTCCTCTCTTCCCCTTCTCGCACTCTTCCGTTTCTCTCTCCCCCCTCTTCTTGCTCTCTCCCCTCCCACTATCTCCCTGTCTCTTCCCTCTCTTTCTCCCTCTCTCCCTGTTTGCTCTCTCTCCTCCTCTCTTTTCCCCCTCGCTCTTTCTCCTCCCACTCTCTCCCTGTCTTTTCCCTTTCTTTCTTCCTTTCTCTTCCCTCTCTCTCTCCGCTCTCTCCCTTCTTGCTCTCTCTCCCTATCTCATTCCTCTCTTTTTCCTTCTCTCCCTCCCCCTGTCTCTCTTCCGTCTCTCTTGCTCTCTCTCTCCCCCCTCTCCCTTCTCGTTCGCTCTTCTCCCACTCTCTCCCTGTCCCTTCCCTCTGTTTCTCCATTCCCTCTCTCTCTTCCCTCTCGCACACTCTCTCTCCCCTTCTCGCTCTTTCTTCCCATTCTCTCCCTGTCTCTTCCTTCTGTTTCTCCCTCTTTCCATTTTTCTCCCTCTTCTCCATTTCTCTCTCTCCTTGCTCTCTCCTCCCACTCTCTCCTTGTCTCTTCCCTCTCTTTGTCCTCTCTCCCCCTCTCTCTCTTCTCACTCTCTCATCCCACTCTCTCACTGTCTCTTCCCTCTCTTTCTCCCTCTCTTTCTCCCTCTCTCTCTCCTCTGGAATGACAAACAGTTGACCTGTGACCTCTTGACCTGCAGATAAATCTGCCTCAGGTGAGTCTTACCTCACTCTGAGCTGTGATTGGTTGACCCTGTCCTCCTCTCGCTGTGATTGGCTGATGGTTGTAAATGAGCTTGACCTCTCATTGACTCGTTCTGTCACTGTGGGTTAAGTTCAGAGTTTCTGAGTTTTCAGAATCTGCGTTTCAAAGTTGCCAGATAGTTTGTCATTGTCAGCACTTCTCTGAGCTGTTAGTTTAATATATCACTGTTGTTCTGTCATATTAACACCAACATGCAGCTGCCATGAAAAAAACAGCCTGTATATATCTGTGGACGAGCTAACCCACTAGCCACCGTGTCCAAACAGGAAGTGAGCATGGATGTGTGCCCTCTCTCTGTAATTGCCTCTTTGAGCCTCATTGTTTTGATCTTTAAATGTTCGTATTAACCTGCTCTACATGATCCTGGAGTTTTTATTTCACTATTGTGTCCCTAAATCAAGATATGAACCTATCAGGAGAAGTTGCTCCTCCTAGCATTAGCTATAGGTTTGATTGGTAGCTTAGTTGCTAGGGAAGTTGTGAGTACCTTAAACAACCTTGTTCCTGATTGGCTCTTTGGAATTTTACAGACACTTCACATGTACATGTGTGTCTGTGTGAGGACATTTAGACATGCTTCACATGCACATGTGTGTGAGGACATTTAGACACGCTTCACATGCACATGTGTGTGTGAGGACATTTAAACACGCTTCACATGCACATGTGTGTGTGTGAGGACATTTAGACGCGCTTCACATGCACATGTGTGTGTGAGGACATTTAGACACGCTTCACATGCACATGTGTGTGTGTGAGGACATTTAGACACGCTTCACATACACATGTGTGTGTGAGGACATTTAGAGACGCTTCACATGCACATGTGTGTGTGTGAGGACATTTAGAGACGCTTCACATGCACATGTGTGTGTGAGGACATTTAGACACGCTTCACCTGTACATGTGTGTGTGTGAGGACATTTAGAGACGCTTCACCTGTACATGTGTGTGTGTGTGAGGACATTTAGACACGCTTCACCTGTACATGTGTGTGTGTGAGGACATATAGAGACGCTTCACCTGTACGTGTGTGTGTGTGTGTGAGGACATTTAGAGATGCTTCACCTGTACATGTGTGTGTGTGTGTGTGAGGACATTTAGAGATGCTTCACCTGTACATGTGTGTGAGGGCATTTAGAGACGCTTCACCTGTACATGTGTGTATGTGAGGACAGAGACACTTCACCTGTACATGGGTGTGTGTGTGTGGACATTTAGAGACACTTCACCTGTACCTATGTGTATGTGAGGACAGAGACACTTCACCTGTACCTATGTGTATGTGAGGACAGAGATACTTCACCTGTTGACTTGCCTTTTGTGTGTAAATAGGGTAAAACCTGTTATTTCTGGGTCAGAGTGAGACCTCGGGGCGGAGACCACGTTTGTAGATTTAAGACCATCCATCAGTATGGGGAATGAACCAGGACTGAACAAGGACTAAACAATGACTGGATCAGGACTGAACTTGGACTAAACCAAGACTGAACTAAGGACTAATCCAGGACCATACCAAGGCTATACCAGGACTAAACTATTAATGAACCAGGACTGAGCTTGGATGACTGAATAAAGCTGGACTAAACCATGTCTAAGCCAGGCCTATACAAGAACTAAAACAGGGCTAAATGTTCTGAGATATTAAACAGAAAGTATGGCCTGTAGTATATCCGACCTTGATATACACACAGTAGCAGATAGTTCAGACAGATGAGTCCAGTGAATGTCTTTACTTTTTGGTCTGGTTTAGATTCCAGCTCTGTACGGACTTGTGCTGTGTCTGTGAGCAATTGAAGGATGAATGAAAGAACCAGAGGATGACAGAATGAAAGAATGTTTGTGAAGGGAGAGGGAGGGGGGGGGGGGGGGACAGGGGGGAGGGAGGGAGGAGGGAAAAAGAGCGGAGAGTGAGAGAGAAAGACAGACAGAGAGATGAAGGGAGGGAGAGAGACAGGGAGGGAGGGACAGAGAGACAGATGGAGAGAGGGAGAGAGAGAGAGAAAGAAGGGGGGATGAGAGATGGAGAGACAGGGACAAGCCACAACCTGACAAATATCCTCTAATAATCACACATTAGAAGACTTTATACTCATGTGGTATAGTCCTTGGGTCAGTCCAGGTTTAGTCCTGAAGAAGTCCTCCTTTAGGCTTGGACCTCAGACCTGGTTCGGTCCTGATTTAGTCTTGGTTCAGTCATGTTTTGGTCATAGTTTAGTTCTGTTTTAGTCCTGGTTCAGTCATGTTTTAGTCCTAGTTTAGTCCTGGTTTAGTTCTGGTTTAGTCCTGTCACATTTCTGGTGCAGTACTCATTCTGTCCTGGTTTAGTGGCAGAGTGGTTAGCCCCTTTTGGCTCACTGCTGACCAGGATCCTGGCTCAGATCTGGTCCACTGCTCCTGGTGGTTGAGAAAGGTTATACTGTCATGAATCTGAGCCAAACGCTGAAGCTAACCTCAGACTGGCATAGGGCTGATAATACAGAGCCAATTTCAACATGCCATGCAAATATGTACCTGACTACTGACCAGAATATCTGTTTAAATCTAGTTGTCTTGTAGTTTAATTCATTCTGGTTTAAATACAGAATTTACATTTTGTTCAGTTTCTCAGTAGTGTACATTTTTCTAATGGGCATACTGTTATAGTGTGAGATGCCAAATTTTTCTGTGCTTTTAAAAAATAAAAATAGGACTAGTGAAACTATAAGGAAAATGTAGCTTAGGACAAAGAGCGCCCCTGTGCACACAGAAGAGCTGGTGGCACTGTGTGTGATTTCCTGTACTAACTCATTGCCCATTCACTTATTTGCATTATGTGTATTTAGATTTAGTTTTCTCCAGTTTTCTAGCACATTTGAATATGTTCCAATTGGGTAGTGTATGGCTTCTGTAATGTTATTAAATGTTCTATAGTAGTGCCACACATGGCCCCTAAACACGCTCAGGTATAGGGAATACTTAAACATAACACTTTGATTTACAGTGGTCCCTTGTTTATTGCAGGGGATAAATTCTAAAAACAATAGGTGAAATATGTTTTTTTGCTCTAAAACCTCTCACCACACACTTTATACACTTTTCTCACACAGGCATTAACATTTTCTCACATTTCTCCCTCGTTTAAACACTCTCAAACCTTTTTATATTATATCCCTCTTTCTTGATGATTGCTTTAAAGGTGTTGTTCACGTGCCTCTGCTCCAGTGGTATCCGCAGAGGCGCCTCTCCGTGCACAGAAACTCTCCAAAGCGTTTCTGAAATTTGTTGGCACAGAACGTTTCATTGACGTGGGTTTTGTCGGGGAGAAAACTTGCAAATATACAGCACTTCACAGTCACACTGCGATCCAACATTTACGTCAATTTGGCTGAACACATTCTGTGCTGTACAGGAGACACGGGGCAGAGGAGACTGATTGACAATGGTCTACAGTCCCTTAGCCAATCAGGACGCAGAACACAATGCACGTTCATGCACTGTAAAAAAAAAACCCAAAACATGAAAAATTCCACACAAAAAAATCCGTCAAATAGCGAGACCGCGAAAGGTGAACCGCGTTATAGTGAGGGAAATCTGTATTCATTTTAAATATTATAGGCTCATCATCTCTTTAGCATAAGGTGAGTAGGGCCTATACACTGCCATGAAAACTTCCACTTTTAGTTTCACTTCAGAATCATGTTATTTTTGTGTTTAATAAATGCAGAAAGAGATTAGGTAAATGTGGAATAATTAGCAGATGATTTAACATAATATGGGCATAATGCACACGCAAATGTAACTCACATCCAGTGAAGGCAAATGTAGCACATTTGGTCGGAAAAAGGAGCTTGAGAGAGTTTGGTATTTTCTTCCTTTATTTGCCGTATGCACTGAAATACAAGAAACAATTCTGTGACCACGCCATTCACGTCTGAGCACACTTTTTTAATTGGACCAGCGAGGCCCCCACGAGTTGCCTTCACCTGCCTGCGTGAGTCGTCTGCTTATCTCCTGACTAAAAATATTATTTTACTTTGCTTTATGTGCAAAAAAATTACCAAAAATAAAAATGTCCAAATATTGTAATGTGATAATAAAATAGTGAAAAATATACAGTGGGTGGGTGGTCTATTCTAAAGTATTCCAATTGTACAAACGTAATATTAACAGTGACTGTCTCTTATTATTGATCCCACACTCTCCCCTGCAAAATTAATGGCGTCCCGACATTACACAGTCCATAAGTACAGGTCTTCAACTCCAGAGCCAAGATCACGAGAGTTGGAGTCAGTGGAGAAGGTACCATATGTGTCCATCAACAGTCTAATACATGGTGTATCTCCCTCTTCAACCATGTTTACGGGCAGACACCACTGGCCGAATGATATCTAAGAAGTGCTCTGCTTTACAGGCATGTACCTTTACTGAAAGATGATTCTTATACTCCTGTCTATGACTCATTGTACAAATTTTCCAGGTTGTTACCTCAATAAATTGGTCATGGTATATTAAACTGTGTTATGTCTAAATTTATCAAAGTGGCTATTACAAGCGTCTACGTGCATACGGTGAAACATAACACAAAACCAAGTGTAGAACAAGTTAACTAATAAACTAATCAAACATCGTGCTTAACTTTTCCTATTTGTAAGAGAAGGCTGACCTAATGTGTCATAAGTAAGGGTCTGAGGTGGCTTTCGCTGCCTGAAAGGATACTGTCTCGTGATGGCTGGTTCGTCTGCTTCATCTGATGATGCTGCAGGACTATCATCGGCGTCACCAGGCACCATCTCCTCCGGCTCGACCCTCGCGTTGTCATCACTGCTTAGCTGACTTTCTGTTGCACCTCCGGAGCCCCGTGTCAGAAGTTCCTCTCTGATGCTCGTGTCGTGATGTCTAGGGGTTGGTTGTGGATGGAACTCCTCTGCACTGGCACTCAGGCGTCCTCTGGATGAAGTGGGATGCTCCAACGGCCTTGAAATGATGGCTTGCCACTCTGTTTCACTTTCAGAGTCTTCTTCGTTTGAAATATTGTTCACAGCTTCTCACACACTTTTCTTTTTATTTGTGGACTTTGGCGTTTTTAACACAACATCTTCTTCAATAGGCAGATAGTCGCAGGGCAGCAACAAGTTTCTGTGAATGACTCGAGTTTTACCTGGGCCTCTTTCAGGTTTGATGACATAAACTGGGATGTCAGGTTTCTTTTCAACTATGACATGGACTTTCTCCTCCCAATAAGACCTGAGTTTCCCTGGGCCACCTCGCTGAGAAAAGTTGCGCACTAGCACCCTGCTTCCTGGTTGTAGCTCTGCTCCATATACTTTTCTGTCTTAATAATTCTTTGCTCGTACCTGCTCTTTACTGTCACTTTTGGATGCAATTTTGTAAGCTTCTAACATCCGCTTACGCCACTTTTCAGCATACTCACTATGGGATGTGCATTCTTCATTATCGTCACCAGGGGTCAGACCAAACATGATGTCAATGGGCAGCCTTGGGCTCCTACCAAAGAGCAGATAATGGGGGGAAATCCCAGTTGCCTCATTGCGCGTACAATTATACGCATGCACAACTTTGTCTAGTGAGCTCTTCCAGTCAGCTTTAGCATTTTCAGGCAGGTTTCTTAGCATGGAAAGCAATGTTCGATTGAATCTTTCTACCTGGCCATTCCCAGCCGGATGATATGGCGTTGTGTGTGAACCTAGGATGCCACAGTACTCTTTGAGCTTGTAAAACAGCTTGTTTTCAAACTCCCTGCCTTGATCATGGTGCAGCTTGCTAGGGAATCCAAACTTTAAAACATAGTCTCCAAACGGTTTTTCGGCTGCGGTTTTGGCTCACTTGTTTTTGCATGCATAGGCCTGGGCAAACCTTGTAAAGTGGTCCATGACTACTAAGATGTATTCATAACCCCCTTTACTTGGCTCCAAATGTAGAAAGTCTATCGACACTAACTTGAAAGGATGAGTGGTCACTATGTTGGTTAAGGGTGCTCTAGTTGGTCTGTTAGGGCGCTTGCGTTTGAGGCAGCTACATACCTTAGTGACATAGTGGTCCACATTCCGTTGCATGTGTGGCCAATAGAATCTCTCACGAATGAGTGCTAGGGTCCGCTCTACCCCAAGGTGACCCATTTCTTCATGTAGCTCTTTATACACTAGTGGGTGGAACACTTTGGGAAGGAGCAGTTGGGAACCAGTAGCAGTTTTTCTGTAAATGAGTCCATTGCTGTCAATGTACAGTTTCTTTCTTTCCTTTTTCGGCACTGTTAACTCATCGTGTTGTCCCCTGCCCTTATTGTGAGGCCACTGTTTTGTCTTAATGTAGTTTTTCACTTTTCCATAGATCGGATCTCCTTCTTGAGCTTTCCTCAGATCCTGCTCAGTGACAGCTGCTATGGAGGAAGTCACACATTCTGTTTGAGTGCAAGCTGTGGCGATTGTGATGGGGCACAGCCAAGGAGTATGTTTTTGTGACTCTGCATGGACGGCTTGGGTTATTGTGGCAATGGCATCTGGCTCAACCTCTTTGGAACACATTAGCATGTACTGGTTCATATCAAGTGGCATTCGCGACAGCCCATCCGCATCCCCGTTAGATCTGCCTGGCCTATACTTGATGGTAAACTCAAAATCAGCAAGTTCGGCCACCCACCTGTGCATTGTGGCGTTGAGCTTAGCAGATGACAGGACATAGGTTAAGGGATTATTGTCAGTATAAACGACAAATGATGGGGCATAATAAAGATACTCCCTAAACCGTTCGCAAATGGCCCATTTCAATGCTAAGAATTCTAATTTGCCGGAATGCAAATGATAGTTCTTTTCAGGGGGAGTCAATGTCCTAGAGCCGTAGCCGATAACTGCTAGTTTACCTTGCTGTCTCTGATATAGTACTGCCCCAAGGCCTTCTTGAGACGCATCACAGTGCAGCACAAACGGTTTCTCAAAGTCAGGGTAGCCTAGTATTGGAGGGTGCAAGAGGTGGTCAATGAGTTCACAAAGCACACTCTGATGCTGCTCAGCCCATGTAATAGGCTGGCTTGAGGGCAACTGATTTGTCTTGTTTTGTTTTCTGCTGGGTCTTTTTGTTGTGAGCTTTTGCGTGGAGACCTTGGATGTGCCTTCAGCTGACAGCAAACTGTACAATGGTCTGGCAATACGTGAGAAGTTCTGGATATAAGGGCGATAGTAGGAGATGAACCCTAAAATCTTTCTCAGTTCTCCAACATTTATAGGTTTACGGTCTTTGAGCGCTTGCACAGGTGCCAACTCACTTGGATCCATAGTATACCCATCTTTAGACACAATCTTCCCCAGAAATTTAACTTTGTTTTTGAAAACTTCGCACTTTTTCGGGGTTAGCTTGACACCATGCTGCTGATATCGGCACAGCACTGCTCTCAGATCTTGTAAATGGTCCTCAAATGTTTTACTGTGTACAAGGTTATCGTCCAAATATGGCTGACATGTTTCATCTCTCAAACCTGCTAGACACTCCTCCATGCTGCGCTGGAACTCTGCAGGGGCCGAGGAAAGGCCAAAGGGGATCCTGACCCACTCATACAGGCCCCACGGTGTTATGAAGGCGGTGAGGGGTCGGCTCTCCTCCTCCAGGAACCCTTGGTGGTAGGCCTTCCCCTGGTCTAGCACAGAAAACCAGGCACTGCCACATAAGCTGTTTAGGATGTCTTGCACACGGGGAATGGGGTGTCTATCTGGTATGGACTTAAGGTTTAGTTCTCTATAATCCACACACAGTCGCAATGTCCCATCCTTTTTGCGAACACACACCAGTGGTGAGGAATAAGGAGAGCGAGACTTTTGTATCCATCCTCTATTCAGAAGGTCCTCCAAATATTCCTTCACCTCTTTGTGAAGTGGTTTGGGTACTGAGGTGTATGTGCGTGTTACAGGAGTTGTGTCTTTAAGTCGGATCTTTAGTTTGAGTGACGGGATACAGCCAACATCTTGATCCCCTTTTGAAAAAGCTTGACAGTCTTCTCTTAATACTGCACGTACCTTGTCTTGCTGCTCTGGTGTCAGATGGTCGAGAGCCACCGGTGGATCCCACAGTTTCTTGTTCTGCTCTTGAGCGGGGCTTACACTGTACTTTTGACTCTCGGTTTTGGTGCAGCAAGTGTTCTCATGTCGCTCAGTCTGCAAAGGTTGTGCATGAGCTGGATAGATAGCTTTAGCTTGTTGGAGTTGGCCCAACACAGTACGGGATGTTAGAGTAATGTCACGACTGCTCTCATTAGAAACTGGAATAGACACTTTAGACCAGCCTCCCTTGTGTACACTTATTACTGTTTCAGATAGAGTTAGTCCTTCAGGCCACTTTGAGCTATCTACTGGTTCAAATAAAGCATCTTGTTCTGCTGCACAAGGATATCTGCGTACACTGCACTTGACCAACTGTGTTTGACCTGGGGGAATAGTTACTCTCGGCTGTCCTACTCTCACTATCCCCTCCCTCATGTCATCTTTTTTCGTAACCAGCTGAATGAATATTTCAGTCTTTGCACAATCAAGTGAGAATGCCTCCTGCACAGCTGCTGAGGTGAACTCTGGGTATTGCTCCATCCCATTTTTGACTAACTGTTCAATTATGTTATAGCCAATTATTGGTGGCTCCGCAACACCTGGCTCATTTGAAATCAAAACTGGAGCTAACAGTTCTTGTGCACCCTGGTTTGATGTATTGAGCCTAAACTTTAACTCAACCCAGCCCGAGAAAGGAATGACTGTTTGGTTTGCTGCCTTACCAACTAAAGTTTCATTTTCCCCCAGAAGCTCTTGCAGGTTGCGAGTCACAGTGTGAGGCAGGTAAGTACTACGCCAGCTCTCATTGATGATGGTTACTTGCGAACCAGTGTCCCATAGCGCTTTTGTAGATACTCCCTCAAAACAACAGTCTACCAGACACTTTCTGCCAATGAGGGCGTGAAGTTTAGCATGGCGGCGTGAGGACATTGGATCTGCATAAGTGGCACTCACCCCTTGGTGTGTTTTGTTACTGTTTTCCAGCTGAGCTTCAAGCTGTTTAATTCTGTCCAACAGTAGCTCTTGCATTTTGTTTTCAGACTCAAGGGATTTCTTTGGGGAAAGAGTGGATGGTGCCACCTTGTGGGGTTTAACATTTACTGTCTCTGACCGGTTAGCAGCACTCCGTGTTCCTCTGCACCCCCTTGAAAAGTGTCCTGATAATCCACATTTGAAACAGTGTTCACAGTGATTACTTTGCCCACTTTCTTCACATGCTTTGCACGCCCTTCGCTGAGTGCGCTTGAAACTTGGAGTGGTACGCTGCTGATGGTCCTGCAGATTTTCCTTTATGTCCGCCATTTCCTCTCTGAGCAAATTCACTGTTTCATACAGCTCAGTATCTCGAGGGCTGGAAGGTGCTGGAGCTTTGCGTGCCTTTGGTTTGACAACTTCAGCTTGGTCCTGTACTCCTACTCTCATTTCAGAAACAGTTTTGCTTTGAGTCTGTCCTGCTTGTGCTTCTGCCTGCAGCTCATTTACTTTTGGAGCTCTGTTTACAGCATTTTTGCGCTGTTTGGACTGACGCTCTGACTCTACACTAGCCGCTTCATTCAGTTTATCAATGAGAATCTCATCCGTTACTGTAGGATCATCTAAATAAGGCTTTAGCTGAAACTTAATGTGATCACTTATAAGTCCAGTGCTGACTGACCTCAGAAATTTTCTTTGGATCACTTCTGGGCTGTACTGATCATCTGAGCCTGACTCTTTAGATGCCAGGAAAGGTCTCTCTTTAAGCTCTATTGCCCTAAAAAGAAAGTTTTGGGGAGATTCACGACTGTCTTGGGTGACATTGACTAGTTTGTGATACAAGTCCATTGAACTGTCCTCTTTAAAGTGCCCCTTTAATATAGTCTTTAGCTGTGATAATGTGAGGTCACTTTTAACTTCAAGCGTGTCTCGTAAACTCAAACCTGGGCTAATGGCTTTGACAACAGCTTCAACCACTTCATCTTCACTGTGCCCTTTAACTAAGCCTCTTTCAATCTGGTGCATGAGATTTGTGAATGAGAGCTTATCTTTCTGTCCCTTTTCCCCAATCTGGCCACTTATTTTGAATTCTCTTCTGATTGTGACTTCTTGGAGCCTGTTTGTAGGCAAACTTGTGTTTGTATGGACAGAGGGCTCATTTTGTAGAGAAAGGATGCTTACTCTATCACTTAGCCTTTGAGTTTCATTGACAGGTGCTTGATCTATGATTGGCACTCCAGTCGTTCTTTCCTCAATATTTTCTGCTTCAGATACATTGGTTAGACTTGTGCCCGTTTTGGTTAAACTTAGCAACATGTTCAGATATTGTTCTGCCACTTCACTTTCCTCGTTTTCAATTGCGTTGTCTATTGAGTCTATGATGACTTTAATAACTGCCCGTTTGGTCGCTGCATGTCGGTAGTCAACTTTAGCACGCGCGCTCACCTCTTTGAGCTCATCCAGCTTCAGCGCCCAGAGCTGCTGTGACACTTGCTCCGCTAACTCTTCGAGACTCATTTTGCCGTGCGTTGCGGTGCCGCGCCTCCCTCGTGAATGCGCGTGGCCGTCAACGGGAAAGTTGTTCGGTGCTTCGGCGGTGGAAAGACACTCTCAGAAGTCTTTCTCCATCCCGGACGAGCCCCCAAGATTTGTAGCACATTTGGTCGGAAAAAGGAGCTTGAGAGAGTTTGGTATTTTCTTCCTTTATTTGCCGTATGCACTGAAATACAAGAAACAATTCTGTGACCACGCCATTCATGTCTGAGCACACTTTTTTAATTGGACCAGCGAGGCCCCCACGAGTTGCCTTCACCTGCCTGCGTGAGTCGTCTGCTTATCTCCTGACTAAAAATATTATTTTACTTTGCTTTATGTGCACAAAATTACCAAAAATAAAAATGTCCAAATATTGTAATGTGATAATAAAATAGTGAAAAATATACAGTGGGTGGGTGGTCTATTCTAAAGTATTCCAATTGTACAAACGTAATATTAACAGTGACTGTCTCTTATTACTGATCCCACACAAAACGGTGGAGCTTCTCTTATTATCAACAGTAGCCCTCTGTAGTACAGTAGCCCTCTGTAGCCTAAAGTTGTCGAATTCTTGGCATGAGGCAAAGACAAAGACAAATGTGCTAACAGGAGTAAACTTACATCATGCTGTCTCCATACCGACACTGAGATGTGTTTGAGCGAGGGAGCAGGGCGGGGTCGAGGCATGGCACTGTGCCGTATCAGAAAGTGATACTTCAGCTGAGGAGCAAACCAGGGCCTTGTGTTGTCATACCTACATGAGGAACTTTGCAGCTGCAGGGGCCCTACCATAGACTCTTTCTATAAATGGACATAGCTAACCTGCTAACCGCTGCTTTATGCTCACTTCCAGAAAGGAAGTGAGCATGGGCGCACTACCAGCTAAATCGACTCTGCCTCCAATTCACTTTACACTGGAAAATGGTCAGCCCTCTCTCTGTTACTGCTGCTGTCAGACTTGTCATTTTGGTCTTAAAATGTTCATATTAACCCGCTCTACATGATCCTGGGGTTTTTATTTTGCTATTGTGCCCCTAAATCAAAATTTGAACATTAATAACAGACAAATCAGGCACCTTCTTTCCCGCTAGTGTTTGCAACAGGTTTGACAGCGTTGCTAAGTGCAGCCCTGCTAAACCAACGGTGTGGGCGGGAAGGCAACAGCCTGGCTCCAGGTTGACTCTTTATTGGTATTGGTATTCGGTTGCTATGATACTCACGGTTGAAACTCGGCTCCAGATTAGCCCCTATAACTGCTAGCCTTGATGAGCTTCATTTCACTGGATCCGAACGCTGTGGGTGACATCACCCTCAGTCCACTTCTTTATACAGTCAGAAAAAAATGTCTTTGACCCACTGTCAACTGACTGTGCCTCGTGGTAGAGAGAAAACAAGAGAGCGGTTGAGCTCTCAGAGAAGTGGTTGGGGAGGAATGATATAAAGTTTGTGCAGGTCTGTAAACAAAAAACACCAAAGTACAGCGACATCATTCATCAGTTTTTAGTGATTATACTACACCACTGATTGCTTGTGGTGAGGTGGTGCTGCTCGCACAGTTGCCAGATTTAACCCTCTTACTTCAGAAGGTTGTTATGCCCATGAGCAAGGCATGTTTGCAATAATAGTGTTAAGTTTATGTTAAACTAGTTTGATCCTGGTCAAATCCTGGTCCAGTCCTGGTTTAAACCTGGTTTCATCCTGGTTTAGTCCTGGTTTTCCCTGTTTGTTTTCCAGATGTGGAGGGGTTTATGTGTAAGACACCAGCAATCGCAGACATTGTGATCCTGGTGGATGGATCCTGGAGCATCGGTCGCATAAACTTCCGACTCGTTCGGACTTTTCTGGAAAACCTGGTCAAAGCCTTCAGCGTGGACATCGACAAAACCAGGATTGGTGAGAGATGAATTTGGAACAGAATCGTATTATTTAGGAAAAATAGGATAGTAATAGTAATAGTAAGAGTAATAGTTATAGTAATTGGAGAGGCATTTAATACATTTTCAGACTATACTATATACCGATCATTTGTCATTTATTTAGTTTTACAAAATCTTAGTCTCAAAAAATTTTAAATAATAGAATGTAAATCTCTCATTATTGTTTAATCCTGCTTTATTCTTGTTTATGCCTGGTTTATTCCTGGTTTTTACCTGGTTTAGGTCAGGTTTAGTCCTAGTTCAGTCCTGTTTTAGTCCTAGTTCAGCCCTAGGTTAGTCCTGCTTTAGTCCTGGTTTAGTCCTGGTTTATACTTAGTTTAGTCCTAGTTCAGTCCTGGCTTAGTCCTGGTTTATACTTAGTTTAGTCCTGGTTCAGTTCTGGGTTAGTCCTGGTTCAGGACTGGTTTAGTCCTGGTTCAGTCCTGGGTTAGTCCTGGTTCAGGACTGGTTTATACTTAGTTTAGTCCTGGTTCAGTTCTAGTTTATACTTAGTTTAGTCCTGGTTCAGTTCTGGTTTAGTCCTGATTTAGCCCTGGTTCAGTCCTGGTTCAGCCCTAGGTTAGTCCTGCTTTAGTCCTGGTTTGGTCCTGGGTTAGTCCTAGTTCAGTCCTGGTTCAGTTCTGGTTTAGTCCTGGTTCAGTCCTGGATCAGTTCTGGTTCAGTCCTGGTTTAGTCCTGGTTTATACTTAGTTTAGTCCTGGTTCAGTCCTGGATTAGTCCTGTGTTAGTCCTGATTTGGTCCTGGTTCAGTCCTGGTTCAGTCCTGGTTTATACTTAGTTTAGTCCTGGTCTAGTCCTGGTTCAGCCCTGGGTTAGTCCTGATTCAGTCCTGGTTTATACTTGGTTTAGTTCTGGTCTAATCCTGTTATCTGTATGTATGTTTTCCAGGTCTGGCTCAGTACAGTGGAGACCCTCGTATCGAGTGGCATCTGAACGCTCACTCCACCAAAGAGGCTGTGATTGATGCTGTGAAGAACCTGCCATATAAAGGAGGGAACACGCTAACAGGTAAACACATCACAGAGAGGAAACGTGCTAACATCACAGTTTAGTTTAGTTTATTTGAAGGGATAGTGTGCAAAAAAACATTAATAGATGCTTTGCACCAGATTATAGCCGAAGCTAGTTTCCGCCTGTAGTCCCTGAACAGGTGAAAAATACAATACAATATAAAATATAAGCAATATAATACAATACAATATAAAATGTGACCAATATAACACAGGACCAATATACAAATATACAGTAAAGTAAATATAAGTTAAAAGTGCAATGTGTGATGTAATGTAATGTAATATAATGTAGTGTAATGTTATGTAATGTAATGTAGTAACACTATAGGTTGGTAATCTGGGGGCCATCGGATGGTACCCACGAGGGTAACATCTGATGGCAATGTACCCATCAAAGTTAAAAAGTTAAAAGTGCAATGTGCAATGTAGTCATGTTGTACCCGTCCAAGTTAAAAGTTAACTTGGGGAAACATGCTAACAGGTGAACACGTCACAGAGAGGAAACATGCTAACAGGAAAACACGTCACAGAGAGGAAACATGCTAACAGGTAAACACGTCACAGAGAGGAAACATGCTAACAGGTAAACACGTCACAGAAAGGAGACGTGCTAACAGGGGAACACGTCACCGAGAGGAAACGTGCTAACAGGTGAACACATCACAGAGAGGAAACATGCTAACAGGTGAACACGTCACAGAGAGGAAACATGCTAACAGGTGAACACGTCACAGAGAGGAAACATGCTAACAGGTGAACACGTCACAGAGAGGAAACATGCTAACAGTTGAACACGTCACCGAGAGGAAACGTGCTAACAGGTGAACACATCACAGAGAGGAAACATGCTAACAGTTGAACACGTCACCGAGAGGAAACGTGCTAACAGGTGAACACATCACAGAGAGGAAACATGCTAACAGGTGAACACGTCACAGAGAGGAAACATGCTAACAGGTGAACACATCACAGAGAGGAAACATGCTAACAGGTAAACACGTCACCGAGAGGAAACATGCTAACAGGTGAACACGCTATAACAGAAGGAAAACACTAACAGGTAAACATGCTACACAGACAGAACACGTTAACATCCTAAAAGGGGAATCCACTACACAGAGGGAACACACTACAAGGGATGAAATAATATTAATGTACTGTATTTTATTTATAACAAAAATATAATATAATACAGTCTGATCATGATCTGGAGTTATCAAATTATGTAAATGCCATATAAACAGTTTCATCTGATGTGAGTAATCTATCTCTCTGATAGTTCACCCCTGTGTAGGTCTTGACAAGGAAAATTATGCATAAAAGGACAAACTAATGTGACAAAGACATAAATGAAAGAGAAAATAGTAATAGACACACTATCAGAACTAATTATTGTGTTATTCTAGTTTATCTTCACACTGGCCTTGTAAATGCACTCAGCAATAGACCAGTACAACCTCATAAACTTGAAGCTCACCCTCACCTCTCTGTAGGTCTGGCTCTGACGTTCATCCAGGAGAACAGTTTCAAACCTGAGTCCGGATCTCGTCCTGGTGTTCCTAAAATCGGGATCCTGATCACAGATGGAAAGTCCCAGGATGACGTCATCCCTCCGGCCCAGAGCCTGAAAGACGCCGGCATTGAGCTCTTCGCCATCGGTAACATACATACATGTTGGGTTTACATACTTGTTGGGGACATTACAATGACTTCAGTTCATTTTTTGGAGACTTATCCTAACCTTAACCATAGTCATTACATGTCTAACCTTAACCTCAAACCTAACCTTAATCTCTAACCTTAGCCTGAACCCTAACCTTAACCTGAACTCTAAACTTAACCTGAACTCTAACCTTAACCCTAACCTGAACTCTAACCTTAACCTAAACCCTAACCTCAACTCTAACCTTAACCTCAACTCTAACCTAAACCTGAATTCTAACCTGAACCTGAACCCTAATCTTAACCAGAACTTTAACCTTAACCTATTTGAACCCTGATCTGAACTTTAAACCATGTTTTTGATCTGATAATAAAGGGTGGATGAATAAAAAAAGATAACTTTTCACTATTCTAAAAATATTTTGCTGTTAATTGCTATGGCAACAATCCTAATTTCTCATAATTTGAAACCCATGGATTATGTCCCTGTGTCCTTGAGCAATTAACTGTCTTAACCCACCTTTATTATCCAGTTTTAGAGGGATGAGAAATTACCACTGCTGCTATAGCAAGTAACAGTTCAAAACAAAATATGATCTATTTTGAATTGTGAGAAGCCCTCAAAATGTCACGTATAACAGTACTCCGTAAATTGCAGTTCCTCTTCCCGCTGTGAGTGAGTCTAAACTGACTTGAGGTTCATGTTGACAACATGAAATTATTTGAGCATTTGTGTTTCTTGCAGCTCCTTCAGATATGATTTTGTTTGTCTCAATTTATGTCTGTTTTTGTGCAATGTTTTGTCCTTCACATTACATTCACTTGAAATTATAAATCAGATGTTATTTGCTGATAATTAGTTTTCCCAAATACTTTTTTACTTTTACATGAGTAATTTCTTGAACCACTACTTTGTACTTCTACTTGAGTACAATGTTTGGCTACTCCTGACTTTGACTCTAAAGTATGGGTCAAATGCAGAATTAGTAGTTGTAGCTGTTAACTTGAAAACTACCACTTCCATTTAGATTACTGGAGATGTAGACAGACAAAGAAAGTGTTACTTAAACATGTGTGAATGAAACAACTCCAGGTCTGTTTTTAGGAGGTAACAATTAAAACATGCCTTAAAGCTCACAGGACCTTTAACCAAAATGACCATAACTGATAACTGACTGCTCTGTGCTCAGGCGTCAAAAACGCGGACGAGGCGGAGCTGAAGGGCATTGCATCGCCCCCTCTGGACACTCATGTGTATAATGTGGCTGACTTCAGTGTCATGAGTGATATCGTGGAGGGTCTTACCCGGACGTTATGTGAGAGAGTGGAGCACCTCGACAAGCAGCTCAAAGGTACCAGTCATCTACAGTCCCGGGAGTTTAACCTGAGCTGGAAACAAGCCAGAATTCTCAGGTGGAATTTGGTGTTTAACAGTCAGATGCAGATTTGTTGACCTGGTTAATATTTCTGTAATTACTGGGATTATCCATATTAAACAAAAACTGGCATAAAGTTCAGCTACTTCTACTCCACTTCCACTCTACCATAAATTAAAGGCACTGCAGTAGATTTTTACAATCTTAAAAATGTGAAAAACAGAACTAGTTCATTTTAAATAGTTAGCAGTTGTCCAAAGTTATTTCTCACTTACTTACTTATTTAATGCATTCAGAGCATATTAATTATTCACCGGGATAAGTTTACAAGTGGTTTTCACTAACTCTCAGACAATAACACTCTTTATAATTAAATACAAACAGCAGATTTATTTTTACCTTAAGAGTCTCTAAACTAAAAAATAAAAGTGTCAAAACTACTAAATATAGTGTGTAGTAGTGTTATGAAATAGTTATAGAAATATCTTCTAAAGACTTGCCTCTCTTGTCTCAGGTGGAGGTGATCCGGCCCCGCCCCCTGCCGCTGTGTCTCCGCCTCGTGACCTTGTGACCTCTGACATCACAGCGAGGAGCTTCAGAGTTTCCTGGACCCATGCACCTGGAGAGGTGGAGAAGTACCGCGTAGTGTTTTACCCGGCCAGCGGGGGGCAGCCTGAGGAGAAGGTACAGAGTCTATTCAATAGAATGTGTTTTATTGTTACAGTTTGTCAGAGAGGATGCTTGATGGGAATACTTCACAGTAGAAAGAGAGCAATATACACAAATCGGAAGAAAACTTCAAAAATGTTTTTCGTTACAGAGTACTGAATACCTGCATTAAATAAATTAATACGTTTACATTGAGTTGCATTTAAATTATAGTTTAAAGATGCAACATAGGATTAAAAGCAGCTTAATGTTTGTTTCACTGCTTGCTATGATTGACTGGAGAAGGAAAAATTAGATACGCATTCAAAACAAGAGCAGTGTTTTATGTTTTTCTCACTAATTTTGTGCAGTCAGAAGCCTAAATTGTGTGTTCAAATTCTGCCATGTATTCCTTTCATTTTAGGAAAGTAAATCGATTCTGAATACCATCAAATGAAAGAGTAACTGTACCAGAATACAGTTACTCAATATTAGTATTCAGAATATGTATTATTGGTACATGTATTGTTACTTCCCAACACTGCCGATATATCGGTTTGGCCGATATATCTGGTCGATATTTGCACTGGACAAAATGCTCTTAACCAAAAATGTTAAAAATCAGCCCTACATGCGAGACTAAAATATTGGAAGAGTTTATCAATCACTGGTTTCTCTGGATTGTAAAGAATCTGTATTGGCATTGTTATTAAAATAAACAAAAAAGCATATTAGTTGATGTTTACTTTGAAGGTTGAGATGAGCGAGATCTAAGCTATTTGACATTGTCTGATCAGTCAATTCCTTCTAAATCCTCTTTGATTTCAGAAGGGTCTGGAGCGTGAAAAACCTCTTAAATTGGGACAGTTCAACCACACCTGTGAATTTGTATCACGTGTCTCTCAAATGTAGAAGACACCTCCTTTCAAATGTCTGTATCATTCAACAAAACTAAATCTATCACTTCTTTTACTTGCGATAAATCAGAATTTGGTGCCCCTTTTGCCTCTTTTTTAACATACAGCTGCCATGTTTGTTTTTTACCAAACTGATCATGCCCAGAAACTGCACTAAACTGGTTCAAGTCCTATCTAGAAAACAGGAAGTACTTTGTTGCAATTGGAAAGTGTGTCTCAGATAAAATGTCCCTGAGCTGTGGGATGCCCCAGGGGTCAATCCTGGGACCCCTGTTGTTCAATCTCTACATGCTGCCATTAGGTCAGTTAATACACAGCAATAATGTGTCCTACCACAACTCTGCAGATGACACTCAGATCTATGTCTCACTGCAGCAGGTGAATATGGACCAGTGAATTCACTCTGCCACTGCATCCAACAGATCAGTGTGTGGAGGCAAAACAACTTTCTCCAGCTAAACTCAGACAAGACTGAAGTCATCATCTTTCGCCACATAAACATAGAGAAAGTGTCAGCAGTCACCTCCAGTCCCTCTCTGTAAAACCTTCAAATCAGGTTAGAAATCTAGGGGTAATAATGGACTCGGACTTGAACTTTAACAGCCACATCAAATCAATAACATCTGCAGCTTTTTATCATCTAAAAAACATTGTCTATGCATTTATCTCCAGTAGGTTAGACTGCTGTAATGGCCTGCTCACTGGCCTCTCCAAACAAGCGTTAAGACAGTTGCAGTACATCCAGAACGCTGCTGCTCGGGTCCTGACTAGAACCAGGAAGTACAACTTTATAAGTTCTGTGCTCAGGTCTCTGCACTGGCTCCTGTGGCTCAGAGAATAGACTTTAAAGCAGCTCTGCTTGTGAACAAGTCTCTCTATGGCCTAACAACAAAGTACATCTACCACATGTTAGAGCCACATGAACCATCTCATACTCAGGACTTCAGGGGCAGGTCTCCTGCTGGAGCCCAGAGTCAGGGTTAAACATGGGTAATCAGTGTTTCAGTTTTGTGCAGTTAAAACTGGAACAGTTTTCCTGAAGATGGGAGACAGGCCTCTACTTTGACAATGTTTAAATCCAGGCTCAAACTGTTGTGTTTAGGTGTGCATAAGACTGAGCAGTTTTTATTCTGCACTCTTCTATTTTAAGGTTAATTTTATTATGACTATTTGTGATTATTTATGTTTTCATTTGTTGTATTGATTTTAATGTCTTTCTTATTCTGTAAAGCACTTTGAATTACTTCCTCTATGAATTCTGCTGAACAAATAAACGTGCCTTGCTATGCCTCTCTCTGATTAGTTAATCCACCTGTCAATCACACCAGATCCACTCATCTTTGTAAAGTTTATAAAATGTTTTATCATATGTTTCTCTGTGTAATGTTGATTCTTGTTGTATACTGTAGGTGGTTCCTGGGTCTCAGAACAGTGTGGACTTGGACTATCTGAACTCTCTCACTGAGTACCAGGTGGCTGTGTTTGCTGTGTACCGGAGCTCAGCCAGCGTTGCTCTGAGAGGAAGCGCCACCACATGTACGTTTTCATTTATTGCACCTAATTTCCTTGATTTCCTGTTGTAAAAAAAGGTGTTGGGGATTTTGGATTGTGTTAGAGTAGTCATTGTAAAGAGCAAGAGTCATGGTTTTCATTATGTTTGTAAATCTAACTTTTAAAGTGCATATGCCAGGTTTCCATATTTTTTATAATTCCTCTTTGGTTTAGTGGGAAGTACCTGTGCTAAATATTTCTCATAGTTGCACATCAGTTAAGTGACAGTTTATGGAAAAAAAGTTGACTCAAAAGCAGAATCCCTCTGCCTATGTCATCAACACAGAAAACTCCATCCAAAATGCAGAGACAATTTACTCACAACAAAAAGATTTTTTGTTGTGAGTAAATTAAAGGTGAAAATAAAGGTGCTGTCATTTATTTTAATCTGATGATAACACATAAATTATGTTATGGTTGCTACATCTATGGAATTACTTTCTTCGTATGTCACATCTGTTGACTGTATCCAACCAGGAAACAAAATTATAAACTTCACCAAAATAAAAATAAAAAAAATCTATCTATTTATCTCTCTCTCTCTCTCTCTCTCTCTCTCTCTCTCTCTCTCTCTCTCTCTATAATATAATATATATATATATATATATATATATATATATATATATATATATAAATCTATATCGTCAGTTTTGGTCTATTGAGCGCACCTGAATATAGGCCGCACCGACTCAATTTTAAAAGAAAATGTATTTTCTTTTAAAATTGAACCACACTTGAATATAAGCCGCAGGTTTTTATGTTGTAACTTGAGATATTTACACAGAAAGATGGTACACAGAGATTTTTTGAGTTTTAACCCTTTAAGGACTGAGCACGCTATGGACCAGTATAGCTCACCTAGACTTTTATTCTTTTTTTAGCCATAAAAATCGTGTTAAAGGAAGTATCAGAATTGAATGCAGTTTTTCACACAACTACCTCTATTTTACATATCCATCTGTATTTTTTTCTTTTACGCATTAAATAAATGACTGGGGCTCTCATTCGTCACCTTCGAGGGACAACAGAGGCAGATTACTGTAATGACGGTAAAATGTTTAGATAGCCCCATGTCTCCGCTTTGAGACACTGTTTGAATTGAGAGCACGACGAGCACGAGTTACGCTACTGGAAAGTCCGCAACCGCGCTCTGTCGGCGACGACAGCATTTGACGCTATAGAGTTAATTTAAGACATGCTTTTTTTCAAACTGTGCTTGAAAATCGTCAACACGATATCAACATGGGATGAAAATACCTGCATGTTTAGAAAATAAAACAGCACTAACACGGCATCAACATAGTACCAACACGACAGTAACATGGGATGAACATACCTGAATGTTTAGAAAAAAAACTGCACCAACACAGGCCAACTGCTTTTATTTTCTCTGAAAGCTTTTGTTGACTTTTTACATTGCACTTTTACATCTTCCCACTGCCGCCTCCAACGTCTCACCATCAATTCATTGATGCCAATTTTACGTGCAGTGGCTCTAGTTCCTTCTTTGACAGTCAAGCTTTTTTTTTGCATTTCTTTGTGTGTTTTCCATGATGAGGGTGTGTGCATGATGTGCAAAATGACAGTTCAAAATCAAAACTAGTGTATTCTCCAGCGTAATCTTTCCCCACGTCTGTCTCACTTTTGCATTTACTGTTACAGAGTGGCTGTTAGCCAGTTTTTATTTTATTTTATTTATTTTACCTTTATTTTACCAGGTAGGTCGGTTTAGAACCAATTCTCATTTTCAACGACGACCTGGCCAAGAAGCAGAAATTTCAACATACAACAGAATAACATCCATACAGGCAAAGACAAGACAAAACAACAACACTAAGACAGTTACTATTTTCCACTATTTACATATATACACATAGGTGAGCAGAGTTTAAAAACAGAGTTAAAAACAAGTACATTGGTCACGTACTATAGATTTTATTGAGTTGATGAATGAAGCTATTGGTATCATAGTACTAAGTTTTTGAGTTTTTTGTAGATTGTTCCAGTCGTTGGGTGCAGCGAACTGAAATGATGATTGACCAAAGGATGTACGGACTCGTGGGGTGATCATGGTGATAATGTTACTGGAACGTAGGTTATATGTGTTATCAGAAATATTGATGAGTGAGCAAAGATAATGAGGGGTTTTACCAATTCATGTTTTATAGATGAATTTGTACCAATTTATTAATCTGTGGGAGTGAAGTGATGGCCAGTCAACCTGTGAGTACAGATGACAGTGATGGGTAGTGAAAGGGGCAGCTATGACAAAACGGATTGGTGAGTGATAAATGACATCAAGTTTATGGAGGAGAGTTTTTGATGCTGACCTGTAGATGATGTCACCGTAATCGAAGATAGGGAGAATTGTCATTTTGACAAGGGTGTGTTTTGCGGAATGGGAAAATGAGGATTTATTGCGATATAGAAAGCTGATTCTTGATTTGACTTTGGAAAGTAATGTGTTAATGTGAATGTCAAAAGAAAGTGTATTGTCAAGCCATATGCCTAAGTATTTGTAAGAATTTACTAGTTGTAGATGTGTGCCGTCTAGGGATGAGATGTTGGCGTGGTAGGGAATCTGAGGTAAATTTCGGTTGAAAATCATATATTTCATTTTGGTTGTGTTTAAAAGAAGACAAAGGTTGGAAAAGGCGTGTTGGAGACTGGTGAAACTGTTGTAAAGAGCAGAGGGCTGTGTTAAGGCACGGGCTGGATGTGTACAGAATGGTGTCGTCAGCGTATAAATGTATGTGGGAGGCGCCAGCAGCAGAAACTACGTTATTAATGTAGATTTTAAAAAGGGTTGGTCCTAGTATGGACCCTTGAGGAACCCCTGTGGTCAGGGTTAGGGGGTCAGAATGATGCCCCTCAGCTCGCACCAACTGAGTGCGTCCCGAGATGTAACTCCTAAACCATGCCAGGCACTTCTCTGAGAAGCCTATTTGCTGAAGTCTGCTGAGTAGGGTGTTGTGATCTACTGAATCAAAGCCTTTAGCCAAGCCCACAAAGACAGCCACACAATATTCTTTTTTATCTATGGCACTTATGATGTCATTTAAAACCCTAAGTGTCGCAGAGATACACCCATGGCGAGTTCTGAAGCCAGACTGCATATCCGTAAGGATGCTATAGGTTTCGATATATTGTGTAAGCTGTTGATTGATTTGTTTTTCAATGACTTTGGAAAGGCAAGGCAGGATGGAGATAGGCCTGTAGCAGTTAAGGTCTAGACTATCACCCCCTTTGAAGAGTGGAGTGATTGCTGCTGACTTCCACTCCAGGGGTAGCTCACCAGATTGTAGTGAGAGGTTAAACAGGTGAGTAATAGGTGCCACAATGATGGGTGCTGCTAACCACAGAAAGGAGGGATCCAATGTATCCAGCCCAGCTGCTTTATGAGTGTCCAACTTAAGAAGCTCCCTGAGCACATCATTCTCTTGTAGGAGTTGGAATGCAAAAGGAGGGATGGTTGAAGGGAGGGAGTTATGATTAGGTAATAAGTCAGAGGAACTGACCAAAGCAGTGGGCGTGGCAGTAGTGAAGGCATGACCAGCTTGGATGAAATGTTTATTGAGCATATTTACCATGGTGGCCTTGTCTGAAACTATAATCGCCTCGGATTTAATTGCAATTGGCAAATGTGCAGATGAATTTTTATTTTCCATAGTTTTAACTGTCTGCCAGAATTTTCTAGGGTTTGAGCTACATTTTAGGAATTGATTTTTATAGTATTCAGATTTTGCCTTTCTGATTGATTGTGTGCAACGACTCAATAGGGTCTTGGATACCCTGTGGAGTGTGTGTTTGAGATGGATCAGCTCAGTCAGCTCAGTGCTGATCCAGGGGCTGAAACGATTTTTAATTCTGACCATTTTTAAGGGGGCGTGTCTGTTCAGGATAGAGATGAATGTGTTTTTGAAATGAGAACATGCATTTTCAACAGAGGGAATAAGGTTAATTCTGTGCCATTTTTCTTCTGCCACATCATGCAAAAAGGCTTGCTCATTAAAGTTTTTAAGATGTCGTTTATGGATGGTTAATGAGGAGACTTAATATTTGTACCATTTCTTAATATACAATACGGCAATGATCACTGAGACTCTGGCAGAAAACTGCAGATGTGTACTTTGACGGTCTGTTAGTGACAATGACATCAATTAGGGTTCCTTTTTCATGCAAAGATTTACTGATGAATCTGCTGGGAGCCTCAACAAATTTGAGAGAGATTTAGGCATCCAGTTTGGAGTTGCACCGGGTGGGTGGATTAAGCATATCCAGTTCAGTCACCTAGCAACAAAATTCACAAGGATGTGTATGGGGCAATGAGTTCACTGAGGGCAGATAGGGCACAGGCAGGGGCAGATGGTGGTCTATAACAGCCAGCTACATTGATAGAATAATTCTTAGAGAGACGGATAGTCAGTACTAGCAGCTCAAACTGTTTGGACACAGATCTAGACAGTAGGACAGAGCATTGCAAACTGTCCTTATAGTAAATGGTGACTCCACCGCCTTTAGTAAGTCTGTCCTGTCTGAAGATATTGTAACCAGAAAGAGCTACCACTGTATTAGGCACAGATTTTTTAAGCCAAGATTCTGAAATGACCAAAACATCAGGGCTAGCAGACTGGACATATACTTGCAACTCGTCCAACTTAGGAAGAAGACTTCGGATGTTTAAAATGCATTAGACCGAGACTTTTACGGCTACAAAACTATCGTATGTAATTTGATCTTTAAAAGTGTTTTAGATAAAGGGGTAACCAACAGAGGGAAGAGAGATATTAGTGAGGGAGCTATGGTCAGGACCTGGCTTGGCTGCGTGTTACCTGAAATCAGTAACAAAAAGACAATTAAACATCTTTGTTTAAAATATTTGCTACATGTGACCTTTTCTAATGTTTCTTGTCTGGGACAGAAATATAAGCACAACTAAAAGGAATGACAAAATTGTCCTGTAGGGCAAGGACACACATTAGATGGGTCAGATCCAAGAGATCAGGACAAGGGATGAAGGATGTACGTCCTTTTGGATGTATTTCACAGGTTCCCCTGCCTGGCAGAACAGGAGTGTGAAATGTATAGTAACATTTGGGTTCATAATGTAGGCCGGAGCTTGTGCGTGAGATTGCGCTTTATCGACTAGATATAGTCGGCCTCGCCTCCATGCACAGTTTGGGCTCTGGAACCCAACTCCTTGAGAGGGGCTGGACTCTCCATTTCTCTGGCGTTGCCCGCGGGGAGCGGCGGCGAGCTGGTGTGGGCTTGCTCATTGCCCCACAGCTCAGCCGCTTCGTGTTGGGGTTCACTCCGGTGAACGAGAGGGTCGCGTCCCTGCGCTTTCGGGTCGGAGACAGGTCTCTCACTGTTGTGTCAGCCTACGGGCCAAACAGAAGTGCAGAGTACCCGGCCTTCTTGGAGTCTCTGGGAGGGGTACTAGACAGTGCACCGACTGGGGACTCCGTTGTTCTCCTGGGGGACTTCAACACCCTTGTGGGTAACGACAGTGACACCTGGAGGGGCGTGATTGGGAAGAACGGCCTCCCTGATCTGAACCCGAGTGGTGTTTTGTTATTGGACTTCTGTGCTAGTCACAGTTTGTCCATAACAATACCATGTTCGAGCACAAGGGTGTCCATTGGTGGCACGTGGCACCAGGACACTCTAGGTCGGAGGTCGATGATCGACTTTGTTGTCATGTCATCTGATCTCCGACCGCGTGTCTTGGACACTCGGGTGAAGAGAGGGGCTGAGCTGTCAACCGATCACCACCTGGTGGTGAGTTGGATCCGCTGGCAGAGGAGGAAGCCGGACAGACCTGGCAGACCCAAGCGTATCATAAGGGTCTGTTGGGAACGCCTGGCAGAGCCTTCTGTCAGAGGGGTCTTCAACTCACACCTCCGGGAGAACTTCTCCCTGATCCCGGGGGAGGTTGGAGACATGGACTCCGAGTGGGCCATGTTCTCCACCTGTATTATTGATGTGGCCGCTCGTAGCTGTGGTTGTAAGGTCTGCGGAGCTTGTCGTGGCGGAAATCCCCGAACCCGGTGGTGGACACCGGAAGTTAGGGATGCCGTCAAGCTGAAGAAGGAGTCCTATCAAGCCTTGTTGGCTCGTGGGAGTCCTGAGGCAGCCGATGAGTACAGGCGGGCCAAGCGTGCCACGGCTCATGCGGTTGCAGAGGCAAAAACTCGGGGTTGGGAGGAGTTTGGGGAGGCCATGGAGGAGGACTATCGGACGGCCTCAAAGAAATTCTGGCAAACCGTCAGACGCCTCAGGAGGGGGAAGCAGTGCTTCACCAACACTGTGCGGGTGGAGAGCTGCTGACCTCGACTGGGGATGTTGTTGGGTGATGGAAGGAATACTTTGAGGATCTCCTCAATCCCCCCGTCATGTCTTCCAAGGAGGAAGCAGAGACTGGAGACTCGGAGGCGGACTCGTCCATCACCCTGGCTGAAGTCACCGAGGTGGTTAGCAAGCTCCTCGGTGGCAAGGCTCCGGGGGTGGACGAGATCCGTCCCGAGTATCTCAAGTCTCTGGATGTTGTGGGACTGTCTTGGCTGACACGTCTCTGCAACATCGCGTGGCGGTCGGGGACAGTACCTGTGGAGTGGCAGACCGGGATGGTGGTCCCTCTGTATAAGAAGGGAGATGGTATGGAGATGGAGATGGGAGGGTGTGTTCCAATTACAGGGGAATCACACTCCTCAGCCTTCCCGGTAAGGTCTACTCCAGGGTACTGGAGAGGAGAATCTGACTGATAGTCGAACCTTGGATTCAGGAGGAGCAGTGTGGTTTTCATCCCGGTCGTGGAACACTGGACCAGCTTTATACTCTCCATCGGGTCCTCGAGGGTTCATGGGAGTTTGCCCAACCAGTCCACATGTGTTTTGTGGATCTGGAGAAGGCATTCAACCGTGTCCCTCGTGGTGTCCTTTGGGGGGTGCTCTTGGAGTATGGGGTCCGGGGCTCTTTGCTAAAGGCTGTCCGGTCCCTGTATGACCGGAGCAGGAGCTGTGTTCGCATTGCCGGCAGTAAATCAGACCTGTTCCCGGTGCATGTTGGACTCCGCCAGGGCTACTGTCACTGGTTCTGTTCATTATATTTATGGACAGAATTTCTAGGCGCAGCCAGGGGCCGGAGGGGGTCTGGTTCGGTAACCACAGGATTTCATCTCTGCTGTTTGTGGATGATGTTGTCCTGATGGCTTCATCGAGCCAGGACCTGCAGCAGGCGAGTGTGAAGTGGCTGGGATGAGAATCAGCTCCACCAAATCCTCCAAGGCCATGGTTCTCGACCGGAAAAAGGTGGTTTGCCCTCTCTGGGTGGGTGGTGAGTCTCTGCCCCAAGTGGAGGAGTTCAAGTATCTCAGGGTCTTGTTCACGAGTGAGGGAAGGATGGAGTGTAAGATTGACAGGCGGATCGGTGCAGCATCTGCAGTGATGCGGTCGCTGTATCGGTCCGTTGTGGTGGAGAAGGAGCTGAGCCGGAAGGCGAAGCTCTCGATTTACCGGTCAATCTACGTTCCTACCTTCACCTATGGTCATGAGCTCTGGGTAATGACCGAAAGGACAAGGTCGTGGATACAAGCGGCTGAAATGGGTTTCCTCCGCAGAGTGGCTGGGCGCACCCTTAGGGATAGGGTGAGGAGCTCAGTCACACGGGAGGAACTCGGAGTAGAGCCGCTGCTCCTACACGTTGAGAGGAGCCAGCAGAGGTGGCTCGGGCATCTGCTCAGGATGCCTCCTGGACGCCTCCCTAGGGAGGTGTTCTGGGCATGTCCCACCAGGAGGAGGCCCCGGGGAAGACCCAGGACATGGTGGAGGGACTATGTCTCTCGGCTAGCCAGGGAACGCCTTGGGATCCCACCGGAGGAGCTGGAGGACGTGTCTGGGGTGAGGGAAATTTGGGAGTCCCTGCTTAGACTGCTGCCCCCACGACCCGGCCCCGGATAAGCGGAAGAAAATGGATGGATGGATGGATGTAGGCCATCAATAATGTGTAAAAATAGTAACCACGATGTAATCAGGCATGGCATTGTTTGTCACATGTCCTTTGAGCCTGTCCAGTAGAAATCCAGTAGCTGTAATCCGGTTCGTGTTTCACGTTGATTTCTCCATCGGGGGGATTCAATGAGGATCCGATCCGCGCAGGTCTCAAACCAGAAAGGCGTGCCAGCAAAAAGCGCTTAACTTCATATGATATGAGCTCATCAATAATCAGGGTAGCGCGGTGTAATCCAGTCCGGATTTTCAGCGTCCCTCTGAGTCAGCTGGAGTGGTGACGTAGGCCACATCTCTCAAAACCAGGAGGTTGATACCGATACTAGCTATGCTGTGGATAAATGAGCTAAAGTCAGCCCCGTGTGGAATAAATACAATGACACCAATATCGAGAGTAAAAGAAAGTAAAGATCTATAAATTCTATAAATTAGCTGCATTGTTGTGTAGGCTGCAGAGTGGGGGAGGTAGCGGCTTATAGTCCAAAATTTAGGGTATATATATTTGGAGTATTATATATTAGGATTTTGAGAAAAATCTTAAATCTAATGATGCTAACTATGTTTTTGTGAAATAAATAGTCTAATGTGTCATATGTAACAACCTTAAAAATCTGATACAACAATATTCAATAATTTCTCCAGTTCTGTTCAGAAAAAGGTCAAATAGCCAGCATAGACTAAAAAACAGGTTTTTAAACAAAGTGTAAACCAGGACTGAACCAGGTCTGAATCAAGCCTAAACTAGGACTAAAGCAGCTCTAACTCAACATTAACCCAGGTCTAACCCAGAACTAAACTGTTGCAGACACCACACAACAGCTGTAAAAATTGTGTATACTTGTTTCAGACCTGGTTCAGTCCTGTTTCAAACCTGTTTCAAAATTGATTAAAGTTGTTAAATCTCTTTCCTCCTTGTTGGTCCGATGCAGTGGCTCTCCCAATGGTGAATGAGCTGGAGCTGTTTGACATCACCCACAGCACCATGATGGTCCGATGGAGAACTGCAGCCGGGGCATCCGGGTATATGATCCTGTATGCCCCACTGACGGAGGGAGATGCAGCGGATGAGAAAGAGGTAAAATAATACAACTAAATACTGTAAAAACACCAGGGGAGAGGGTCAGAGGAGCAGGTCAGAGGAGCAGGTCAGAGGAGCAGAAGATGCAGAGGAGAGGGTCAGAGGAGCAGACGATGCAGAGGAGAAGGTCAGAGGAGCAGGTCAGAGGAACAGAAGATGCAGAGGAGAGGGTCAGAGGAGCAGACGATGCAGAGGAGAAGGTCAGAGGAGCAGGTCAGGGGAGCAGACGTTGCAGCAGACAATGCAGAGGAGAAGATCAGAGGAGCAGGTCAGAGGAGCAGAAGATGCAGAGGAGAGGGTCAGAGGAGCAGAAGATTCACTGTAACATCTGTTACTCTGCTTTGTAGCATGTAGCAGATGAAGCTAATCTGTCTTTTATCAGCACATCACGCTCCATCACGGTTCATCTTTTTGCTAAACTCACATTTCAAACTTCACCTGTCGTGATTCGAGTCTGAACCTGAGCCTTACATAAGACTCTGGGCTCCTCCTTCACCTCGGCTGTGACCCAATACTTCACATTCCTGCTTTACTCCTACATGAAATACATGAAAAAAATGCACGAAAAAATACCACGAACACTAAAGAATGAGTCTAATATAAAGCTCCTATAGCAGGGGTGCTCAGACTTTTTCAGTATATGAGCTACTTTTAAAATGATCGTGTCTGAAAGATCTACCACCTAATACAAAAATGTTAAACATACATTTATTTGTAAATGTATTATGAATTCTTACATGTACAGTGCATTTTGATGTACCTTGCACAACGTCATGAGATAATACAGCACAACACAATTGAACTTCTTACATGTTCATAATTACTTGAATGATGATTAGTGCTCTGATGACACTGAATGGAATCAGTAAGGGATGCATAGTTCGGGCAGTAGCTTCTGACAGCCAGCCAGGAGTAAAATTGCATTTTTCGTTGGAAAGCGATAACAGAGCTAATCATGTTGATTATGGTTTTGTCTTTTTTATAGCCATAAAATTCATGTTAAATGAAGTATCAGAATTTACTGCATTTTTTCACACAACTTCTTCTATTTTACACATCCATCCGTATTTTTTCTTTTACGCATCGAATAAATGACTGGGAAAATCCCTGCAGTGCCCGCGCTCTCATTCGTCGCCTTCGAGGGACAACAGAGGTAGATTACCGTAATGACGGTAAAATATTTAGACAGCCCCATGTCTCCGCTTTGAGACGCCGTTTGAATTTACATGAGAGCACGACTAGTTGCAGAGTTACGCTGCTGGAAAGTCCACAACCACGCTCTATCGGTGACGATAGGATCCGACAGTATAGGGTTAAGATAACTCGCGCTTGTTTATGCGTGTGCAGTGCCCATGATGTGACCTAGGGTCAGGCGTAATCTGACTGGTTGTCCTGTATATTAGTCATGTGACTGGATGGATGACGGGACGTGATCTACCCAAAATGTCTTCGCGATCAACTGGTAGATCGCGATCGATGTAATGAACACCCCTGTCCTATAGCATGTGTGTAGGAGCTGCAAGAGAAAATGTAGTCAGTTAGAATATTGAAACAAATATGAACTTAACTAAGGACAAGGCCATGATTAAACCAGGACTAAACCAGGATTAAAACAAGATTAAACCAGGTCTAAACCAAGACTAAACCAGGACTAAACCAGGACTAAGTCAAGACTAAACCAGGACTAAACTAAATCTAAACCAAAACTAAGCCAGGACCAAGCCAGGACCAAACCAGGACAAAACCAGAACTAAACTAGTATTTATCAGGATACAGGAGGATGGGTGGCCATCTGACACAGAGGAATATAGGAGGTTGGGAGGGCATCTGACACACAGGGATACAGGAGTATGGGATACATATGGTCTGTTGTAGGTGAAGGTGGATGCATCAGTGAACGAGGTGGAGTTGGAGGGTCTGACTCCATCCACAGAGTACACAGTGACTGTCTATGCGCTGTACGGAGAAGAGGCTAGTGACCCTATGACCAGCCAGCAGACCACATGTAAGTACTACCACTACTACTACTACTACTACTACTGCTGCCACTACTACTACTGCTATTGCTGCTGCTATTACTATTACTACTAGTATGATTACTTCTCCTGCTGCTACTACTACTACTATTACTACTGCTACTTCTACTGTTACTACAGCTACTGGTGCTGCAGCCTAAGTACTAATTGAATGTCCTTCATTTAAATTTCTCATTGGATTAGTGCATTTATCTCATTTTTCTTTGAGCTACAGCTGCCTTTGTTCATTTCTCTGTGTTTGGTTAAACGTGTAAACTTTGGACTTTTCTTCAGTGTAGTCTACAGTCATCTCTGAGTGCAGCTGTAATTATGGCTGACTTTACGACGCATGTTTGACCCGGGTCGCCTCAGGACAAACTGAAATAACTTCTTTTACACAAATGAGACGTGCAGGAAAAGAGAGATGCCAGGACCAATCAGACAGCAGTATTATGAGTGTACAATTATATAGTTTATAGGGCACATATTACGGTGTTTTCTGATCTATGTTATAACATCACAAACAGACCTGAAGTTGTGTTTTGTTTCATTCACACATGTTTAACACAATTCTCTCAGACTGAAAACACTCTGTTCCACCTTGTGATGTCATCATGTAGTAATACAGGAAGTGCTCAAAACACAGTGGAGCACACACCTTCACTAGAATCATTTGGATTATTTCAGCTCTGGAATTTCTTTACTGAACTAAAGGTAAAAGGAACTACTTCTTCATGACATCACAAGGTGGAACAGAGCATTTTGAGCTTTGGGGATGTAGACAGATAATAATTATTATAAAGTGTTGCTCAAACATGTGTGAATGAAACAAAACACAACTCCAGGCATGTTTTTGAGAAGGTAACATTATAACATGACTTAAAGCTCGCAAGACTCAGTTTTGTCTAATATAGGACCTTTAAGTGATAGGGCTTTATTTCACATGTTCAGGGCTTTACAGTATTCCCCCATAAAATAAACATAAATAGAGTTGCGCTTCTTCATTCACTCATGTTTAAGTTAACCGATTTGGGGAAAATATGTAATTGGAATTTTTTGTAACGAGCATTGTCATTATGGTTAAATTAGCATTTTTGTTATAATAGTAGTTCAAATTTAAAATACGTCCAAGAACGAGAATAAATACTGATATAAATGGGTTAGGCATTATAAGTAATTTATACTTCAGCCTAAACCCTTTTGGTCATGATAGAAATGTTATGTGCAACCTTATACAAGTTGAATAATGTTTGATTTTGAATGTAATGACCAAATAAAATTAAAAAAATAAATACTACCAAAAATAAATAAATAAATACTATATTGAATCCCCGTACAAACACTGGATTGGGTATCAGTTCCATGATATTGGTTTAGCTGATATTGTGCTTTGATCTTTGATGATTTACAGGCTGATTTTGCCCTAGACCATCTCATAATGTTTGAACCTTTATTTATACAAAGCTGTTTAGTAGTTACTTGAAAGATAAATAAAAGTAACCGTATTTTTTTGGACTATAAGTCGCTCTGAAGTATAGGTCAAAAATGCATAATAAAGAGGAAAAAAGGGGGTTGTCAGGTTGTCAGTGTGACCGTAATAAAGATGAGAAATTATATACTCAGATGCGACTTATATTACACATATAAGTCACATCTGAGTATAAGTCGCACCCCCGGGCAAACTATGAAAAGAAAAAAAAAGTGCGACCTATAGTACGGAAAATACGGTACATAACAGTATTGGATATCTTGTGTAATAAGTTAACTATGTTTATTTTCTATTTTTAGTAGAGGTTAATATTGGGTATCAGCAGATACTTAAAGTAAAAGTAATGATATCTGTATCAGCAGTGAAAAAGCTGGATCTGTGTGTCTAGTTTTGATAATCTTTTGTTTTGTGTTTTTGTTCCTTGTATCAGTGCCCCTTTTACCTGCCATGGACCTGCGCTTCTCTGACATCGACCACAGCTCGGCCAAACTGACCTGGGACGCCCCCTCCAAAAAGGTCAAAGGTTACCGTATCATGTATGTGAAGACCAGCGGTACACAGATCAACGAGGTAAGGAAGGAGCCTACTCGTCTCCATGGAGATGCCATTGCTTTGCCTGGAATGTTGCCACTGCGAGCATCTCCACACTTCTAACTTGGCCTGGTGGTGCCACATGCTTGTCTCCATTGCGACAGATAAGTTTAATGCCATACTGGGGAATATCTCTGTAGAGACAAGAAGATGGCTGACCCTGCATCCTTTAAATAATTATCATTCTCCCGCTCTAACTGTAACATACATTTATTACCAATCCTCGATTACTTTGTCTTATATCATAACTGGCATTTCCAGATGGACACTGGGCGCTTCTCGACCGAATAAGTTCATTTGTTACATGGTATATCTAGTGATGTTACGATACAAAAATTTCAAATTCAGTTCAATACTAAAGACTTGATACTCAATACTGATTCTGATACCACGATGATAAAAACACTCTTTATTTAGACAATAGAATGTGATTTTCCACTTTAAATGTTGGCACTTTGTGTTCTATTCCATGTGTGTTATATGTGTGTAATGCCTCAGTGTGCAGTAGGTTCACAGTGGTCCATGGGTGTATACTAGTCTATGTGTCTTATACTTGTGAAACATACAGAGACACATCATTCTAAAGCTATTCATGAAAGGTTCATTTCTGTCCTTTGAGTATTTCTAGTATCGATACCTGCTCAAATGAGTATGTAGTTTCAATGTTAGTTTTAGTAGGATTAGTATCTGATTTTTCATACATTTTGACAACCCTATGTTATATTTCTCTTGCTCAGGTGGACATCGGGCGCGTGACCACTCATCTGTTGAAGAATCTGACCTCTCTGACTGAGTACACTGTGGGAGTGTCTGCCATTTATGATGAAGGACAGGCAGAGGCCACTACAGACAGCTTCACCACAAGTAAGAATTTATAGGAACTATAATCTATAACCACTATACACTAGACATGGGATGATCCTGAAATTTTTTATAATTATCATGACCAAAATAATTGCAATTAGCAATTATATCACGATAATGATTAAAGTAGTTATGGATCTGAATAATTCTAACTTTAACAGAGAATATTACTGATAAGCATGCCCGTCATTTGAAATTTGGAGGTAATAAGCCTCACATGCCCCCCCAAGCTAAGCAAATAGGTTGGGGTTGCTGCAGTTGGTTCAGATCTAGGTTCAGCAACAGTCTGTGCTAAAAGAATGAGGTCAGTGACTACCTGAATACACTGAATGACCAGGTTATTCCATCAGTAGATTTTTTCTTCATTGATGACACTGGCATATTCCAAGATGACAATGCCAGGATTCATCGGGCTCAAATTGTGAAAGAGTGGTTCAGGAGCATGAGACATCATTTTCACACATGGATTGGCCATCACAGAGTCCAGACCTTATCTTTGGGATGTGCTGGAGAAGGCTTTGTGCAGCGGTCACACTCTACCATCATCAATGCAAGATCTTGGTGAAAAATTAATGCAACATTGGATGGAAATAAATCTTGTGACATTGCAGAAGCGAAATCGAAACAATGCCACAGTGAATGTGTGCTGTAATCAAAGCTAAAGGCAGAACAACCAAATATTAGAGTGTGACTTTTTTTTGGTGGTGACTTTTTTTTGGCCAGGCAGTGTATAAATTAGGAAGTGTATAAAACAGGAAGAGGGTCCAATTTTGGGCCCCTAAGACCCTGGATCCCCCGGACAACAGACACCTTAGACTCCCTTGTGGAGGTCATTTTTTTCCTGATATAATGGAGATCATCACGATTATATAAAATGTTCCACGAACGATTATCGTCAACCCTTATTACCATGATAAACAACATTATTGTTTATTGTCCCATCCCCAGCATACACTATAGACTGTTGTATAAAAATGTACAAGACCCACCATCAGTAAGTCTGTGTACTGTAATGCAGTGGCTCCCAGCCTAAGGGTGGGGCTCCTTAAGGGGTCCTCAGAGCTGTGTGTGGTCAGTCATCATCTCTGGACCATGTGTGTTTATTCATTTGTTTGTTCATTTATTTGTTTACCACAGAGGCAGTTTTGTTAATTTACTTTTTAACCTTATTTAACCAACAGCATAGGTCAACAGTACATCAGCATACATTTATACAATCCCAAGAATTGAGTAGTTAAACTTACACAAACCATAGATCTAATTTCTAAACCTTTCACCATTAGCTTAAACAAAACTATTTGGACCGTTTTTTTTTTGTTTGTTTTTTTTTGTTTCCAGTGCTTTTGTAAATGATTCCAGGACATTGGTGCAGAATACTGAAATGGTACCAGTTTCTGTTGGAACACATCTCCACAGACAGTACTTTACATATTTATGTACATGTTTGTTTATTTGTTTGCTATTCTCAGAGACCGTCCCTGACCCTCTGGACCTCAGCAGCTCAGATGTTTCCACAGAGAGCTTCAGGGTGAACTGGAGACACCCGGCTTCAGACGTGGTTCTGTACAGAGTCACCTGGACCTCCACCGACGGAGGAGACAGTGACGAGGTAAGGGACGGATACTGCTAACTCCTAATACATTAAAGAAGACATGTTCTGCTAAATACAGAGCTTTTGACCATGTCATAATTGTTTCTGTTTATTACTAACCCATTGATTTGTGCATGTTTGAGTAGGCACTTCGTTATGATGATGTTTACAGTGACTTAAAGGACTTATTCTGCAAATCAACATTTCAGATCTTTTAACCATGTGATAGTTGTTTCCTTCTCGTTGACCCTCTGAAGTTGTGAGTGATTCATACATGTTTGAGTCATCTTTATTCTCCTGTATTCAAAATGCCATTGCGCCGATCTGGCCCCGTTTTCACCTCCGCCTTTACACACCCAGTGTGACATATGCATTTCCTGCTCCAGTTTTATTTTCTTAATCGTAGTCATAGGACATGGCAGCGTCACGTTGTCATTTTGGTACAAATGAAAAAGTGTGCTGGTCACTAGTGTGATGTGCATCCATAAGACTGGTTGTGTTTGTTGTGATGACGCTTATGATGACCTTAACTCCTAAGTCAGCAGACTTGTTTCTTTCGAGTGCTTTTAGATGAATATTGAATAAAATGTCCAAATTATATCATAATGATACACAGGTGTCATAGATTTTAACTTCAGAGCAGACACAAGCACAATGTTTGCTTTAACCCTAATGAAGTTTGAAATGGTGGTTGAGTGTTGCTCTCAAACTATATATATTTTGAGATTCTTCTTCATACTTAAATGTTATAAATTTAAGATCAAGGGAGATGCAAGGTGATATTCCATGTCCCCAGAGCCATGTCCAGAGATCCGGTTGTCGAGGTCCCCGCCTTCGACTGCCACCCAGATCTCTCTGCCCCAGCCCCTTACGGATCCTCCCGTGGATGGTGGGTCCATGGGAGGACGGCCCCACGTCACTCCTTTGGGCTGAGCCCTGTGGGGAAAGGTCACCTGGCACCCAAAACTAGGTTCAGAGTGGGGCTTCGATAACGTCAGTCGGGGCAACATAACTAGCCTTGGCTGTTCTCTCGTTATAAAGGGCTTTTGAACCCATCCCCCTGGACCTGTTTGCTGTGGGTGACCCTACCAGGGGCACAAAGCTTCCGACAACATGGCTCCCAGGATCATTCGGGTGCCCTCCACCACGTTAAGGTGGCGGTTTAGGGAGGGGGGTGGAGGTGGATGGAGGTGGATGGAGCGTGAGATTGACAGGTGGATCGGTGCAGCGTCTGCAGTGATGCGGTTGCTGTATTGGTCTGTTGTGGTAAAGAAAGAGCTGAGTCAAAAGGCAAAGCTCTCGATTTACCGTTCAATCTACGTTCCTACCCTCACTTATGGTCATGAGCTTTGGGTAATGACCGAAAGGACAAGATCGCGGATACAAGTGGCCGAAATGAGTTTCCTCCGTGGCATAGCATGATCTCCTCACGCTTAGAGAAAGCGTGAGGAGATCAGTCACACGGGAAGAGCTCGGAGCAGAGCCACTGTTCCTACAGGTCAAGAGGAGCCAGCTGAGGTGGCTCGGGCATCTCCTCAAGATGCTTTGAAACCTTCTCTTTTAATATTTTGCAGCTGATGTCATCAACATTCCCTTGGGGTGTGAAGCTAACAATAGGCACTGCTCTGTGTGCAGCTCTGTTACTTAAATTAGACTTTAATCTGAGCTTTATTTTAACACAATCTGACCAGATTGTATATTTTTCTTACGTTTTCAGCTGTTCTTAAAACTTTTTGACAGTGTTTGCTAATGTGGGCATTGTGTCTCCATGGTAATTGCTGAACGTTCAACCATAGAGATATATGTAGAACCTCCCCAGCATGATGGCAGTGCAAAGTATCAATAACATGGCTTTCTCTTTGTGTTTAGGTTCTGGTGAACGGGAACACAAACACATACCTGATCAAAGGTCTGACTGCGGCCACGGAGTATGAGGTTCTTCTGGCTGCCATCTACAACAACGAGGTGGAGAGCGATGAGGTCATCCTGGTGGAGACCACAGGTGAGTCAACCTGGGCAATGAAGATAGAGCATTTACCATAAATATCAAATACACTTTACCCTTGTACTGCTCACACATGCTCATATATGTACACCACTTTATTTCAGCTAAAAGAACCACCACCATCGCCACGACGACCACATCCACTGCAGGTCAGGCCTCAGATGTTTCACTGTTGAAGATTTTTGTGATAAAGTCATCAAACTCATATAAATCCAAATTTAGCAAATAACTGATCTGCGAATGAATCCATCTGAAGGAGCCTGTGTACCACCACCTGAGAAACACACACCATCTGAGGTCCACGGTGATGTGAGAGCAACTCAGAGTTTGCAGTGACATCATGCTGAGGGCTTTTGCATGTATATCTATGGTGGAATGTTCATCTGTTACCATGGTGACACAAGGCGAGCATTTATGGTCCTGTTTAGGAGTTTACTTTCAACAAATAGGTGAGAGTGACTAACTGAAAAAAACTGTTGGCTAATGCTAGTTAGCTTGTGAGTATAATGTTATTTGAGAGGGACTTGTTTAACAGCACAAATCAGCTCACCTGTTGTAGTTCTAGATAAGTCAGTTCCTTAGGGTCGGATTGTGTTAAAATAAAAATAGTATAGTAGTAAAAAATAATTTGAGTAACAGAGCTTCAGACAGAGCTGTGCCTCCGGTTAGCATCATACCCCCAGGGGATGTAGATGACATTGGCTGCATAGTATCAATTGTTTAACTTTTAACACCAAAACCGTTCATGGTTTGGTCTGGTTCAGTCCCCTTATATTTTTTTATAATGTGTTTTGATTATTATTATTATAACTATTGTTTTGATCGTCACAGCTCCTCGTTTTGGGATCAGAAACCTCCGCATCGACGACGAAACAACCTACAGTCTGCGGGTATCATGGCAACCAGTGGACTCCAGAAACATTCGTCACTACAGGCTAAGCTACATCAGTGCTAAAGGGGACCGAGCAGAGGAGACGGTGAGAACAAATATACAAACAAAACATGTTTGCTGTACCTGATTTTTACTGTCCTAAAATGTGAAAAATAGTATTTGTTCATTTTAAACAGTTTGCAGTGGTCCAAAGTTATTCCTCACTTACCTACCTTATGCATTCTGAGCATCCTAAGTATTCACAGCAATGAGTTTATAAGTGCTTTTCACTACTCTCAGACAATAGACTTTTGCCTTGATGGTAAGGCTAACAAGAGTTAACATGTTAACTGTGTACTTCCTGATTCTCAGACAACATAATGGTTTATAATTAGATACATACAGACAGTACACAGCTGACTTACACTGACTGGCCAAAAAAAAAGTCGCCACAAAAATAAATAAATAAATAAAATCACTCACTCTAATGTTTGGTTGTTCCGCCTTCAGCTTTGATTACAGCACGCATTCACTGTGGCATTGTTTCGATTTCGCTTCTGCAATGTCACATGATTTATTTCCATCCAATGTTGCATTAATTTTTCACCTGTTGCATTGATGATGGTAGAGTCTGACGCTGCACAAAGCCTTCTCCAGCACATCCCAAAGATTCTCAATGGGGTTAAGGTCTGGACTCTGTGGTGGACAATCCATGTGTGAAAATGATGTCTCATGCTCCTGAATCACTCTGTCACAATTTGAGCCAGATGAATCCTGTCATCTTGGAATATGCCCGTGTCATCAGGGAATAAAAAAATCCACTGATGGAATAACCTGGTCATTCAGTATATTCAGGTAGTCACTGACCTCATTCTTTGAGCACAGACTGATGCTGAACCTAGACCTGACCAACTGCAGCAACCTCAACCTATTTGCTTAGTTAAATCCAGGTGGCATTTTTTTTTTTTTGGCCAGGCAGTGTACATGCAGACAGTACACAGTTTACTTATTTTGACCTCAAGAGCTGCTTATAAAATATATCTACCCTGGGGCACACATTTTGCTCAAGTACATATGGATTTCTACTAGACATAATGTTAGTTTGTTAGTTGTTTCTTTCTCATTTTCCCTCAGAAATTGTGTATAGAGTGATTCATGTTTGAGTCGTCTTTATTCTCCTGTAATAACGTCATCACTGATCTACCCCCTTTTTCACCTGCACGGTACATGCCCACAATGATGTACGTACTCCCTTCTCCAATTCAATTTTTCTTTTTCTTTTCTTTTTTTGGTGACACATGTTGGATTTGGCAGGGTTGCGTTGTCACTTTAGTACAGATAAAAAATTTTTACAAATATGCTGCTCGCTAGTGTGAAGAGCAGCTATCCACAGGAGGGGCTGACAACATGTGGCACTTTGTTGTAATGACTTTTATGCCAGTGTCAGCTCCCACCAGGCCCCTCAGCAAGCTTGTTTTGTCATTAAAATGTCCAAGTTATGACATGATGATCCACAGGTGTCATAGATTATAACTATAGAGCAGAACCAAGCACAATGGATCTTCTTTAGATGACCTCAAAACAACAAAATAATGTTACGAAAATGACAATACAGTGGTCTCTGATTTATCGTGGGGATTACGTTCTAAAAATAACCCGCAATAGGCGAAATCTGCCAAGTAGTGAGCTTTATTTTTTTACAATTATTATATATGTTTCAAGGCTGTAAAACTCCTCACCACACACACACACACACAAGCATTGACATTTTCTCACGTTTCTCTCATGTTTAAATAATTAATAGTGACTCTCGTGTATTTCACATTTCCTCTGACCGTGCCTCTTCGTCCTGGCGCCACTCCGCTGTATATATATATATATATATATATACACATATTAAAATTTATGTATATTTGGCTGAACACAGGAGACTTTACTGTACAGGAGACACGGCACGGAGGAGACTGATTGACAATGGTCTACAGTCCCTTAGCCAATCAGGACACAGAACACAATGCATGCTCATAGACTGTAAAAAAGCATGCAAAATTGCACAGAAAAAATCCGTGAAACAGCGAGGCCGCGAAAGTTGAACCGTGATATAGTGAGGGACTGTCGTAACGGTGGGTGTAGCGGACCAAATAGTGCAGGACTCGGGAAAGTGTTACAGTGTTTATTTAAATAGGTGACAAAATAATACAGTACGAGGGTTAATCTGGCGGTGAGCAGGAGAGAGGCCAGGATCCAGGAGCGGAACGTGGAGCGCAGCGGAGACGACGATGCGGGCAGCACCAGGGCAGGGAGCAGAGTGCACACCAGGGTCCAGGGACGTGGAGTGCGGACACAAGACAAGACAGTACCAGGGCTGGGAATCAGGGCTGGGAAGCAGGGTCGGAGCAGAACCGGGAGCGCTGGAGCTGGGACGGTCCAGAGAGCAGGATCTGAAGACACGCGTACGATCCGGCACCAAACAGGATGAAGCTACGCAGACGATCTCGCCCCGAGTGTCTGGTCCTGGCTCCTCTTATCCACGGCAGGTGGTGGTGATTGCACTGAAGGTGCGCGCGGGAGGAGCCAGGAGCTCAGCCCAGCTCCGGCAGGTGAGGGAGGGGAAGAGCAGGACAGGAGGCAAAACATGGGACTGGAAAATGCGGATTGTGACAGGGAAAACTGTATTCAAATTTCAAATGTTTAGAAATTGCAGTACAAAGGAATAGTCAATACTTGATACTATTTCAAATACCACCGTTATAAAGAACACTCTTTTTTAGACAATAGAATGTGATTTTCCACATTAAATGTTGCATTTGTGTTCTATTCCATGTGTGTTATATGTGTGTAATCCTTCAGTGTGCAGTAGGTTCACAGTGGTCCATGGGTGTATACTAGTCTATGTGTCTTATACTTGTGAAACATACAGCTCAAGATCATTATAAACATATTCAGGAAAGGTTTATTTCTGTCCTGACTTTTATACTATCAATAACTATTCAAATGAGAATCTATTTCAGTATCGATTAGTATCTGATTTTTGAGTTTTGATAATTTTGACAATCCTACTTCAAAATAAACTCCCCCAGTAGCTCTCACCTGCTGGAGAGTATTTAAAACCAAAAACCTGGCAACACATTTATAGATGAAAAAATATTAGAATCTAAATTTCTTTGGGTGTTGTAGCAATTAGCAGACCACAAAAGCTGTGTAAAGTATTTAAAGTAGAAGAATGCAGAGGACGTGCATGTACAGTCACTGGTCCTCTGTTTTTACATTAGTTTAATTTCTTTGCAGGTGCAGATGACGGGTTAGACAACTCATTTCACTAAAACATAGTTAACATCAAGGGCATAAGTTTTGGCTTCAGGGCTATTGGGTCTATTTTAGGTTGGTCTAAAAATGTTATGTGATTTCCTGTTCTCTCTTAACAGCTTGTTGCCCATTCACGTGGTGCATGAAGTGACTTTATTGTAAGTGCCACAGCACTCTGCTCCAGCGCTCACCCCTCCCCTTCACTTTGTGCTGTGGACAGAGACTCTATGCTCCAGACCACAGTACATTTTGTTCCTCAGGGTGAGGCTGAATTTATGTTTTATGGTGTAGGCCAATTTGAGAACAGGTATGATTTCGCTGATTTGACTTTACACTTTTCTTTGTGACTATGAGGTGATTGTTGTCAAATAAACAGTATTTAATTTGACACCATTAGAAAAAGACTGTAGTCATTTCCCCCTGGTGGCCCTGATCTGCCTGTGCAGGTGTTTTATCCATGTCTGCTTCTAAGCCCAGAGCAGTCCACTGCTTGTTGTGCCCTGCGTTACAAAAGGAAAAAAGGAGCCTGGGTGAGACCTTGAGTGAGCGCTCAGAGAAGTGACTGCAGGGGACAGGAGTGATGTTAAGAGTGAGCAAATCTCAGAATGGAGAGAGTGGACAATGATAACAAGAGTGATGTCTGTTCCACATCAGTTCAGAGAAAATAAAAGATTAATTCAGTTGACATAGAATGCTGTCTAGACATGCGCAGGTTAGATTTTTTTTCTGACCCAAATTAAAACCCACCCAGCTTGATAAAATGGGATCAAATGTTGAAACCCGACCCAAACCCGCGCACCTCAAAACTATTGTGTTGCCGAGGCACTTCATTGTCGTATCTGCGGGAGTGCATCTTGCGAACACTGTTTAATTTGTGTAATGTTTTAAAATCACACTTTGTTTTACTGTTTACGCTCAAATGCACTATTTAGGACCTGTTTGAAGTTGTTTACACACTCACAGGATTTAGTGCAGATAGAAGCTTTTGGAGAGTTTGGATGCAGCCCCTGGATCATGCAGGAACGGGGAACCTACCTGACCCAGTGTGTGAAGAACTTTGTGTTTGCACTGTAGCCCAAATGTCTGATCTGTGACGCGTTCACTATAAACTTTTTCTCAGATCAAAATTCTTCAGTTGTCTTAAAAAAAACAGCTTTTTAACCGTGAGTTTTGGCTCGCACTGCTCCACTCTAACTACTCTCACATGTTACATGATTAATCATGTTGTGTGCTGATTTTAATAAATTTAGTAATTAGAAGCACTTTAATTATTCCACAAATTTAAGTGAATTATTTTAAACCCTGACTAGCTATAATTTAAGTATTGAAATTGCAAAATGAATTTGTTTGACTGCATGTTCCAACTTAATCCCTGGTTAACCCTCCTACTTCCACAGATCTTCCTCGGTGATTGTATTCCACTTATAGGTTCTGGGTTTGCAGTGAAACATCTTGTTGTGGTGGAGAAAGTTGGCGGTGTGGGTGATGGAGAAAGGAGTTATCTTAGGGACTATTTGGGCTTGAGCTGATCCCATCTTCCTCATCTTCTTCATAACAATGTATGTGACGAGCTCTCTTCAGGAGATAGTGGACAGTGCATCTCATGAACACAATATGTCACGCCCCAGAACAGATATATTGTATAAGCAGTTCTTGAGGTCAAAATAAGTCCACTGTTGCTATCTGCATCTAATCATTAAGTGTTTTATTGTCAGAGAATAAGGAAGTGCACTGTTTATAAATGTGCCAGATTTTTGCACAAAATTACCCAATGAAATCAAAATACATTGCGATGTATGGTTGCTAGGCAACCAACAAGAAGTCGGCCATATTGGATTGATCAAGTGACCCTGTCCCCATACTTTGGTGTTTGACCAGATGTCACTAAAATCATCTACACAAGCTTCTTAAAAATTAGACCCCAGAGCTCAATATATACACTTGTGACATCATAAGGTGGTAGTCCAGAAGTGATCCTGTGTGTCTTTAAAGACCATTCACCTTCAGCTCAAAAGGAGATGAAAAGTCTAAATAAACAGGACCTTTGATAATATTCGATGTATTTCAGAATACAAGTCTAAACTACAAATATGTCCAGAATGAGCCCTGGGAGCATTTTACATCTGATGGAACTGGTTTAACCTCATTATACTTAAGCTTTTACAATATCTTGCCAAGTTTTTTCCTGTTTTTAATTTTGGTTTATACACAGAGGTAATTTTATAACTGTCTAATTTACAGAATACAATGCATGACAACCATAGTATTCTTAAATAAAGGTTTAAACTGTCAGATAAATGTCTTCCTTGTGCGTAAATTGTCTGTATTTTGGATAGAGTTTTCCATGTTGATGACAGAGACAGAGAAATTCTGTTCTACACTCAGCTGTACTTTCTGTATATTTGTACTTTTCTTCTCAACTTTTTTTCAACAAACTAAATGTAAAACTATGATAAATATTTAGCACAGGTACTATCCACCAAACCAAGGAGTAATTAAAATGTCATATGCACTTTGAGCTGGTGTACAAATGCCATACCAGTCTGAGAGGAGAGAGAGAGGTGAGAGAGGAGAGTGAGATGATAGAGAGGTGAGAGAGGACAGAGAGCGAAAACGAGAGAGCAAAAGGGAGAGAAGCGAGATGTGAGAGAGAGGAGAGGGAGGAGAGAGAGAGAGGAGAGAGAAAAGAGAGATAGGAAGAGACAGGACTGGATATGATTTATACTCTGAGACACTGAGGATTTAAAGTCTTCTAAAAAATTGTGACAGGAATGTGGAGAGACAGAAGAACCACAAGCTTCAACTCAAACTTCACCTGTCACTATGGACTCGGGCAGAAAAATACTGCAGGGGGTGCTATTGACTGCTCTTACAGATGTTTCACCTTAAAGTAGTGTACCTGATTTTTTCCCATGTATTTAAGCACAATGTGTCTTTGTTCAGTGCAGATATATTGTAGAAGCAGCTTTTGAGATCAAAATAGGTCTGCTGTGTGCTGTCTGCATATAATTAGAAACTTTACGGAGACTGATTTAAAAATCACAACAGCGGAACAGGCAGAAAAATGCAACTTCAAACCTATTTGAGAGAAAAGCACAGACATCTTTCCTTCCACAAATGCACAACATGCTTTCCTCTACACATTTTTCACGACTTCCGCCCAAACCACAATGCTGCCCTATGATTGGTCACAATCATAGGGCAGCATTGTGGTTTGCAAGGTTTCAGCTCTTGCTTCAAGCTGGTATGATATGCTTTTATGGACAGGGACAGTGCACAACAATACATTGACCCTAAAAAACAGGACAAACAAGATGTTTAGTGCCAGGTTATAGCAAAAATACTAATACCTACATACACTTTCACTAATGGTGCAAACTTGCTTTAATATTAGCCATTTCTTTGTCACATGTGCATACTTTTGAAAGCTTGTGCATGTTATAATCTCATTTGGCAAACTATTCCACTGACTCATAGCAACAATAGAGAAAGCTGATTTAGTGAAAGAGCTCGTACATTTTGGGGTGCTGCACTCTCCTCTAGAGGGCGCCCTGGTGACTCGAGTTGTTTTTTCTGAGCTCAGTGAGACAAACCTTCTTAGGGGAGGACTAGCAATACCATGAATCATTTTAAATAGTAGACAGATGTTTGCATATATACGCAATTTATCAAAGTTTAGAAAAGCATATTTGAAGAGGATATGACAGAAGATGGATTCTCAAGAGTTTGTGAATTCACATAAATCACAAGAATTTGTCTTGCTGACTCCTGTGAGCTGGCTTGCCTCTCCAATGATCTGACCTGTTACTTGACTTTCATATCTCCATGGAAATAGATACATTTATAACATTATGGGCAAAGCATCAAACATCACCACAGAGGGAGTGGGGGACCCTCCACTCGGAAAGTTACGTAGTGCACCTTTAAATGTTTAAATATTTTGTATATGCAAATGAAGTGTTATGCACTGTTACTGTAGTCTGCGTAGGCCTGTCACGATAATTACTATATCGACGTTCAATATATGAACGCTGGAACAATTTATTTTGAGGCTCAGTATTTATCGTGGATACTTCTTCTTTACAGTAGTTGGGAGTTTTTGCCATTTCTGTGTAATAGGGTCAGATTTGAGCTGTAGAATAATTAACTGCTATGGCTAATTATTGGTTCTTTTTGCCATTTATTTGTTGTAGCTCAGGCTTTTTAATGATACTGTCATTATCTTGCTGTGTGTCAGTGGCTTTTGTGTAAGTATTTTCAATATTATGTTTATCGTAATATTCCACTGTAGCAATATAGCATGCTTGAAAAAGTATGTGCTGTGTATGTGTATATGTTTTGTTTATTTTTATTTCCCCCACAGCGTACTGTCCCTGCATCTCAGAGCAGCCTGGTCTTGCAGCCTCTTCTCTCTGACACTGAGTACAAAGTGGCTCTGACTCCTATTTACTCTGAGGGAGATGGGCCCACCTCTGCCCGCTCTGCCCGCACACGTGAGTCTACACTTTATACATCTTCACCCATGTGTTATAACATACAGACTATCACAGGATATAAAAGGGTCTCCAAATGAGTCAGACCCAGCGTATAAAAGGGTATGAGACAGCACCCAGGTGTTATACCCATAGACATTACAGATGGACACAGCTAGTCCACTCACTACATTCCAAATATGAAGTGGAAATAGGTGCAAATAGCCTCCGAGTGTGGATCCAGTTCACTTTCCATAAAAAAAAAAAAAAAAGAAGGTAGATTTACACATTGGCCCAGAATACTCAAAATTAATAAATGAAAAAAACATCCATTTCAGTTTGTGAATGTAAAATGCATAACTGCAGTCTTATAAGATTTCTTATAAGGATAATAAAGTGTACCTCAATCTCTCTCTCCACAGTCCCTCTGTCTGCTCCTAAAAACCTGCGTGTGTCTGAGGAATGGTACAATCGCTTCAGGATCAGCTGGGACGTCCCACCTTCTCCCACCATGGGATACCGCATTGTCTACCAGCCTGTGTCCGGTAAGAGAAGACCAGGACTGAACCAGGACTGAACCAGATCTGAACTAGGACTAAACCAGGATAGGACCAGGTCTAAATCAGTTAGTAAGGAAAACAAGACTAAAGCAGGAGTAAAATAGGTTAAAAGCTAAACTATACGAGGACTAAAACAGGCCTGAACCAGGTCTAAAGCTGGGATTCAGTTAGGAAAAGAGCTAGGTTGTTTTCACATGTCACTGCGCTCTGTAGATTTAGTTCTGTTTACTTCACTGTTGGGTTGTGTTAGGGTTATTTCACATGTGGCGTGCATTATTCACCCCAAACACCGCTCCACAGCGAGAGAGGAACGACTGCTGAGTTCACACCAAGGCTAACACTTAAAATGGACAAAATCTCTGTCTGCTAATCTCCAGGCAGAGACAATTTGTATCCTGCCATTATGCTTCTTCATTTGTCCATATCTTTGTTACTTTGTTTTTTTGTTTGTTACTTTTGTCCTTATTGTTGTATTTTTCTTTTTGTATATTTAGCCCCTGGTCCAGCCCTGGAGACCTTCGTTGGGGAGGATGTGAACACCATGCTGATCCTGAACCTGCTCAGTGGAATGGAATACAGTGTCAAAGTGATCGCTTCGTATACCACAGGGTCCAGTGACGCTCTGACAGGGAGGGCCAAAACATGTAAGGAAACCAGGACTGAACCAGGACTGAACCAGGACTGAACCAGGACTGAACCAAAACTGAACCAGGACTGAACAAGGACTGAACCAGGACTGAACCAAGACTGAACCAAGACTGAACCAGGACTGAGCCAGGACTGAACCAAGACGGAAACAGGACTGAAACAGAACTGAACCAGGACTAGACAAGAACTAGACCTGGAATACTTGAGGAATATAATGCCAAAAATTATCACTTCATTTGCAAAATAAACCCACTGTATTGCAAAGAGAGGTTAAAATGTGGGGTAGAGGCACATAGCAGTGAAATAATTGCATAAAAAGCTGCCTATAAACAGGAAGTCGTTTTGTGTTTACGTTAGCTTTAGCTTCATCCACGTCTCACAGCACCACATTACTAAATGTCTTTTTGTGTATTTCTGAGATAGGCCTTATGATTAAGGGTATAATTCAGTTACTATTTTGGTCCCGAAACAGAACCCATAAAATCTCTCCAAGATGACCCAGTCTGAGAAACAGAGTCAGTCGAAATATATGAACTTAATCTGTGACATGCCTAAAAGGTCAATCCTAGGACCCCTCATGTCCAGTTTCTACATGGTGCTGTTAAGCCATTTAATTTGCAGCAATAATGTGTCCTATTACAATCACACCACAGGGTCCTGTCAAGCCAAACAGGGCAAAAGATGAACAAACCAGGACTAAGCCAGGACTAAAACAGGACTAAATCAGGACTGAATTAAGACTAAAGCAGCAATGAAAAGGATTCTAAAGAAGCTATAAAAGATGTCTCTTCTAAGGGACCAACTGTATAGAGGTACCATGCAATCTTTTAGTTTTAAATTAGACAAACTGAGGTGAAGCTTGAAGCTATGGTTCATTACAAGATAAACTCAAAATGGGGCTTTCCTCTTCACATGTACAAATAAATAGTATAGCAAGACACATCTCTTCACCATAATACACCATATTTTTCATGTTTTTAAATGTGTTGTTTTTATGTTTTTTCTTCTCATTGTGTTGCAGTGTACCTGGGAGTGAACAACCTCAGGGTTTATACAACCAAAGTCAACAGTTTGTGTGTCCAGTGGCAACCCCACCGCCACGCCAGTGCCTACAGGGTTAATATAGAGGCTCTGTCCAGTAAGTACTACTAGTACTACCACTATAGTACAAATACTGCAGTACTGTACACACCAGCACCGGCAGTGAGTACGTTGTTGATAATACACATTATATTTCCATCTGACAGACTAATTACCATGTGGTTAACCTCTGATTACACCAGCACATCCAAACACATACTATAGTGTTTGTGATCACTACAAATGGTTGTAATAAGTATATGGTGGAGACAGTACACATTTTTCAAGCCATCTTGAGTTCTGATCAGGTTTATGATGGCACTACCTTACATCTGTCTGAAGGGAGAAGCTAACTACACTGAGACTAACCTGTATTTGTTAGTGTCTGTCTGTTAGCTAAATCTATTAAACTATACAAAAAGCGTCATTTATCAAATGTTTGGTCATATGGCAAACAGATAAAAAGTGAAGCAAAAACCTGACACAATTTTTCATAGAGACACTAAGGAAGATGCTGCACAGTTTTAGTCCTGTGAATAAATATGTAAAATGAGACGTTTTTTGTCAACATGTACAAAATTTGAGGTGGAGGAAAATCATGTGAAGTTGTTTAGCAGGTGCTGCCAAATTTATTACAACTATGAGATGTCTGTGTAGACCCTCAGTCATCCAGGTCTGATCCATAGCAAACAATGAAGTCAAATCTGTCAACTGGACGAATCTTGTAGGAGTGAAGATGTTTCGATGCTCATCCAAGCCACTTCTTCAGTTCTGGTCAGATTGCTGGTGGCCACTGCCTTAAATCTATCTGAGGAGAGGGGCCAACCACACTGAAACTGTAAACAGCTATTGTCTCCAGTTTCAGCTGAAACTACCCTATTCAGCCCTTAACGACCCTGCTATTGTTCTCATTGTTCTGGGTCTGAGGATGGAGTTGTAGATGGGGGAGAGATTATGTCTCAGGCCCCCATTTCTGTTTAAGGAAGGATTTTCTTTCCTAACAAAAATAGCTTCTTTAACTCCTCTCTCAAACCATTTCTTTTCTCTGGCTAAGATTTGAACTTCATTATCTTCAAAGGAGTGGTTAGTGTCTTTGAGATGGAGCTGCACGGCGGACTGGGGTCCAGAGGAACTCTCCTGCCGGTGTTGGTACATCCTCTTATGGAGTGGCTGTTTAGTTTCTCCAATGTAACGCTCACTGCACTCTTCACTACACTGAATGGAGTAGACTACATTACTTTCTTTATGGCTCGGGGTTTTGTCCTTTGGGTGAACCAGTTTTTGCCTTAAAGTGTTTGTGGGTTTGAAAAAGACAGGAATCTCGTACTGTCTGAAAATTCTCTGAAGTTTCAGACTCACCCGCTGTGTAAGGAATCGTAACACCTCTCCTTCAAGGTTCAGATTCCCTGTTGTCCTGTTTTTTAGCTCTGTTTGATCTATTGAAGGCCCATTTTGGATATCCACAAGCAGAGAGGGCTTTCTCCACATGTTCCTCCTCCTTTACTTTTCCCTCTGTATTAGTAGGCACCACTTGATCTCTGTGGTGTAGTGTCCGGATCACTCTGAGTTTGTGCTGCAGTGGATGGTGTGAATCAAACAGCAGGTATTGGTCCGTATGTGTAGGCTTCCTGTAAACGTCTACCTGGAGTCGCCTGTCCTCTCCTATTGTTACTGCACAATCTAAAAAGGCCAGTTTGTTCTCCTTAGCTTCTCCCCGTGTGAACTTGATGTTTGGATCCACAGCATTAATATGTGCAGTAAAAGGCTCCAGATCCTGAATTTTGATTTTGGTCCAGTTGTCATCCACATATCAAAACCAATGTGTGGGTGAAGTACCTGGAAATTAGGCCAAAGCCTCCTGTTCAAATTGTTCCATGTATAAATTAGCCATGATAGGAGAAGCAGGTGAGCCCATGGCACAGCCATGGATTTGCCTGTAGAAGTTTCCTCTAAACTGGAAATATGTGGTATTAAGACAAATTTCCAGCAGTTTGTAGATTTGGTCCGGTGTGAGTTTAGTTCTCTCTTCTATCTTAGTATCCTGCAGTAGTCTCCTCTTTCCTGCCTCCACTGCTACTGATATGGGGATACAAGTGAAAAGAGACGTCACATCAAATGAGACCATGGTCTCATCCGGATCAAATTGGAGATGCTTGATTTTATTCACAAATTCAGCTGTGTTCTCAATATGGTGCTCCGTGTTGCCCACCAGAGGAGGCAGGATGGTCTTCAGATGTTTGGCCACATTGTATGTGATAGAATCAACACTACATACAATGGGTCTGAGGGGTACTCCTTCTTTGTGGATCTTAAGGGGGGCATAGATACAAGGAATGGAACCAGGATAGAGTCTGTAATACAGCTGTCTATCAATGGCTTCCTCCTTCTCCAGCTTCTGTAAGCAGTCTATGATTTTCTTCTTGTACCCACTGGTAGGGTCTTGTTTCAGCAGTTCATAGGTGGCGGTGTCACTGAGGAGGCTGTTCACTTTAGCCTTGTAATCAGCTGAGTTCAGGATCACGGTGCATCTCCCTTTGTCAGCTGGCAAAATGTTGATGCTGTGGTCCTTTTCTAGAGCAGTGAGAGCCTTCCTTTCGTCTGATGTTATGTTGGAGGGACCCATTGTATGTAGTGTTGATTCTATCACATACAATGTGGCTCAATATCTGAAGACCATCCTAGCTCCTCTGGTGGGCAACACAGAGCACCATATTGAGAACACAGCTGAATTTGTGAGCAAAATCAAGCATCTTCAGTTTGATTCAGATGAGACCATGGTTTCATTTGATGTGACCTCTCTTTTCACTTGTATCCCCATATCAGTAGTGGTGGAGGCAGCAAAGAGGAAGCTACTGCAGGATACTAAGCTAGAAGAGAGAACTAAACTCACACTGGACCAAATCTGCAAACTGCTGTAGAGACTGAGACCCTAGCCCATTGAGACCAAATCAAGACCATCTTTGTAATTTTCTATATTTATTTATATTTTACGATCATTTGGGAACATGTATATGACAGTTTTCTTTATAAATCTACATTTCATCTGATTAATGCTGATTTAACTTTCAACTAAGTCAAACAAACTGCACTGTACTAAAACACTCTGCACCCCTTTTTTCGACTCTCACTCACATTTTGAGAATCCTTGTTTTCAAGCCAACTTCCATCTGCACTTTACAAAAAACTGCTTCAAAATGAGTAGGATTTTTAACACGTGCCATGAATGGAGTTACATTCTCTTCCTAGATATGCAGTGATATTTACTAGCCTCTGCACATTTACCACCATATACAGTATCCATTTACCACACCAAATAAAAACTGTGACAAATAAGCCATAAATGGAGCTGTCTTCCGTGCAGACACTGTAGCATAAGTTTGGATTTGGTTTTGCTCTGAGTTTTGTCTTGCTCTTGCTTCGGTGCGTAATGAAGAGGAAGCCTATGTGCACTATACGCAGGGAGGATGGAGAGGGAAAAGGCGAGGAGTGGTGCACTGACATAAAGAACACGAACAGATAGGATGTTTAAAAAAATTTAAGACATTCCAAATTCTGCGTCATGTTGAGGGATAAGACGCAGGGTGTGTGTGTGTACTGATGTGCCACGCAGTGTCCGCTGGGTCCAAACAAGGGACAGGTGGCTTTGAGAAGAATTAGTACAAGTTTATAACTGACAGCCACGACCATAATGAAATGTGATCACACTCGCAAAATCTCAGACCTCGATTTCCAGTGCTCTCGAGTACATGACAAGACTAAGTCCAAGCACTCTTGAGTCTAAGACCAAGACTGAATCCACATGTGCTCAAGTCTGAAACGGGAGAAACCTTGAGAAATGCCTCGAGACCAAGACCGGTCTCAAGTACTACGGCACTAGTTTTATGGCAGAAATAAAACCTGCACTTCCGTAAGGTAAATTACATACAACATGCCAAAAATTGCACAAGCTATTTTTAAGTTTATACTGGCAGTTTAGCCCCTGGGATAATAACTGAGGGCCTGAGTCATATTTTGAATAATCGTCTGGGGCCCAAATGGGTGCTCTCACACCTGTTAGCCCATTGGCTTGCACTATTGTATCCCCATTTAAGTTTAAAGATGGACTGTTTTTCTAACAATAATAGCCTCTCCCATATCACCTCTTTAGTATTGTTTATTTGTTTACTTCCAGATGGGCAGAAGCAGGAGGTAAAACTGGGCGGAGGCACTGGGCGTCACTGCTTCACAAACCTCAAACCAAACTCTCAGTACAAAGTCAGTGTTTACGCTCAGCTGCAAGATGGGACGGAGGGCCCCGCAGTGACCGTCAACGACAAAACACGTGAGAGAATTATTATACTGAATGTACTCCACATATACTTTCATATAAAGAAACTATAAATGCACGAGGGATGCACTGTTCCAGCCTTTTCAATTCCAATACAATACTTTGACGTTAAAAGGACCATATTACACTATATTCTGGTCTATGTTACAATGTTTCCTCATCACAAACAGACTTGTAGTTTCATTCACATGTTTTTGGTGTGAATGAAACAAAGCAGTGAGGAAATGCATTAACGCAGAAACTCCATGATTCTTTTTTCTTTGCAGTTCCTGTTCCAACTCCGCCTCCGACCAATCCACCCACAACAACTCCATTACCCACAATCCCTGCTGCCAAAGAGGGTACGACACATCAAATCTCCTCTCAGTAAACTGTGTGGAGATAGTACTAGCAGCTGTAGTACATTATTAGTGTTAGTATTGGACGCCAAAGGCAGCCAAAACAGACCAGGTTCTGATGTCCATAGTAGTTACAGTAGTAGTATTTACAGTAGTAGTATTTGCAGTAATAGTAGTTGAACTTGTATTCCACATTGTGTAAGGCAGCCAGAGCAGGAGTGTTTTTGATGTGGTCATGGTAGTTACAGTAGTAGCATTTGCCATAGTAGTATTTGCAGTTGTAATATTTTCAGTAGTACTAGTAGTACTTGTAGTACTTGCACCCCACAGTGTATAAAGCAGCAAAAGCAGACCTGGTCTTCCTGTAGTAGTTCTTAGATTAGTTACAGATGTAGTATTTGCAGCAATAGTATATACAGTAGAAGCATTTGTAATAATAATATTTGTAGTAGTATTTGTAGTAGTAGTATTTGCATCTGTATCCTATAGTGTGTAAAGCAGCTAAAGCAAAGCTGGTCATCCTGTAGTAGTGGTTGGAGTTGTTACAGAAGTAGTCTTTGCAGTAGTAGTATTTGCAGCAATTGTATTTGCAGTAGTAGAACTTATACTTGTAGCCCACAGTGTATAAGACAGCCAAAGCAGATCTGGTCGTAGTAGTATTTGTAGAATTTGCAGTAGTAATTACAGTAGTAGTGTCTGAAATAGTATTTGCAGTAACAATATTTGAGATAGTATTTGCAGTAGTACTTACAGTAGTAGCATTTTCAGTAGTAGTGTTCAAAGTAGTATTTTCAGTAGTTGTACTTGTATCCCACAGTGTGTAAAGCGGCTAAAGCAGACCTGGTTTTCCTGGTTGATGGATCCTGGAGCATCGGAGACGAGAACTTCCTGAAGATCATTGGGTTCCTGTACAGCACCACTGGAGCTCTGGACCAGATCGGACCGGAGGGGACCCAGGTAAGACCAGGTTTAAACCAGGTTTTGACCAGGTTTAGGTCATGTTTAGACCAGGGTTAGACCTCATTTAGACCATGGTTAGACTGGGTTTAGTCTGGGTTTAATGCAGTATTTAGTTCCAAACGTTTTTTCAGTGCAGATCTGGTTTAGATCTGATATGTAATAAAGGTTGAATTAAATATGGGGCAGCTGGTAATAGAAGTTTTATTTTAGTCCTTATATAGTCCTGATTTAGACCTGGTTTAGTCCTTATTTAGACCGTGTTTAGTCCTTATTTAGACCTGGTTTAGTCCTTATTTAGACCTGGTTTAGTCCTTATTTATACCTGGTTTAGTCCTTATTTAGACCTGGTTTAGTCCTTATTTAGACGTGGTTTAGTCCTTATTTTGACCTGGTTTAGTCCTTATTTTGACCTGGTTTACACCTTATTTAGACCGTATTTAGTCCTTATTTAGACCTGGTTTAGTCCTTATTTAGACCGTGTTTAGTCCTTATTTGGACCGTGTTTAGTCCTTATTTAGACCGCGTTTAGTCCTTATTTAGACCTGGTTTAGTCCTTATTTAGACCGTATTTAGTCCTTATTTAGACCGTGTTTAGTCCTTATTTAGACCGTGTTTAGTCCTTATTTGGACCGTGTTTAGTCCTTATTTAGACCTGGTTTAGTCCTTTAGACCTGGTTTAGTCCTTATTTAGACCTGGTTTAGTCCTTATTTAGACCGTGTTTAGTCCTTATTTAGATCTGGTTTAGTCCTTATTTAGACCTGGTTTAGTCCTTAGTTAGACCTGGTTTAGTCCTTATTTAGACCTGGTTTAGTCCTTATTTAGACCGTGTTTAGTCCTTATTTAGACCGTGTTTAGTCCTTATTTAGAGCGTGCTTAGTTCTTACTTAGACCTGGTTTAGTTGTTATTTAGACCTGGTTTAGTCCTTATGTAGACCTGGTTTAGTCCTTATTTAGACCTGGTTTAGTCCTTATTTAGACCGTGCTTAGTCCTTATTTAGACCGTGTTTAGTCTTTATTTAGACCGTATTTAGTCCTTATTTAGACCGTGTTTAGTCCTTATTTATACCGTGTTTAGTCGTTATTTAGACCGTGTTTAGTCCTTATTTAGACCGTGTTTAGTCCTTATTTAGACCGTGTTCAGTCCTTATTTAGACCTGGTTTAGTCCTTATTTAGACAGTGTTTAGTCCTTATTTATACCTGGTTTAGTCCTTATTTAGACCTGGTTTAGTCCTTAGTTAGACCTGGTTTAGTCCTTATTTAGACCTGGTTTAGTCCTTATTTAGACCGTGTTTAGTCCTTATTTAGACCGTGTTTAGTCCTTATTTAGACAGTGTTTAGTCCTTATTTAGAGCGTGCTTAGTTCTTACTTAGACCTGGTTTAGTCCTTATTTAGACCTGGTTTAGTCCTTATTTAGACCGTGCTTAATCCTTATTTAGACCGTGTTTAGTCTTTATTTAGACCGTATTTAGTCCTTATTTAGACCGTGTTTAGTCCTTATTTAGACCGTGTTTAGTCCTTATTTAGACCGTGTTTAGTCCTTATTTAGACCTGGTTTAGTCCTTATTTAGACAGTGTTTAGTCCTTATTTAGACCTGGTTTAGTCCTTATTTAGACCTGGTTTAGTCTTTATTTAGACCGTGTTTAGTCCTTATTTAGACCTGGTTTAGTCCTTATTTAGACCATGTTTAGTCCTTATTTAGACCTGATTTACACCTTATTTAGACCGTATTTAGACCTGGTTTAGTACTTATTCAGACAGTGTTTAGTCCTTATTTAGACCTGGTTTAGTCCTTATATAGACCTGGTTTAGTCCTTATTTAGAGCGTGCTTAGTCCTTACTTAGACCTGGTTTAGTCGTTATTTAGACCTGGTTTAGTCCTTATGTAGACCTGGTTTAGTCCTTATTTAGACCTGGTTTAGTCCTTATTTAGACCGTGCTTAGTCCTTATTTAGACCGTGTTTAGTCTTTATTTAGACCGTATTTAGTCCTTATTTAGACCGTGTTTAGTCCTTATTTAGACCTGGTTTAGTCCTTATTTAGACCGTGTTTAGTCCTTGTTTAGACCTGGTTTAGTCCTTTTTTAGACCTGGTTTAGTCCTTATTTAGACCTGGTTTAGTCCTTATTTTGACCTGGTTTAGTCCTTATTTTGACCTGGTTTACACCTTATTTAGACCGTATTTAGTCCTTATTTAGACCTGGTTTAGTCCTTATTTAGACAGTGTTTAGTCCTTATTTATACCTGGTTTAGTCCTTATTTAGACCTGGTTTAGTCCTTAGTTAGACCTGGTTTAGTCCTTATTTAGACCACGTTTAGTCCTTATTTAGACCATATTTAGTCCTTATTTAGACCTGGTTTAGTCCTTATTTAGACCTGGTTTAGTCCTTATTTAGACCTGGTTTAGTCCTTATTTAGACAGTGTTTAGTCCTTATTTAGACCTGGTTTAGTCCTTATTTAGACCATGTTTAGTCCTTATTTGGACCTGGTTTAGTCCTTATTTAGACCATGTTTAGTCCTTATTTATACCTGCTTTTGTCCTTATTTAGACCGTGTTTAGTCCTTATTTAGACCGTGTTTAGTCCTTATTTAGACCTGGTTTAGTCCTTATTTAGACCTGGTTTAGACCTTATTTAGACCGTATTTAGTCCTTATTTAGACCTGGTTTAGTCCTTATTCAGACAGTGTTTAGTCCTTATTTAGACCTGGTTTAGTCCTTATTTAGACCGTGCTTAGTCCTTATTTAGACCGTGTTTAGTCTTTATTTAGACCGTATTTAGTCCTTATATAGACCTGGTTTAGTCCTTATTTAGAGCGTGCTTAGTCCTTACTTAGACCTGGTTTAGTCGTTATTTAGACCTGGTTTAGTCCTTATGTAGACCTGGTTTAGTCCTTATTTAGACCTTGTTTAGTCCTTATTTAGACCGTGCTTAGTCCTTATTTAGACCGTGTTTAGTCTTTATTTAGACCGTGTTTAGTCCTTATTTAGACCTGGTTTAGTCATTATTTAGACTGTGTTTAGTCCTTATTTTGACCTGGTTTACACCTTATTTAGACCGTATTTAGTCCTTATTTAGACCTGGTTTAGTCCTTATTTAGACCGTGTTTAGTCCTTATTTGGATCGTGTTTAGTCCTTATTTAGACCGTGTTTATTCCTTATTTAGACCTGGTTTAGTCCTTATTTAGACCTGGTTTAGTCCTTATTTATACCTTGTTTAGTCCTTTTTTAGACCTGGTTTAGTCCTTATTTAGACCTGGTTTAGTCCTTATTTTGACCTGGTTTAGTCCTTATTTTGACGTGGTTTACACCTTATTTAGACCGTATTTAGTCCTTATTTAGACCTGGTTTAGTCCTTATTTAGACAGTGTTTAGTCCTTATTTATACCTGGTTTAGTCCTTATTTAGACCTGGTTTAGTCCTTATTTAGACCACGTTTAGTCCTTATTTAGACCATATTTAGTTCTTATTTAGACCTGGTTTAGTCCTTATTTAGACCTGGTTTAGTCCTTATTTAGACAGTGTTTAGTCCTTATTTAGACCGTGTTTAGTCCTTATTTAGACCTGGTTTAGTCCTTATTTAGACCTGGTTTAATCCTTATTTAGACCTGGTTTAGACCTTATTTAGACTGTATTTAGTCCTTATTTAGACCATGTTTAGTCCTTATTTAGACCTGGTTTAGTCCTTCTTTAGACCTGGTTTAGTCCTTATTTAGACTGTGTTTAGTCCTTATTTAGACAGTGTTTAGTCCTTATTTATACCTGGTTTAGTCCTTATTTATACCTGGTTTAGTCCTTATTTAGACCTGGTTTAGTCCTTATTTAGACCTGGATTAGACCTTATTTAGACTGTATTTAGTCCTTATTTAAACCTGGTTTAGTCCTTATTTAGACCTGGTTTAGTCCTTATTTAGACCTGGTTTAGTCCTTATTTAGACCTGGTTTAGTCCTTATTTAGACTGTGTTTAGTCCTTATTTAGACAGTGTTTAGTCCTTATTTATACCTGGTTTAGTCCTTATTTATACCTGGTTTAGTCCTTATTTAGACCTGGTTTAGTCCTTATTTAGACCTGGATTAGACCTTATTTAGACTGTATTTAGTCCTTATTTAAACCTGGTTTAGTCCTTATTTAGACCTGGTTTAGTCCTTATTTAGACCTGGTTTAGTCCTTATTTAGACCTGGTTTAGTCCTTATTTAGACCGTGTTTAGTCCTTCTTTAGACCGTGTTTAGTTCTTCTTTAGACCTGGTTTAGTCCTTATTTAGACCTGGTTTAGTCCTTATTTAGACAGTGTTTAGTCCTTATTTAGACCTGGTTTAGTCCTTATTTAGACCATGTTTAGTCCTTATTTGGACCTGGTTTAGTCCTTATTTAGACCATGTTTAGTCCTTATTTATACCTGCTTTTGTCCTTATTTAGACCGTGTTTAGTCCTTATTTAGACCGTGTTTAGTCCTTATTTAGACCTGGTTTAGTCCTTATTTAGACCTGGTTTAGACCTTATTTAGACCGTATTTAGTCCTTATTTAGACCTGGTTTAGTCCTTATTCAGACAGTGTTTAGTCCTTATTTAGACCTGGTTTAGTCCTTATTTAGACCGTGCTTAGTCCTTATTTAGACCGTGTTTAGTCTTTATTTAGACCGTATTTAGTCCTTATATAGACCTGGTTTAGTCCTTATTTAGAGCGTGCTTAGTCCTTACTTAGACCTGGTTTAGTCGTTATTTAGACCTGGTTTAGTCCTTATGTAGACCTGGTTTAGTCCTTATTTAGATCTGGTTTAGTCCTTATTTAGACCGTGCTTAGTCCTTATTTAGACCGTGTTTAGTCTTTATTTAGACCGTGTTTAGTCTTTATTTAGACCTGGTTTAGTCATTATTTAGACTGTGTTTAGTCCTTATTTTGACCTGGTTTACACCTTATTTAGACCGTATTTAGTCCTTATTTAGACCTGGTTTAGTCCTTATTTAGACCGTGTTTAGTCCTTATTTGGATCGTGTTTAGTCCTTATTTAGACCGTGTTTATTCCTTATTTAGACCTGGTTTAGTCCTTATTTAGACCTGGTTTAGTCCTTATTTATACCTTGTTTAGTCCTTTTTTAGACCTGGTTTAGTCCTTATTTAGACCTGGTTTAGTCCTTATTTTGACCTGGTTTAGTCCTTATTTTGACCTGGTTTACACCTTATTTAGACCGTATTTAGTCCTTATTTAGACCTGGTTTAGTCCTTATTTAGACAGTGTTTAGTCCTTATTTATACCTGGTTTAGTCCTTATTTAGACCTGGTTTAGTCCTTATTTAGACCACGTTTAGTCCTTATTTAGACCATATTTAGTTCTTATTTAGACCTGGTTTAGTCCTTATTTAGACCTGGTTTAGTCCTTATTTAGACAGTGTTTAGTCCTTATTTAGACCGTGTTTAGTCCTTATTTAGACCTGGTTTAGTCCTTATTTAGACCTGGTTTAATCCTTATTTAGACCTGGTTTAGACCTTATTTAGACTGTATTTAGTCCTTATTTAGACCATGTTTAGTCCTTATTTAGACCTGGTTTAGTCCTTCTTTAGACCTGGTTTAGTCCTTATTTAGACTGTGTTTAGTCCTTATTTAGACAGTGTTTAGTCCTTATTTATACCTGGTTTAGTCCTTATTTATACCTGGTTTAGTCCTTATTTAGACCTGGTTTAGTCCTTATTTAGACCTGGATTAGACCTTATTTAGACTGTATTTAGTCCTTATTTAAACCTGGTTTAGTCCTTATTTAGACCTGGTTTAGTCCTTATTTAGACCTGGTTTAGTCCTTATTTAGACCTGGTTTAGTCCTTATTTAGACCGTGTTTAGTCCTTCTTTAGACCGTGTTTAGTTCTTCTTTAGACCGTGTTTAGTCCTTCTTTAGACCGTGTTTAGTCCTTCTTTAGAACGTGTTTAGTCCTTATTTAGACCTGGTTTAGTCCTTATTTAGACCTGGTTTAGTCCTTATTTAGACCGTGTTTAGTCCTTATTTAGACAGTGTTTAGTCCTTATTTAGACCGTATTTAGTCCTTATCAGTCCTGTTTTGGTCCTTGCTTGCTTGTCTGTTTAGTCTTGTTTTAGTCCTTGTTTAATCCTGGTTCAGTACACGTCTTGATTTAGTCCTTGTTTAGTCCAGGTCCAGTACACGTCTTGATTTTGTCCTTGTATAGTCCAGGTTCAGTACACGTCTTGATTTAGTCCTTGTTTAGTCCAGGTTCAGTACATGTCTTGATTTAGTCCTTGTTTAGTTCAGGTTCAGTACATGTCTTGATTTTGTCCTTGTATAGTCCAGGTTCAGTACACGTCTTGATTTAGTCCTTGTATAGTCCAGGTTCAGTACATGTCTTGATTTAGTCCTTGTTTACTCCAGGTCCAGTACATGTCTCTACATTTTTCTTGCCTGGTGTTTCTCAGGTGGCCATCGCTCAGTTCAGTGACGACGCTCGCACTGAGTTTAAACTGAATTCTTACAGTGACAAAGAGAAACTACTGGATGCCATTAATCGCATCTCCTACAAGGGCGGGAACACCAAGACTGGTGAGAGAGTCATTTCATTGTTACTTTGGAGTGACATCATGCTGGGGGATAGTGCATGTATGTCTTGGAGGAATGTTGAGCAGTTACCACAGTGATACTATGTACGCATTAGCAAACAGCCAAAAAAGAAAATACCTAAAAAATCTCAAGACAAAATGCAATATGAAGTTAAACAGCACATTTTCAGGAGCCTGTGATAAGTCAGAGTTTAATTTTACACAAAAGGATGAGAGTAACTAACTGAGAAAAAACTTTTGGCTAATGCTAGCTGGCTGTTATTTGAGAGACACTTGTTTAACAGCACACAATTGCTCACCTGTTGTAGTTCCAGATAGTTCTAGTCAGTTCTTTATGGTTAGATTGTGGTAAAACAAAGCTCAGATTTAAGTCTAACTTGAGTAACACAGCTTCAGACAGAGCAGTGCCTCCAGTTAGCTTCACCTCCTAGGGAATGTAGATGATGTAAAATATTTAGTATCTGCACAGCTGTTTTTTTTGCCTCTCTGCCAAAGCTTTGTCCCGTTTCAAGTTTTCATCCCTTTAGCTGAAAATTACCTTTTAACCTTCTTTGAATTTGGACTGATTATGAAATTATTATTATTTATTTATTATTTTTTATTTATTTATTTTTTAGATCTGTAACAGCTTTTACCTATTCATTAAAATTGACAAAACATTGACTTGAATTCAAATAGCTCCCTCTACTGGACACCTTAATTTTGCAGTTCTGTAGTACATAGAAATAGCCAGTAGATGGAGCCGAAGTGCATCTTACGTACACATATATTTCTTAAATGATATTCATTCTTTAAACTTTAAACTCTAGTGTGGTACAATACAAAAAAATTCAAGCACAATACTGATTCTGATACCATGATAATAATAAAGCAGCACTTTCTTTATTCAATAGAATGTGATTTTTTACATTAAATGTTAGTAGTTTTCCATTTCTATTCCCATGTGTCTTATATCTGTGTAATCCCTCAGTGTCCCGATAGGTTCCATAGTGCTCCATGGGTTTATACTAGTCTATGTGTCTTATATTTGTTCTGATACAGCTCAAGATCATTCTAAAGAAATTTAAGAAATATTCATTTCTGTCCTGTGAATGTGACTTTTTTGTATTTCGTAGTTTTAGTATTGATAAGTATCTGATTCTTGATCCTTTTGACAAACCTATCCCATTCCCACCGTGTTTCGCCATACTTTGTTCTGAATACCTGGGTTACGGTCTTTGCTCCATCCTTCCTCTGAGCATTGACTAAGATGGCTCTTGTATTATGCTCAGGTCGGGCTATCCAGCACGTGAGGGAGCAGATCTTCACCTCAGAGGGGGGTGTGAGGAGAGGGGTCCCAAGGGTCCTGGTGGTTCTCACGGATGGACGTTCCCAGGACGACGTCAACAAGGTCTCCAAGGAGCTGCAGATGGAAGGTACATTAACATGAAATTCTACCAAGTGCATACTGATAGTTTTCAGATTCTTGAATGTGATGATGTCAGTTGGGGGTAAGTGACAATTTTCTCTATTGTACTGAGATTATTATTATTGTCCATTGTATACTTTTACCATGAAATATGCACAAGTGTCGACCCTGATCATTTCTATCAGTGACTAGACCCAAGAACTCACTGTATTACAATACAAATCTGCTTTTTAACAATATTCTTTTTATCTGCCCCCATCTGTGTTAAATATTACTGGCCTAGAATGTTGTGACGTCATCTGAAACCAAGCAATACAGCCAGGAGCCAAAACAATATGACCACTGGAAACACAGAACCAAGGAGCTGCAGATGGTATAGAGCACGGGATTGTGACGTCACACCTAAAACACTAGCATTTGCGTTCATTCAAATGTTTTCTGACGCTATAGAGTCACAGATGTATTTACCAGCAGTGACCCGGGTTTTTTGGGTTGTTCCACCACTTTTGTTTACTTTTTAATGGTGTTTTGACTCATATATCTCTATGAGAGTTTTGCAATACTGCCACAAACATGGAGGATTTTCATGGCTTTTAGATGTTGAAACATTATGACCACTAAACACATAGAACCAAAGAAATGCAGATGTAAAGTACCAGTGTTTTACATTTAGTGTTTTACATTTTATACAAAATGCCCAGAACCAAGGAACTGCAGATGGAAAGTACTTTACATGGAATACAACCAAAAAAGCCAAAACAATATGACCTCCATCAGCTCTCGTTCATGTTTTACTCTTTCTGTGTTATTCAGGCTATATCGTGTTTGCGATCGGATTTGCTGACGCAGATTACGGCGAGCTGGTGAGCATCGCCAGTAAACCCAGCGACCGCCATGTGTTTTTTGTGGACGATCTCGATGCCTTCAAGAAGATCGAGGAGAAACTGGTGACGTTTGTGTGTGAAGCAGCTACGGCCAGTGAGTCACTTCAGGAACCTTTAAATGACTTAGAAATACAGTTTTTATTTACATTTGTCTGTGATTTCAGCGTGCCCTTCTGTCCCAATGAGCGGCAGCACTACACCAGGTAAGGGCTCTGAAGGATGGGTCAAATGCAAAGGACTAATTTCTCCATAGAGACAATAAAGTGTAACTTAAGAACTTTAAGATTATGAGTGTATTCAGACAACTGATGACTGGGATATATCCCTCTGACTTGAAAAAAGGCTTGAAAAATGTTTTTTTTTTTTTTTTTTTAGCTTTCTACCATGTTATAACGTTCCCTCATCATTAACAGGCCTGAAGAGTAATCTCAGTGTAAATGTATGAGCAATCTCTCCCTGGCCTTTTTCAAACACTGCTTAACGATCCTGTACAATGCTCTGCCCACAAGCTTACGCCACCCATGCTCCCACACAACAACTCTCCATAAATATACAAAAACAATTCTCCACAAATATACAACGCAATAGCCTGATACAAAACTATACACAGCAACTTGACAAAACTGATGTTATGTGCAGTAGTTTCATTAGTGGGATACATGCTGATTGTGTTGTGATGTCACTCTAAAGGGGGAGTAACTTAATGCGTTAACACTGTTTTAACGCACTGCTGGGAGTCTAGAACAAAACAACACTGTTTAATCATTACGCACATTTATTGAGCCTTTGGTTTAGCATTTGCTACGTTGTTTATATACAAGTTAATTTAGCTGGAACGCTCTGAGATTAGAATTTATAGTTTCCAAGAGGGAAATAACTAACCTCCCAGTGTAAAACTACCACAGTCCAGCTTCAGTCTGATCCTGTGTTTCTGCGTTTGGAGGTTTCCGGATGATGGACCTGTTTGGCCTGGTGGAGGACAAATATAGCGCCCTCTCTGGTGTCTCTCTGGTCCCAGGAACCTTCAACACATTCCCCTGTTTCAGACTGCACAGCGACGCCCTGCTCGCACAGCCTACCAAGTAACTACACATCATCATATCATATAAACATATAACTAATACATAACCTTCATGCATGCAGACTTGGTTTACTCCTGTTCTGGTCTTGGTTTAGTCTAGTCCAGGTTTAGTTTTGGGTGTAGTCCCAGGTAATGGCACTGTGTGTAGCCTGCGGTATTTTAATAAAAGGTTCTACAATCACAACTGAACCCGGGTTGCCAGAGGCTAGAGGACACGTGGCTCATGTGAGGCTCATTCTGCTTTCTGATTGGATAATTGTCTAGAGAATCAAAATTATCACAGAAATAAATGGGACATCATGTTTATTTGTATTTAAGAATACATCAGCATTAGCATTGCTAGATGAGTTTGATTTGAACATGTTTACCTAAAATCCAAGCACACAGTTAGGTTGTGTTTATGGAATTTTAAATCACACAGTTCATTTGTCTCAGTTTTGATGTGGTATATGTGCATGGACTCTAGGAGCATCCACTCAGAAAAAAACAAAAAACCAAACTCAAATCTGAACTGCTAATCCAACCCTAATATCCAAGAATCCCATGCATTTCAGAACATGTTTGTAGAGCAGGGTCAGTAGCTTTTATACAAAATAAGACCCCATGGAGACACAGGGAGGGCATCTGACATACACCACACGCCTGTGCTGATGTGGTTTATGTCTGAATAGATTTCTCCATCCTGAAGGCCTGCCCTCGGACTACACCATCTCGCTCCTGTTCAGGTATAGGACACAATTTGTTTTGCAGATTTTGATTTGAATTTTAAATGCATTATAAATTAAACTTGTAAACATCCAGGCTCCTACCGGACACGCCCCCTGAGCCTTTCGCTGTTTGGGAAATTCTTGACAAAACCAATGAGCCGCTGGTGGGAGTCATTCTGGACAGTGAGTGATTCATATGTGCACGAAATACCAAAACATTCAGGCAATATTTGTTTAGAACACACTAATGCATCCATTTTTATTTAGTTATAAAATCAATTCACTTTGGAGCTTCAATCACATGCTCTTTGTTTATTTCTTAATGTATCTTAGCTTAGTCTTCATTAAAGGTGCACTGTGTCACTTTTTTGATATATTAAGTTTTTGATGTGGGCTTGTGTGTTTACAGCAGCCTAAATATCCCTCTAAAACAATTATATTTGTTTAATATCTATAGTTGCAAAATATCTACTGCTGCTATGTTTGTTTTTGAGTCGGGCAAAGGTGAGGGCAGCTCTGTGTTTACACCAGTGCAAGGACCCGACATAATGTAAATATAAGCCCACTGTCGCCAACTGGAACACATTAAAATCCACCAGAAAAAAACAAAAAATGTCTAGAGTTTTAAAAATCTTGACCACCCCTTATGTTTGTGTTCTGTTCTTGTGACTGTGGTAGTTGTGACATTCTGGATGTTTTCAGTCTGATGTTGGTCAGATAAACACAAATACAACTGGTCAAGGTGAGTCATTATGTTGTCAAATGTGAATCACCAATAGCTGAGCCAGGAGGCATAGGTTGTCGGGGCCCCAGAGACAAATTCAGCTTAGGGCCCCCTGAAAGCTAGGACCGGCCCAAGCTCCAAGATTCTGTGCTAGGCTCCGCCCACAAGCCTATGTCACCCATGCTCTCAAATGACAATTCTCCATAAATATACAAAAATATGATACAAAACTGTACACAGCAACTTGACAAAGCTGATGCCATGTGCACTAGTTTCATTAGTGGAATTCATGCTGATTATGTTGTGATAGTGCTCTGAAGGGGAAGGGACTTAACATGGAGAGCAAAGGAAGGGGAGACTCAGAGCGTCAAAAATGAAAGTGAAACATAGCATTTTCAAAACAATAAAAGGTAACTTGATGATCTAAATATGTGATGTGTTAGTAGTTAACACCCCATAGTAAGTATAATACCTCCTCCTCCAACAAACAAAATAAATGACACAGATTTTGTTTCAAATCAAAATCCACAAAACCAACGCTTACAATAATGAAAGTGAAACTCCTTAAACTAGAGAGTCTGTTTTACATTGTGGAAAATTACCTTTGACCTTTTGTATTTTCACAGATGGAGGAAAAACTCTAACTTTTTTTAATAACGATTACAAAGGAGACTTTCAGACCGTGACCTTTGAGGGACCAGACATCAAAAAACTCTTCTATGGGAGCTTTCATAAGGTATTGACCATAACTACTGCTCCTACCACTACTAGAACTATTACTAATACTACTGCTACTGCTATTACTGCTACTACTACTATTACTATTACTACTACTGCTAATCTTACTACTACTACTGCTACTACATGTGCTTCCATAAGGTACTGACCAGTAGTACCCATACCTGCTATGATCTCGTCTAATCTGTGAAGCTAAGCAGGCCTGGTCAGGACATATATAGCAGACCTCTGGGAAAACCAGGCAGCAGTGGCAAAAACTGTACATCGTCCACTCTGCAGTATGAATGTGTTTTTTATTTGTTTTATGGACTGACATTCTTAGGAGTCCTTAAATCTGCTTGGTTTTACAATAATGAAAAACTATAATTCTTTCCAGACTAGAGTTACCAAAAGTAGTAGTAGTGAGATATTAATCAGTAGAAATTCGTACTGAAACCGAACACAAAAAAAAAAGGAAAATCACATTTATAGGAGAAAACTGTCAACAAAAAGCAAATATACAGAGACACTTTCTCTATGTTTCTGCGGGCTAAAGATGATGACTTGAGTCTTGTCTGAGTTTAGCTGGAGAAAGTTGTTTTGCCTCCACACACTGATCTGTTCTGTTGGATGCAGTGGCATGAGTGAATCCACTGGTCCATATTCATATGAGCAGCTCTTGAGGTCAAAATAAGTCTGATGTGTACTGTCTGCATCTAATTGTAAAGCTTTACAATTCTTTATTATCCAAGGATCAGGAAGTGCATGGTAGCATGCAAGTTGTCACAGTAAATCTCTGCTTTGGCTTCTGAATATTGTGAAAAGCACTTATAAACTCATCACAGTGAATAATTAGGATGCTCAGAATGTATGAGGTAAGTGAGGAATAACCTTGGTCCACTGCAAACCGTTTAAAATTAACTAGTGATATTTTTCACGTTTTTAAGACAGTAAAAATCAGGTAGAGTGCCTTTAACAAAACAAATGTTTATGACTATGGCTAGAACAGTGGTTCTTACTTTATTTATTTACTCCTTAATTGTGACTGTTGCCATAGCAACCAGCAATTTAAACTATCATATCCTTTGAAAGAAAAAGTTCTCAAAATGGTGCAGGATGCCTGAATGAATGCACAGACCTGCCCATCCACACGTATATACACAAGCCCCCGCACAACTGTGCTTCTCAAAATTTACACTCCAAGTACCATAATAACTCACTTTTGCCCAGTTGCATTGTGAACAGAATTCATTATAAGTAAATTATTATATTATTATTTAATTATTATAATTAGACTTCATTTATCCTGTATTATGCAAAAACAGAGTGTTTTTAGGTTGAGAGAAGAACTCGGCCTAAATCTGCAGGGTTTGTGTGTTAAACATGTGTGAATGAAACAAAACACAACTCCAGGTCTGTTTGTGATGAGGAAACATTATAACATAGATTAGAAAACCGTGTAATATTGTGCTTGGTTTGTGTTTTTGTTCAGCTGCACATCGCCATCAGTAAAACCAGTGCTCGGGTGGTGATTGACTGCAAATCTGTGACGGAGAAAAGCATTAATGCCGCAGGAAACATCAGTACGGACGGGGTCGAGGTCCTGGGGAGGATGGTACGGTCCAGAGACAACAGGGACAACTCTGCTACGGTAAGGACTCTGTAAGAGGTGGAGAGGGAGGAGGAGCAGGAGATGGAGGACGAGAACAGGGTAGGAGGTCCAGGAACAACCGCGACAACTCTGCTATGGTAAGGACTCTGATGACTATGAGGAAAGGGTGGAAGAGGAGGAGGAAGAGGAGGCAAGGAGGGAGAGGAGAGGAAGGGGGAGAGGGTTGAAGGGTGGAGGTCGTGGGGAGGATGGTGCCGTCCAGGGACAACAGGGACAACTCTGCCACGGGAAGGATTAGGGATGTAACAGCCGAAATGTTCTGATATTAAAGTCTCACAATAATATCTTGTGCTGTCACAATATATCGAATTACAAGTGTCTTTGCTCATATTTATTGTTCTGGTGCAGGTATATCTACAAAACAGAGCGAACTACATAGACCATGATGCTTTGCTTTGTTTCAGTGCAACAGTGAAAAAAACTATTGTTAAGCACTTCTACAAAATATCTCAGTATATATTATCCTGTGAGCTTTGGCTATCTTTATCTGTAGTAAGGAGAGGGAGGAGAAGGAGGGGGAGGGGGCCCTGAGGTCCTGAGGGGATGTTGCAGCCTTGAAACCACCCCAACAAATCTGCTACAGTAAGGACTGTGAGGGAAGGAGAGGAGGAAGAGGAGGGATTGAAGGGGGAGGAGAGGGTGGAGGTCCTTTGGAGGATTGTGAGATACAGGGACAACCGCGGCAACTCTGCTATGGTAAGGAGTCTGTGAACGGTGGAGAGGGAGAGGAAGGAGGAGTTTGTGGCCACAGTAAGACTGGTATGAGAAACAATGCACTCTACTGGTTTGTTTGCTCACATGTGGACTTCTATAGGTACAGTTCAAACCATAAGTTTACATACAGTATATAAAAAGATAAAGAAAAAGAGAGCTTCTTGCAAGCTCTCTTAGGCAATGCAAGGCGAGTTTATTTGTATAGCACAAGTCGTACACAAAGTAATTCAAAGTGCTTTAAAGAATAAGAAGGACATTAAAATCACAATCAATCAATACATAAATAAGCACAAGTAATCATCATAAAATTAACATTAAAACAGAAGAGTGCAGAATAAAACCCTTTGAGCACAGAACTTATAAAGTTGTACTTCCTGGTTCTAGTCAGGACCCGAGCAGCAGTGTTCTGGATGTACTGCAACTGTCTTAACGCTCGTTTGGAGAGGCCAATGAGCAGGCCGTTACAGTAGTCTAAACTGGAGACAAATGTATGGATAAGTCTCTCTAAGTCTGGCTTTGACAGTAAACCTTTGATTTTTGCAATGTTTTTAGATGGTAAAAAGCAGCAGATGTTACTGATTTGATGTGGCTGTTAAAGTTCAAGTCTGAGTCCATTACTACCCCTAGATTTCTAGCCTGAGTTGAAGGTTTTAGAGAGAGAGGCTGGAGGTGGCTGATGACATTTTCTCTATGTTTATGTGGGCCAAAGATGATGATTTGTGTCTTGTCTGAGTTTAGTTGGAGAAAGTTCTTTTGCATCCACACACTGATCTGTCAGATGCAGTGGCAGACTGAATCCACTGCTGCCAGTGAGACATAGATCTGAGTGTCATCTGCGTAGTTGTGGTTGGACACTTTATTGCTGTGTATTAACTGGCCTAATGGCAGCATGTAGAATTGAACATCAAGGGGTCCCATGATTGACCCCTGGGGCATCCCACAGGTCGGGGACATTTTATCTGAGACACATTTTCTAATTTCAACAAAGTACTCCGTTTTCTAGATAGGACTTGAACCAGTTTAGTGCTGTACCAGAGATGCCCACCCAGTCCTCTAGTCTCTCTAAGAGGTTCCCATGATCCACAGTGTCAAAAGCAGCACTCAGGTCTAACAGGATCAAGACTGAGACTTTGCCTGCATCAGTTTTCAGGTGGATGTAATTTGTCACCTTGATAAGAGCAGTCTCAGTGCCTAAAAACGGTAGTAAGTAAGTAGTAAGAGCGTTAGCTTCCTAACTAAAAGGTTTTGTTCTAGCTTAGTGGTTTGAATCCCACTTGGGCTTATGAATACTGCCTTTGTGTCATTGGGCAAGGTAATTAACTCACCTGTTAGGAATGTGGTGTGTATGAATGAAGGTTGAACAGGGTGATGGCGCTGATTGGCAGCCTCCCTTCTGTCTGACTTAATAGCAAAACAAAAAACAGTAGAAGACATTATCATACAGAAATGACCACACTGCTTTTGCAGGTATTATTAGTAATTTGAATGATATGCTCTTTTAGTTATATTAATACTTCTATAGTTCTGTGCTAATATAACAGTTTTGAATTTCATAAACATGTTTTGTGTTTCTTGTGCTTCAGTTTGAGCTGCAGAGTTTTGACATTGTGTGCAGTACATCCTGGGCCAACAGAGACAAGTGCTGTGAGCTGCCTGGCCTGGTGAGCAAAAGTTAAACCTCCGAAAACTGTCTTTCCTTTCTGTAACCCTGTTCTAATGTAATGAAATGTTCCACACTGGGGCTTTAATCCTGTTCTAATGTGATAAAATGCTCAACATTGTTCCCTCATCAAAAACATACCTGGAGATGTTGTTGATCTTAATTTTCCAGGGGTCTTTGTGTGTTCATTACAATTGTGTGCTTATTTCTGGGCATTCTCCTCATCACATAGTTTAATTGTTTTACAAATGGTAATCCCTCTGCTACCAGTAGATGGAGACATACACTAGATTCCAAGTGTATGTCTTCAGCGCGTCCAAGCTGGAAAATATTATGGTTTTATACTTGGTCATTATGTTTAATTCTAAAATGTAATTAAAACAAAAGTATTCAAGAGCACATATAGAAATAATGCATAACATGACATGTTGTGGATTAGATTGCAATAGTTTAAAGTGAATATGACATTTCTCTAAAACATACTTAACATCATTATCTTTAACATTTTACTAAAAATCTTCCTTAGTCTTTTCTAGTTTTGTAATTTTGGTGAAGCTTATAAGTTTACTTCCTTGTTGGACATGGGCATAATGTTGACAAGGACCAAGACTTGTCTAAATTACACAATAGTTATGATTTCACAAATAAATATAAATGAAAAGAAAAGATTATTTTTGGCAAATACCTTCCTTGTGCTTAAGAAAGGTATTTTTTCTTTGTTTTTTGGATGGACATGATGACAGCTGATGACATAGACCAGACATGGGCAAACTATGGCCCGGTGGCCACACACGGCCCTTTAGGCTTATTAATCAGGCCTGCTGAACATGACCAAATAATATTATAATAGGTAAGGGCTTGTTCAATTTACCTTTCACCTGTAATGCCAACATTTTCCCAAAAGATGATGGACTTCAGCTACATCAATCTTGTCCGCACTTGTCACTCTTATTCTCGTTTCAGCCCTTCTGCAAAAATAAGCTTATCAAAGAGAAGTGGATAATGAGTGTGTAATGAGTTTTAATAATAAAAAGAAAATATGTTTCAAAATACTTTCAACAAAAGTCCAATCAAAGGCTGTATGTCTAATATGCCAAGAAACGTTTTCAAAGAGTATAATATCAGCCGTCACTTTGCTAAGAAGCACGCCAATTACGCTAGCAAACAGTCAACACAGGAACAGGCGGAAGCCACTTTACAGATTTAATTAATGTATTTGGAAAACTATTTGTACAATGAGCCTTGTATATTCATGCTTTGCTACATTTTACAGGCCAAATATATACACTCACCTGAAGGATTAATAGGAACACCATACTAATACTGTGTTAGATCCCCTTTCGCCTTCAGAACTGCCTTAATTCTACATGGCATTGATTCAACAAGGTGCTGAAAGCATTCTTTAGAAATGTTGGCCCATATTGATAGAAGCATCTTGCAGTTGATGGAGATTTGTGGGGTGCACATCCAGGGCACGAAGCTCCCGTTCCACCACATCTCAAAGATGCTCTATCGGGTTGAGATCTGGTAACTGTGGGGGCCATTGTAGTACAGTGAACTCATTGTCATGTTCAAGAAACCAATTTGAAATGATTCGAGCTTTATGACATGGTGCATTATCCTGCTGGAAGTAGCCATCAGAGGATGGGTACATGGTGGTCATGAAGGGATGGACATCATTTTGACATCATTGGTCAGAAACAATGTTCAGGTAGCCCGTGGCATTTAAACGATGCCCAATTGGCACTAAGGGACCTAAAGTGTGCCAAGAAAACATCCCCCACACCATTACACCACCACCACCAGCCTGCACAGTGGTAACAAGGCATGATGGATCCATGTTCTCATTCTGTTTACGCCGAATTCTGACTCTACCATTAGAATGTCTCAACAGAAATCGAGACTCATCAGACCAGGCAAAATTTTTCAGTCTTCAACTGTCCAATTTTGGTGAGCTTGTGCAAATTGTAGCCTCTTTTTCCTATTTGTAGTGGAGATGAGTGGTGGGGTCTTCTGCTGTTGTAGCCCATCCGCCTCAAGGTTGTGCGTGTTGTGGCTTCACAAATGCTTTGCTGCATTCCTTGGTTGTAACGAGTGGTTATTTCAGTCAACGTTGCTCTTCTATCAGCTTGAATCACTCAGCCCATTCTCCTCTAACCTCGAGCATCAACAAGGCATTTTTGCCCACAGGACTGCCGCATACTGGATGTTTTTTTCCCTTTTCACACCATTCTTTGTAAACCCTAGAAATGGTTGTGCATGAAAATCGCAGTAACTGAGCACATTGTGAAATACTCAGACCGGCCTGTCTGGCATCAACAACCCTGCCACGCTCAAAATTGCTTAAATCACCTTTCTTTCCCATTCTGACATTCAGTTTGGAGTTCAGAAGATTGTCTTGACCAGGAGCACACCCCTAAATGCATTGAAGCAACTGCCATGTGATTGGTTGATTAGATAATTGCATTAAGGAGAAATTGAACAGGTGTTCCTAATAATCCTTTAGGTGAGTGTGTATATATATATATATATATATATATATATATATATATATATATATATATATATATATATATATATATATATATATATATATATATATATATATATATATCTCCTGGCCCGGCCCCTCCGTCAAATTTTAAAACCCATTGTGGCCCGTGTGACAAAATGTTTGCCCACCCCTGACATAGACAGAGGGATTCTGTTTCATTCAACTTATGGCTTTTTCCTGTATTTTCCAAATTTTTGACAGGTAAAACTATGGTAAATATTTAGTGCAGGTACTATCCTGGAAAAACAATTCTGAATTAGAGAAATATATGAATCTGTCAAATGCGCTTTAATGAATCTGTTTGTAATCTTCCATAAAGCACTGGTGAATCAAGTGTTAACCTTAATCCTTATTTGTGTTCAGAGGAAGGAGGTGGACTGTCCTGCGATGCCCAAAGCCTGCACCTGCACCCAGGACAGCAAAGGCCCCCCAGGACCCCCAGGACCTCCAGTGAGCTCCATACACCCACGCACCACCCATACAGCACCCAAACTGCACTCATACAACACCTAAGACCCCCAGTGAGATCCATACACCCATACACCATCCTTACACCACCCATATTCCACCCATGCACCACATATACGCCACCCACAACACAAATACCATGAGACCCAGACACTCGCACACCACCCACAAAGCACACAGACACCAGCTATGAACCTCCCATGCACCATCTAGACAGACCATCACCATCAGACTACAACAACAGTACACATATACCTCCTAGGACCTCCAGGGTCCAGTGAGATCCCGACACCCACGGACCACCCAGACACCACCCATAAAGCACCCAGACATCATCCACACAACAAACACAGCACCCATACACCGCACATGAATCACCCATACAGGACCCAGGACAGCATAGACTCCCAGAACACCCAGGGCCTCTAGTGAGACCTATACACCCACACACAACAGTGTGGTGATTCCAGTCACGTTTGACTCTTTAGTGAAGACTACATGTACCGTGACAGCAGTACATAGTATTTTTTTTTTTTTTTTTATTTACTGGTAAGTAAAAGCTTAACCATATGCACTACAAAGTATTGCTGTAGAATGCAGGGGAATGCATAGATTTTGTTCAGAATCTCCCCCAGACACCCTTTTTGTCCCATATTGATACTTAACACACTGTAAATTGCAGGCATTTTTTTCAAATGGGTGTTTTTATTTAAAATTCACACTTTTCAGGCAAAAAGTAACGTACAATTGCAATAATAGCTACAGAATTTTGAACACCATGGATGTTTGATTACGCGTCGATGATGGACGATTTGATGATCACCTTTTTTCACTATGCCCAGTTTGCAGTCCTGTAACATCAGCACCAGGCTATGATGAGTTTCAGAATGATAAGAAATTACAAATAGTACCATAGTAATTAATAATTATAACAAAATATTATATATTTTGAATGGGCGAAAGTCCTCAAAATGTTGCATATAACAGCAAATCCAGTTGTCCGTTTTATCTCTTTAAACTCTTAAAACACGACCCGAACACTATCAAAACACTCCATAAAAATAACATGACATATGTACTCCAGTAATGTCAAATATTTATTGTTTAAAAAAATACAATTTAATGTCACAATACTGTTGTTTCTGATTGACAGGGAGGTCCTGGCATCAGAGGAGCCAGAGGAGACAGAGGAGAGCCCGGCCCAGTGGTAAGAGAACTCAACCAGGACTAAACCAGGACTAAGCCAGGACTAAACCAGGGCTAAACTAGGACTAAACCAGTTAGAGTGTTAGGCCCCCAACCCGAAGGTCAGAGGATCGAGTCTCACTTGGACCAAGTTCTGTCGTTGTATCCTTAGGCAAGACACTTCACCCACATTACCTAGTATGAAAGTGGTGTATGTGCGAATGATAGGTGGTGGTCGGAGGGGCCGATGGCGCAGATTGGCAGCCTCGCTTTCGTCAATCTGCCCCAGGGCAACTGGGGCTACAATAGTAGTTTACCATCATCAAGTGTGGAAATGAATGAATAATGACTATAGTGTAGTGCTTTGAGAGGCTTTGACAAGCCTGTAAAGCACATTACAAGCGTAAACCATTATTATTATTATTATTATTATTATTATTATTATTATTATTATTATTATTATTATTATTATTATTATTATTATTATTATTATTAAACCAGGACTAAACCAGGACTAAACCAGGACTAAAGCAGGACTGCCAGGACTAAAGTAAGGCTCAACCAGAACTAAGCCAGGACTGAACCAGTTTTAAACCAGGGATAAACCAAGACTAAACCAGAATTAAACTAGGGCTAAACCTGGATTAAACCAGGACTAAACAGGATTAAACCACAACTAAAGTAAGGCTAAACCGGGTCTTAACCAGGATTAAACCGGGACTAAACCTGGACTTAACTAGGACTAAACCAGGACTAAACCATGACTAAACCAAGACTAAGCTAAGGCTAAACCAGGAATAAACCAAGGCTAAACCAGGACCAGGATAATATATATGGTACAGAGAAGGGACAGTGAATATACAGCATAGAGGCGATTTAATCAAGAATTAATCTAGGACTGAACCAAGATTAAACCAGAACTAAACCAGGGCCATACATACAGAAGAGCAACAGTGAGTATGTGGTACAGAGGAGGGCGAGTGAACTTGGTGCAGTGGACCGTAGGGCAGAGGACCGTAGGGTAGAGGACCATAGGGCAAAGGACTGTAGGGCAGAGGACCGGAGGGCAGAGGACCATGGTGCAGAGGAGGAGGACTCTTATTGGATCTCTTTCTGGCAGACTCTGCCCTTCTGTGCATTGTGGGTGTGGCTCCAGAGCCCTCCCTTCATCACAAACGCGGCGGATCCCTCTTTCACGTTGCTGACACTGACTCCTTTTGCCCAGGCCCTGTCAGAACCAAATACAAACCAGTCAGGAGGGAAAACCTAAAGTGTATATCACAGATTAGACTATTATTTCATTGAAACATAGTTAACATCATTAGATTTTAATAAAATTCTTGCCTAGTTTTTACTAGTTTTGTTTGATCAGACCGATAAAAATAAATGACAACATTTTTATTTTGTTAAGTCAATCAAACTGTCAGATGGACAGATGGAAATTTTGGTATAGGTACCTTTAGAACTACTCCTGTATTTGTGTACTTTTATTCTCAACATTTACTCCACAAACTGATACTCAATTCATTTAAACCATGATACATATTTGCCACAGGTACTTCACACCAGTGCGGTTGCAGAGGCAATAAGTCGGGGGTTGGGAGGAGTTCGGGGAGGCCATGGAGAAGGACTATCGGACGGCCTCAAAAAGATTCTAGCAAACTGTCTGACGCCTCAGGAGGGGGAAGCAGTGCTTCACCAACACTATTTATTACGCGGGTGGAGAGCTGCTGACCTCGACTGGGGATGTTGTCAAGTGGTGGAAGGAATACTTTGAGGATCTCCTCAATCCCACCATCATGTCTTCTGAGGAGGAAACAGAGACTGGGGACCCAGAGGCGGTCCATCAAACTGGCTGAAGTCACCAAGGTGGTTAGCAAGCTCCTCGGTGGCTCCAGGGGTGGATGAGATTCATCCCGAGTACCTTAAGTCTCTGGATGTTGTGGGGCTGTCTTGGCTACAACATCCTGTGGCGGTCGGGGACAGTACGGCTGGACTGGCAGACCGGGGTGGTTGTCCCTCTCTTTAAGATGGGGTACCAGAGGGTGTGTTCCAATTATAGAGCAATCACACTCCTCAGCCATCTCAGCCTGCTCAGCCAGTAAGGTCTACTCCAGGGTACTGGAGGGGAGAATCCGACCGTTAGTCGGACCTCAGATTCAGGAGGAGCAGTTTGGTTTTTCTTCCGGTTGTGGAACACTGGACCAGCTCTATACTCTCCATTGGGTGCTCAAGGGTTCATGGGAGTTTGCCCAACCAGTCCACATGTGTTTTGTGGATCTGAAGAAAGCATTTGACCGTGTCCTGTGTGGTGTCCTTTGAGGGGGGGTGCTCCGGGAGTATGGGATCTGGGGCCCTTTGCTAAGGGCTGTCTGGTCCCTGTATGACCGGAGCAGGAGCTGTGTTCACATTGCCGGCAGTAAGTCAGACCTGTTCCCGGTGCATGTTGGACTCTGTCAGGGCTGCCCTTTGTCACCGGTTCTGTCCATTATATTTATGGAATATCTAGGTGCAGCCAGTGGCCGGAGGGGGTCTGGTTTGGGGACCACAAGATCTCATCTCTGCTGTTTGCAGATGATGTTGTCCTGATGGCTTCATCGAGCCAGGACCGGTAGCAGGCACTGGGGCAGTTTGCAGCTTAGTGTGAAGCGGCTGGGATGAGAATCAGCTCCTCTAAATCTGAGCCCATGGTTCTCGATCGGATAAAGGTGGCTTGCCCTCTTTGGGTGGGTGATGAGTCCTTGCCTCAAGTGGAGGAGTTCAAGGTCTTGTTCACGAGTGAGGGAAGGATGGAGCGTGAGATTGACAGGCGAATCGGTGCAGCGTCTGCAGTGATGCAGTCACTGTATCAGTCCATTGTGGTAAAGAAGGAGCTGAGTCGAAAGGCAAAGCTCTCGATTTACCGGTCAGTTTATGTTCCTACTCTCATCTATGGTCATGAGCTCTGGGTAATGACCTAAAGGACGAGATCGCGGATACAAGCGGCCGAAATGGGTTTTCTCCATACGGAGGTGGAGCCGTTGCTCCTACGTGTCGCGAGGAGCCAGCTGAGGTTTGCTCAGGATGCCTCCTGGACGCCTCCCTAGGGAAGTGTTCTGGGCATGTCCCACCTGGACAAGTCCCGGGGGACGACCCAGGACACGCTGGAGGGACTATGTCTTTCGGCTGGCCTGGGGATGCCGTGGGGTCCCACTGGAGGAGCTGGAGGACATGTCTGGGGTGAGGGAAGTCTGGGAGTCCCTGCTTAGACTGCTGCCCCCGCGACCCGGCCCCGGATAGGGGGAAGAAAATGGATGGATAAATACTTCCTATCAAATCAAATCAGAATTAGAAAAATGTATTTTAAATATGGTGTCGTCAGTTGGGTTCATATGAAATCATTATATAGGATATATTATTTTAACTGTCAAAGTGCAGATGTTTGACCTATTTTATGGTGAATATCTTGGTAATATTCTATTCTATATTCTAAAAGTGTGACAAGTTTTTGTTTTTTCTAATTCTGACTTGGTTTCATGGAAAGTACCTGTGGTAAATATGCATCATCGTTTTACATCAGTTAAGCAGCAGTTTGTACAGGAACTGCTGATAAGAAAAGCACACAAATACATGAAGTAGTTCTAAAAGTACCAATACCACTCAAAAAAATCCATCCAAAATGCAGAGACAATTTACGCACAAGGACAGTTTAAACCTTCCGTTAACAAAATAAAGGTGTGCTCATGTATTTTTATTAGTCTAATCATAACTATTGTGTAAATTAGTTAAGCTTTGGCCCTAGTTTACATTATGGTTATTAGGTGTTTGTATGTCACATCTGCTGCCCATGTCCAACCAGGAAGTAAAATTATAAACTTCATCAAAATTGTTAAAATGGAGAAAACTAGGCAAGATTATTATTCGGATCTTTAATATGGTCATGTTAACTATGTTTTAATGGAAAATGTAGTGTAACTTGCCATATGCACTTTAACCTATCTATATGAAACAAAAACTGGCACAAAGTTTCTGTCAGTATAAATAAACAAAAGTGAAATGATTTTTTTCACAATAGCTTCAGAAAATGGTACCATTATTCAACCCCAAAGACGTGATTGTTGTCAGTTGAAAGGACTTAAGTTTAAAGGGCTTATATTTTGTATACATATTTTCTGATCTGTGTTTTAATATTGTTTCCTCATCACAAACAGACCTGGAGTTGTGTTTTGTTTCATTCACACATGTTTAACACACAAACCTTGTGATGTCATCATGTGGTATACAGGAAGTTTTTAACTCCATACACCTTAATTAGAATCATTTGGATGATTTCAGTCCTGGAGCTGCCAGTCTCTACTGAACTAAAGGTAAAAGGAGCTGTTGACTTGAAAACTAGCACTGCATGATGTCACAAGGTGGAACAGAGCATTTTGAGCTTTGGAGACAGAATAATAATAAAGTGCTACTCAAACATGTGTGAATGAAACAAAACACAACTCCAGGTCTGTTTTTGAGGAGGTGACAGCATTACAACATGACTTAAAGCTCACAAGAGTTAGTTTTCTGTAATATAGGCCCTTTAATTTAGCAATTTAGCAAAAAATGTTTGTAGATCATAAGTTTGTAGATTTTTTTTCAAAATGTAAATTGCCCATGAAGTTATGCATTAATATGGTTTTACATGTGTCCTGAGGCGACACCATTGACCCAGGTCCAAGTTTGGTGGTAGTGCAGTCCGATCCATAGGTCCTCCTCAATATTCAGTTTGGCCACAAAATCCTGCAGAAGTTCCTAATCACATTTACAGATTTAGTTTTTATTTGTAGTTTAAAGACGCACTGTGCAACTTTTCTGATGAAAGCCTGCCACTAGTTGAGACTCTTGAGTTGAGTTGTCTCTTGAGAGATGTAGCTGAAAAATCGCTTGAAAACCCTGAATGTTTCTGGGGCATCTCCTCTGCACAGATCTGACACTTATCCTGGTAGCGTCACCTGCTTGTCTACGTGCAGGTTTAATGCTGTACAATGGAACATTTCAGGCAAAGCAAGGAGATCTCGATGGAGACAATCAAGAAATGTTACTTAAGAACTAAACCAGGACTAAACCAAGGACTAACCCAGAACTAAACCAGAACTAAACCAATAATTAACCCAGAACCAAACCAGGACTAAACCAATGATTAACACAGAACTAAACCAGGACTAAACCAGGACTAATCCAGAACCACACCAGGACTAAACCAATGATTAACACATAACTAAACCAGGACTAATCCAGAACTAAACCAGGACTAAACCAATGATTAGCGCAGAACTAAACCAGGACTAAACCAGGACTAATCCAGAACCAAACCAGGACTAAACCAATGATTAACACAGAACTAAACCAGGACTAAACCAGGACTAATCCAGAACTAAACCAGGACTAAACCAATGATTAACACAGAGCTAAAACCAGGACTAAACCAGGACTAATCCAGAACTAAACCAGGACTAAACCAATGATTAACACAGAACTAAACCAGGACTAAACCAGGACTAATCCAGAACTAAACCAGGACTAAACCAATGATTAACACAGAACTAAACCAGGACTAAACCAGGACTAATCCAGAACTAAACCAGGACTAAACCAAGGACTAACCCAGCACTCAACCAGGACTAAACCAGGACTAATCCAGAACTAAGCCTGGACTTAGCCAAGGACTAACCTAGAACTCAGCCAGGACTAAACTGAGGATCAAGCCTGAATTAAACCATGACTAAACCAATGATTAACCTAGAACTCAACCAGGACTAAACTGAGGATTAACCAAAGCAATAGGCAAGTTAATTGCATTCAGTGCAGGAGAGTTAACATGGGGGGTCTGTTGTCCTTACACTCCTGTCTATGTGTAGGCCAGTTATAAGCTCTTTGTGTTGACTGGTTAAAAGCTCTATGTGTAGGCCGTTTGTAGGCTCTATGCGTAGACTCTTTATAGACTCTTTACGTAGACTGGTTATAGGCTTTATGTGTAGGGTGCCTATAAGCTATATGTGTAGGCTGGTTGTAGGCTCTTTATGTAGGCCGGTTATAGGCTCTATGTGTAGGCCAGTTATAGGCTCAATGTGTAGGCTGGTGATAGGCTGTTTGTGCAGGCCAGTTAAAGGCTCTGTGTGTAGGCCAGTTATAGTTTCTATGTGTAGGCTGGTGATAGGCTCTTGTGTAGGCCAGTTAAAGGCTCTGTGTGTAGGCCAGTTATAGTCTCTATGCGTAGGCTGGTGATAGGCTCTTGTGTAGGCCAGTTAAAGACTCTGTGTGTAGGCCAGTTATAGTCTCTGTGTGTAGGCTGGTAATAGACGCTTTACGTTGGCTGGTTATAGGCTTTATGTGTAGGGTGACTATAGGCTGTATGTGTAGGCTGGTTGTAGGCTCTTTATGTAGGCTGCTTGTAGGCTCTATGTGTGGGCTGGTTATAGGCCCTATGTGTAGGCCAGTTATAGGCTCTATGTGCAGGCAGGTTATAGGCTCTTTGTGTAGGCCAGTTATAGGCTCAATGTGTAGGCCGGTTGCAGGCTCTATGTGTAGGCCGGTTGCAGGCTCTATGTGTTGACTGGTTATAGGCTCTATGTGTAGGCTGGTTATAGGCTCTATGTGTAGGCCGGTTATAGGCTCTACGTGTAGGCAGGTTGTAGGCTCTTTTTGTAGGCTGGTTATAGGCTCTGTGTGTAGGGTAGTTGTAGGCTCTATGTGTAGGCTGACTGTAGGCTGTATGTAGACCTCACCTTTTTGTGATTGGTGTTGATTATTGCCAGATTGGCCCCTTCTTTCATACACTCCTCTCGGCTCTGGTTCCAGCTTTTCGGCTCCAGAGACACAAAGAAGCAGCTGCACCTGAAGAGGTGCCAGTCCTCGGGGCACAGGCCTGACACCAACCCAGGCACCACCACAGACACCACCACAGACACCACCACAGACACCACCACAGACACCACCAGAGACACCACCACAGACACCACCACAGAAACCAGCATAGACACCACCACAGATGCCACCACAGAGACCACCACAGACACCACCACAGACACCACCACAGACACACCAGCACAGAGACCAGCACAGACACCACCACAGACACACCAGCACAGAGACCAGCACAGAGACCAGCACAGACACCACCACAGACACACCAGCACAGAGACCAGCACAGAGACCAGCACAGACACCACCACAGACACCACCACAGACACACCAGCACAGAGACCACCACAGACACCACCACAGACACCACCACAGACACCACCACAGGCAACACCACAGACACCACCACAGACACACCAGCACAGACACACCAGCACAGACACCACCACAGACACACCAGCACAGACACACCAGCACAAAGACCACCACAGACACCAACACAGACACACCAGCACAAAGACCACCACAGACACCACCACAGAAACACCACAGACAACACCACAGAAATGACACATGTCATTAAATATCGATACTTACTCTACTTACTTACTCTAAACAGCTTCTTCAGTGTAACAACAGCACCTGCAACCTCACTGGTTGCTTTCTACTTTCTGTCTATTTCTATAATTTTTTTTAGGTTTTTGCAGATAAAATTAATAAATATTTAAAGTTAAGACAGTGGACAGGGAGCTGCAGGTGGATGTCACTGACAACATGTTAAGCACATCACAAATGAGTTGAGTACTTCAGCAGAGGACAATTTGTCTCAGTGCTAATGCTAATGCTATTTTTGAGGCATAACAAATATAAAAAAATTGGATATTTTACTTCTATTAAGTGTTAACATATAAAATATTTAGATGACCGTATTACTTTTTTATTATGTTGAAAATGCTATATTCACCCAAAACAATGTATTAACGTGTTTTATAAGTTGCATTTTTGATGCTCTGAGTCTGCCCTCCCTTTCCCCTTTGTGCATCTTTGGGAAGAGGATCCATTCAGAAGTGCAAAATAATTTGTGCACGACTTAATGTTACAAGTGTAATATTTTGATTTGTATGTGACATAATTAGTCGTATCAATATATATATATTTTTTATTTGTCTGTGATTTTAGGTAGTTGTATGTGTAAATTTCTGATGTGTGTGTGTAGTCAAGCACAGAAATAAGAGAGACATTCAATCATCAATATGAAATAGATGTGGTCAAAATGTACACACAAAAATCATTTTACAGATGTACAAAACAGTTGTGTCTTATCCAGGTGTTTTCCAGTCTACGGCTAAATCAGGCTGTATAATATGGCACAACACCGCCACCTAGTGCTTAGATATACGTATAATCTCTTTCCTCCTTTTGTGATTTTTAACAGTTTTAATTTAACACTTTTTGCATTTTGTATCATTAGGTTAATAGTCTGTGTGACTGTTTAAAAAATGCTCTCAGATTCAATAGTGCAATGTTTTAGACCTGAAATCAATTTATTGCACAGTATTTTATTAATTGGTTCCTCATGTCCAATGTACATCCAGTATTTCTTGCTGCAGTTCTAAGATGGTAAATCCTCTCTCAAGTCCTTGTTTGTCAAAGTATAAGTCATTTTTGCTTATAGTTGAGATAAATCGTAAGCCAAAATTATTTTGTTTTTGGCCATATTCTCTAAGTGACACATTCCCAGTGCAACATCACCTCCCGGGCTCGGCACTGGGTGCTGGATCCAGCTCCACGGGCAGGTGAGGATCTGGGTAGCGTGAGATCATGGATGTGCACTGGCTCAGTGGGGCTGGGGAAAGCTCTTGCCAGATACTACTCTGCGGCTGACTCACTTTGGAGAGCGGGGCTATGGTGCTGGACTGAAATAGCTGCTCAACACTGCCACCTTGTCAGCATGTGCTTTGCACCCCACATCATCTTCCATATGGCTTTTGAATGGATATTTATTTCAACCTCCTGATTCAGTCTTAGTTGTAAGGGGGGTTACACCTTGTTTAGTCCAGGTTTAGAGAATCTTCTGTCCTGGGATAAAGCATTGTTATTGAGTTGTTCCAGCTCCACAGACTATTTGTCACATGGGGCCATGGCCGTCCTCTCGTACCCGGTCCAAGGGGTCATGTACAGCACCAAAACTTGTTTGAAACTCTTGAATGTTATAATAAAAGAAATATCCACTTGGCGGTACAGTACCGCTGGATTGGCAGACCGGGGTGGTGATCCCTCTGTATAAGAAGGGGGACCGGAGGGTGTGTTAGAACCACAGGGGAATCACACTCCTCAGCCTTCCCAGTAGGGTACATTCCAGGGTACTGGAGAGGAGAATCCGACCAATAGTCAAACCTCGAATTCAAGAGGAGCATTGCAGTTTTCATCCCTTTTGTGGAACACTGGACCAGCTCTACACTGTCCATCGGGTCCTTGAGGGTTCATGGGAGTCTGCCAGTCAGCCCACATGTGTTTTGTGGATCTGGAGAAGGCATTCGACCGTGTCCCTCGTGGTGTCCTTTGGGGGTTGCTCTGGGAGTATGGGAGCTGTGTCTGCAGATGATGTTGTCCTGATGACTTCATCAAACCAGGACCTGCAGCAGGCACTGGGGCGGTTTTCAGCCGAGTGTGAAGCAGCTGGGATGAGAATCAGCTCCTCCACATCCAAGGCCATAGTTTTCGACCAGAAAAAGGTGGCTTGCCCACTCCAGGTGGGGGGTGAGTCCTTGCCTCAAGTGGAGGAGTTCAAGTATCTCGGGGTTTTGTTCACGAGTGAGGGAATGATGGAGTGTGAGATTGACAGGTGGATCGGTGCAGCGTCTGCAGTGATGAGGCCGCTGTATCGAACTGTTGTGGCAAAGAAGGAGCTGAGCCGAAAGGCAAGACTCTTGATTTACCTGTCAATCTACGTTCCTACCCTCACCTATGGTCGTGAGCTTTGGGTAATGACTGAAAGGACAAGATCACGGACACAAGCGGCCGAAATGGGTTTCTTCCGCAGGGTGGCTGGCCGCTCCTTTAGAGATAGGGTGAGGAGCTAGGTCACACGGGAGGAGCTCGGAGTAGAGCCGCTGCTCCTCCACATCGAGAGGAGCCTGCTGATGTGACTTGGGCATCTGTTCAGCCTTCTGGATGCCTCCCTAGGGAGGTGTTCTGGGCATGTCCCACCGGGAGGCCCCGGGGAAGACCCTGCTGTAGGGAATGCTGTAGGGAATGCTGGAGGGACTGTCTCTCGGTTGACCTCGAGATGCCTTGGGGTCCCGTGTCTAGGGGTGAGGGAAATCTGGGAGTCCCTGCTCAGACTGCTGCCCCCACGATCTGGCCCCAGATAAGCGGAAGAAAATGGATGAAAGGAAATATCCACTCGGACAGTGAGTAGCCTAATGCTCTGCCTCTGACTGTCTGGTCTCAAAAGGGAGACCACAGACAGTGTATCCACAATCTCACGCTGCCCAGATCCCCTCACCTGCCTGCGGCTTTGCCTCTGTGCTGTACTCGGTGTCCAGGTCCAGAAGGTGATGTTCATCAGGCACCATGGGCTCTTGCCACAAGGCTTTGAGGGCTGCTTCACACGGAAAACATGGGCAAAAACCAAATAATTTTGCCTTGCAGTGTATACTATAAGTGTACACTATAAGTATATACTTGCAGTACACAATAAGCGAAAATGCATTATACTGGCCATTGCCAGTGACATGCAGATTTAAAAGGCTATTGCTCATATGTCTAGTGTAAAAGACATTCGAGATTTATCAAACTCCAGGTGCATGGTGTGCACAAATCATACCACTGGTTTAAAACTCATCATCATGAGCTCATTGCTTTAGGCATAAAACAGCAGCATGCATAACTCTTCTGTGCACTGGATCCAGGGGAGAAAGGTCAGTGCACGGCAGTGGACTGGGTCCAAGCTGTTCTGTGCCACCCGAGCGCGTTGTTTCTGAGGTCCAAGCATCTAGACTGATCTTGTGACAACATCCTTTGCACACTCCTGTTCCCTGCAAGGAATTGCAGGTCCACCCGATTAGCTTAAGTGCCAGGGCTGGTTGCCAATTATTATTAATAATAATAATGATAATAATAACAATAATAATCTCTCTAAGTCTCATAAAAGTTGCATTATGAAAAATAGTATGTTAATCTTTGTTTTCTGTATCACATCATTCGTAATGTTTAGTTGGAAAGTTCCATGTCCCAGCTCTAGGCAGGCCCTGAATGCATCATGCGTGAGGATCGTGTCAAAAGTCCTTGTGTGTAGCTGGAGGTTTGTGCATGTGTAGCTATCCATCTGCAAGTGTAAAGCCAGTGTTTTGTGTAGAACATCTGTAAAATGATCTGTGTGTGTACATTTTGAGCACATCTATTTCATATTGATGATTAAATAGGGTTCGGGAGAAATTCCTAAAATACTCAAACATGCTTGGATGTCATGATAACTGAAACCTCTTCAGGCATGTTTCTAATGAGGGAACAATGTTATAATATAGCAGAAAATTCTAATCACAGACACACTGAGCGAGCTAGCATGCTGATGTGCACACAGTCTATTTTGGCCCTATTTTAAATGCTCTGACCTGATTTCTGAGGGTTTTCCTTCACAAAATCTGGAAACACAGATCACAGCTGTTATTCACCACAGCCAAAGGGATATTGGAGATATTGCTGAAAAAAGTAGTCGTAGTAGCAGTAGCAGTAATTGCAATAGTAGTATTAGCAGTAGCAGCACTAGTAGTAGTAGTAGTAGTAACAGTAATAGTAATAGTAGCAGCACTAGCAGTAGTAGTTGTAACAGTAGCAGCAGTTGTAGTAGCTCACAGTAGTAGTAATAGTTGTGGTAGCAGTAGCAGTTGTAGTATTAGCTCACAGTAGTAGTAATAGTAGTGGTAGCAGTAGCAGTTGTAGTATTAGCTCACAGTAGTATAACAGGACGCTGATGATGAACAGCAGAATGACACAGATCAGACCCAGACCAGCTGAGACCAACTTGAATTGGTCTGAAGGATCTGGACCAGACGAGTTACAGGGTCCATGAGAAACTGTAGGAACAAGGGTTTTAATGATCTCTGTGCTTCAGATGCCCTCCCACCCTCCTCTCTCCCTGTTTATCAGATGCTCTCCCTAACCTGTACTTGCTCTGTATACCAGGACTGTACCAGGCCAAATCAGGACCAAACCTGAACTGAACCAGGACTAAACCAGAACTAAACCATGGACTGAACCAGGACTAAAGCTGGGCTAAACCAGGACTGAACCAAGACTAAACCAGGACTAAACCAGGACTAAAACAAGACTAAACCAGGACTAAACCAGGACCAAACCAGGTCCATATCTAGACCAGGACTAACCTTTGCTGTAGGTCCCTTCGTTGTCAGTGCTTTCATAGGTTTGGACAACTTGCTCCTCATAGTCTTGGCTCAGTCTCAGGCCTGTGAAGTATCTGTCGTTTGGCTCTTCGTAAATATTACACATTTTAACTTTAAAAAAATATATATTTTATCGTTTTTAACTATTTATTTCACTAAAGTTGAATCCATCCACTTCTGTTTTGTAGTCCTGCGTGCATAAGATGAGGTTATCACAGGATGTCTGCTGCAGATGTTACACAATCTTTATCTTTTTATCTATTTTTCTACCAGTAGTGATGAAATAAGTTCTCACTTTTGTTACTTAAGTAAAAGTACAGGTACCAGAGCAAAAAAATACTCAAGTGAAAGTAAAAGTATCACATGAAAAAATCTACTTAATAAAAGTATTTTGCCTGTATTTAAATTTAATAAAGCTTCAAATGTAGTGATTTATGTTGAATGTTCAGTAGAAACAATTGAATCAATTGTTTTGTTTTTTTCTGGCTGATTTTATTTTTGTTTGCTCAAACTATGAATGTGTTAAAAATAAACCCTCAGCCTTTTGAGCAGGTCTCACACAGTAATAAAAATACTGTGACTTTTTGGTCCTAAACGATTATTTTGACCAAATATGGTTCAGGATGTGGGCCGGTTCCTCTGTGGTCAGATGTGTTCCACTGATAAAAAGGGTTGACCCACTGAAACGAAAATGACTAAACCAAAGACTATACCAGGACTAACCCAGGGCTAAACCAGGTATAAACAAGGACTAGATGAAGGACTGAACGAGGACTAGACCAGGACTAAACAAATTATTTGACTAGGACTGAATTCTGACTAAACCAGGTCTAAATCAGGACTCAGCCATGGCTAATCCATGACTAAACCAGGACATAACCAGGGTAAAACCACTAGGACTAGAACTTTACCAGGACTACACCAGGGCTAGACATGGACTCAATCATGTCTAAACCAGGACTATCCAATCCAGTCCACTTTATTTATATAGCACATTTCACAAACAAATGCAGTTTCCAAAGTGCTGCACAAATACAATATAAATAAAAACAACTACTTAAGTAAATCAACATTTAGACTAAAATCAAATAGCAAAATAAATTGGGGGCGACAGTAGCTCAGTTGGTAGAGTGTTTGTCCACTGATCCGAACAACATCATTGGTTGAGCGGTCAGATCCACTGATCCGTAGGTTGGTGGTGCGATTCTAACTCACACAGATGAATGCTGTCGTTGTGTCCTTGGGCAAGACACTTAACCCACCTTGCCCTCAGTGTCTGTGTACACTGGTGTGTGAATGTGTGTGTGAATGGGTGAGTGGTCCCTTGTTGTAAAGTGCTTTGAGTGCCTTGAAGGTAGAAAAGCGCAATAGAAAAATGTGACCATTTACCATAAAAAAAAAAACACTCCACAGTGAGAGCTGTTTTAACGTGAGGAGGCAGAGCATTCCAGAGCTTTGGACCAGCCACAGACAAGGCTCTGTCTCTGGTTTTAAGTCTCGTCTTAGGGACCACGAGCTGGAGCTGGCCCTCGGACCTCAGTGTGCGCACTGGAGTATAAATTTGGATGAGGTCTGAGATGTAATCTGGGGCCAGTCCATTCAAAGCTTTAAAAACAAACAATAAAATCTTAAAATCAGTTATAAAATGAACATGGAGCCAATGCAAAGACACAAGAATTGGAGTGATGTGTTCATGTTTTTATTTCCTGTTAAAAGACTAAACTAAGACTAGACCAGAAGTGAACCAGGACTAAACCAAGACTAGATGAAGGACTGAACAAGGGATGCACCAGGACTAAACAAACAACTAAACTAGGACTGAACTCGGACTAAACCAGGAGTAGACCAGGTCTAAACCAAGGCCTAAACCAGGGTTAAGACTAAACCAGAACTAAACCATGACTAAACCTGGAATAGATCAGGACCAAACAAGGACTAAACAAGATCTAAACCAGGGTTAGACCAGTATTAACTCAGCAACTAAGCCAGGACTAAATTCAAGACTAAACTAGGACTAAACTCAGACCAAACCAGGAGTAACTTAGGGCTAAATCAAGGCCTAAATCAGGGCTAAACTAAGACTAAACAAGGTTTAAACCAGGGCTAGACCAAGAGTTAGGGTTAGACCCGGATTAAATCAGCCACGAAACCAAGACTATACCAGGACTAAATCAGGTCTAAACAAGGATAAGGTGAAGGACTGAACCAGGGCTGGACCAGGACTAAACCAACAACTAAAGAAGGACTAGATTTTGTCTAAACCAGGAGCAAACCAGGTCTAATCGAAGGCCTGAACCAGGGCAAAATCAAGACTAAACCAGGGCTAGACCAGGACTTTATCAACGACTAAATCAAGATCCAAACAAGACTGGCTGGACCAAAGATTCACAGCCAGGTCTATTCACCTGAAAACCACATTAAAAGCATTTTTAACAAATGAACCAAACATGACATAAACAGTTTGAAATTTATTTGGAAAAGAACCATGAATACTAAATTCTAATGGTCGTTTCTCTGTTCAGGGTCCAATGGGTCCAGTGGGAGAGACTGGAGTGGCCGGACCTCAGGGACCTCAAGGACCTCAGGGGCCAAGCGGACGCTCCATCATCGGGCCCCCGGTGATGGACATACAAATACAAAAATAACCATCAAAACCAGACAAAAACAACCATGAAAACCACGCAGAAACAACCATTAGAATCATACATAAACAACCATTAGAACCACACAGAAACAACCATGAGAACCATACAGAAACAACCATGAGAACCATACAGAAACAACCATGAGAACCATGCAAAAACAACCATGAGATCCATACTGAAACAAGTATGAGAACCACACAGTATAAACTGTTAGAACCATACAGAAACAACAAGAACAATAAGAACAAGTACCACACTAAAAGAACCATGAGAGCCCTACAGAAACAACCATGGCAACCATACAGTAAGAACCATCAGAACTGTACAGAAACCAGAACCATACAGGAAGAACCAGACTGAAAGAATCATGAGAACCATAAAGAACCAAACTGTAAGAACCAATGAGAACCATACATAAACATCTTTTCAGCCAGGGTGATGGACGAGTCCGTCCCCGGGTCTCCAGCCTTCTTCCTTCTCGGAGACGTGGCAGTGGGATTGAGGAGAACCTCAAAGTTTTCCTTCCACCACCCGACAACATCCCTAGTCGAGGTCAGCAGCTCTCTGCCAGCAATGTAAACAGTGTTGGTTAAGCACTGTTTCGACCTCCTTAGGCGTCGGACGGTTTGCCAGAATTTCTTTGAGACCGTTCAATAGTCCTCCTCCATGGCCTCCGCAAACTGTTTTCCACCTCTACATTGACAATAGAGGTGTAAAACATGGCCCACTCGGAGTCCATATCCCCAGCCTTCAGGGAGATGCTCTCCTAGAGGTGCAAGTTGAAGACCCCCCTGACAGAGGGTTCCACCAAATGTTCCCAGCAGACCCTCATGATACACTTGGGCCTGCCATGTCTAGCCGGCTTCCTCCTCCACCAGAGGATCCAACTCACCACCAGGTGGTGATCGGTTGACAGCTCAGCCCCTCTCTTCACCCGCGTGTCGAAGACACGCAGCCGGAGGTCACATGACACGACAACAAGGTCGATCATTAACCTCCGACCTAAGGTGTCCAGGTGCCATGTGCACCAATGGACACCCTTGTGCTCGAACATGGTGTTCGTTATGGACAAACTGTGGCTAGCACAGAAGTCCAATAACAAAAGACCACTCGAGTTCAGATCAGGGAGGCCTTTCTTCCCAAATGCCCCTCCAGGTGTCACTGTTGTTACCCACATGGGCATTGAAGTCCCCTAGGAGAACAACGGAGTCCCCGGTTGGTCTACTCTTTAGTACCCTTCCCAGGGACTCCAAGAAGGCCGGGTTTGGCCCATAGGCCGCCACAACAGTGAAAGACCTGTCCTTGACCTGAAGGCGCTTGTTTACTGGGGTGAACTCCAACTCGGCCGAGCAACACCAGAAAAATGGAGAGTCCAGCCCCTCTCAAGGAGTTGGGTTCCAGAGCTCGAGCCCGAGCTGTGCGTGGAGGTGAGGCCAACTATATCTAGTTGGTAGCTCTCAACCTCTCGCACAAGCTCAGGCTCCTTCCCCCCCAGCGAGGTGGCATTCCATGTCCCCAGAGCCAGTTTCCATGATCCGGTCGTCGAGGTCCCTGCCTTTGACTGCCGCCCAGATCTCTCTACACTGGCCCCTTACCGATCCTCCCGCAGCTGGTATGTCCATGTGAGGACGGCCCCCACGTTGCTCCTTCGGGCTGAGCCTGGCCAGGCCCCATGGGGAAATGCCTCCAGGTGCTCGCTATCAAGCACCCACCCCAGGCCTGGCTCCAGGGTGGGGCCCTGGTGATGCCTGTTCAATCGACGTAGGAAACCTCATTGTTTCATTATAAAGGGCTTCTGAACCGTTCTTCGTCGGACCTGTCCCCCTGGACCTGTTTGCCATGGGTGACCCTACCAGGAACATGAAGACCCCGACAACATAGCTCCCAGGATCATTCGGGTGCTCAAACCCCTCCACCACGTTAAGGTGACAGTTCAGGGATGGGCTGTAAGAACCCATGAGAACTTAACACAAACAACCATGAGAGCCATACAGAATTCAATTCAATTCATTTATTTTTGTAACGCCCAAAATCACAACAACAGTTGTCTCGAAGGGCGTTCATGTTTTGGTTGATGGGGGAAACCGGAGTACCCGGAGGAAACCCATCCAGACACGGGGAGAAACATGAAAAACTCCACACAGAAAGGCCTGGTGACCCGGGGATCGAACCAACCTTCTTGCTGTGAGACATGAGTGATGGCACTCAGTCACTGTGCCGCCAAGACACAACCAGGGCAGCTGTTGTCTGCGGTCTCTGTAGTCTACTAGTCAACATCAAAATTTAAAAGTTTGCATCTGTTTTTCATGATGCAGTGTTTTCTGTGTTCAGGGAGGCCCAGGAGAACGAGGGCAGAAGGGAGAAGCTGGACAGCCCGGACCACAGGTAAGAGTCCAGACATTAACCTTTTAACCCTTATCTTATCAAATGTCCTTTATTATCTGAAACATCTAATACAAGCATAGACTGTATAAAGAAGTGGACTAAGTGTGCCATCTATAACAATCGGCTTAAGAAAAATGAAGCTCATTGAGGCTAGCAGTTATAGGAGTCAATTTCGACCAGAGTTCCATATGTGGAGTTCAGACTACAAGTATCATAGTAACCAAAGAGCCAATCCGGAGACAGATGGCTGAAGGCCCCTTGCCGCCTGCACCACTAGTTTAGTAGGGAGCTGTCAATCAAGCCTGTTGCTAACGCTAGTGGGAGTGACTTCAGGGAAAGAAGGCATCTGATTGGTCTATTATTAATGTTCATATCTTGTTTTAGGCCAAAATGATGAGACTCACAGCAGTAGTTATAGAGAGACGGATGACGGATTTTCAATAGAAAGTGAGAGTCGATGGAGCCGGATGCCCATATTCACTTCCTATTTGGAACACAGCGGCTAGTGGGCTAGCCATGTCCATTTATATACACAGTCTATGAATAAAAGTTACTCTTCCAAGGCTAGAAATAACTCATCTGGTTTCACAGGGAATCCCGGGTCGGGCGGGGTCTCCAGGACCAGCTGGAGCAGCTGGACAAAGAGTGAGTTTGTTTAAATTATTTTTAAAAACTTATATTGTCCTTTAAAGAGGGGGTATTATGAAAACTCAACTTTGATATGTCAGTTTTACTTGGGACCCAAAAGCAGCACACACCTAATAAGTAGTTCAACTGTTTATTGTCCAGGCTCGTAATCAGGTAAATGGGGTCCAGAGCTGTAGCTAGGTATTAGACTGGCTAGCAGGCAGTCCAATCTTCCACAGCTCAACTCATAGGGCAACCAATAATGCACTGACTGGAAATATGCAGACATAGACTGGGAAGGGATGAACTGAGAGATTTTAAAGTCCCAAGTACAAGGAAAAGTGTCTCTGTTTCTGAGTGTGGGGTCAAACTGTGAACAGTCTGGGGTAATAGCACAAGCACTGCACAAGTATTTACAAATTAATAAAAAAAACATCATATTTTCACAGTATAGAATATTAATATTATGAGATTTGTGTGACTTTAGAATGCATGTACAGGAAGCATATAAGAAATGTATTCACACACACAACACGGGTGGGAATAAATATTACTTCACCCTACTTTAATACATTCAAAGTGTAATCATCCTTTTTTCCCTTTCTTGGATAAGTATGAAAGATTATCCTAGATCAATTTTCAAAATAAACAAGTCATCATCATCATCATCATCATCATCATCAACTTTTTGGAGCTTTATAGCATGTTTTAAAATTCCTTCATCAAAAACATGTCTAAAGAGGTTTTATCTGTCATCCATGCATGTTTCAGTAATCTAGCAAGTCACTGTCAATGGTGCATTCTCACCAAATGCAAGTTAATTGGAAAAATCGCCTCAAACAGCCCTAGTCGTAGGCTTGAATTTTTGCACTCACTTTATTTGCATGTCAAGGACGCTCGAATTTGGGAATTGGGTCATGTGAGCAAATTCCCTCTGAACGCTCCAGAAAGATCAAATACTGTGCAGTCCAAATTGACCTTTATGACAGAAATCAAATTTTATTCGAGTTTAGCAGACTTTTCTTGCACTATAGAGTCCACTAAAGCAGCAGTTTATTTTGTTCTGAATTAAGTTTTATATACAGGCCCATATGTTAGGAAGTGAAAGTGGCAAGGCAGGGCAAGTTTATTTGTATAGCACAATTTGTACACAAGGTAATTCAAAGTGCTTTACAGAATAAGAAAGACATTAAAATCACACAAATCAAAACATAATTAATCACAAATAATCATCATAAAATTAACATTAAAACAGAAGAGTGCAGATTAAAAACCCTTTCAGTCATATGCACAGCTAAACAGAATTGTTTTGAGCCGGTATTTAAACATTGTCAAAGTAGAGGCCTGTCTCACATCTTCAGGAAGACTGCTCCAGCTTTTAGCTGCATAAAACTGAAATGCTGATTCCCCATGTTTAGTCCTGACTCTGGGCACTAGCTGGAGGCCGGTCCCTGAAGTCCTCAAAGTGCGAGATAGTTCACATGGCACTAACATTTTGGAGATGTACTTTGGTGTTAGGCCATGGAGAGACTTGTACACAAGCAGAGAGTACTTCCTGGTTCTAGTCAGGACCTGAGCAGCAGTGTTCTGGATGTACTGAAGCTGTCTTCAGGCTCGTTTGGAGAGGACAGTGAGCAGGCCGTTACAGTAGTCTAACCTACTGGAGACAAATGCATGGATAATTCACTCTAAGTCTGGCTTTGACAGTACACCTTTGAATTGCTATGTTTTTTAGGTGGTAAAAAGCTGCAGATGTTACTGATTTGATGTGAAAATTCAAGTCTGAGTCCATTATTACCCCTGGATTTCTAGCCTGATTTGAAGGTTTTAGAGAGAGAGAGACTGGAGGTGACTGCTGGACACTTTCTCTATGTTTCTGTGGGCCAAAGATGATGACTTCAGTCTTGTCTGAGTTTAGCAGGAGAAAGTTGTTTTTCATCCACACACTGATCTGCTGGATGCAGTGAGTGAATCCACTGGTCCATATTCACCTGCTGCAATGAGACATAGAGTGACACTGAGTGTCATCTGCAGAGTTGTGGTAGGACACATTATTGCTGTGTCTTAACTGACCTAACGGCAGCATGTAGAGACTGAACAACAGGGGTCCCAGGATTGACCCCAGGGGCATCCCACAGGTTAGGGACATTTTATCTGAGACACATTTTCCAATTTCAACAAAGTACTCCCTGTTTTCTAGATAGGACTTGAACCAGTTTAGTGCCATATCAGAGATGCTTGTCATATTTCAGGGTCTTCCAGGAAAAGACGGGCCTCCAGGAAGACAAGGACCCCCAGGAACCATTGTGAGTCCATCTGACCCTTTAGTCTGCATTCTCTGGTCCTCTGACCCTCTCCTCTGCGTCCTCTGACCCTTTAGTCTGCATTCTCTGCTCCTCTGACACTCCTCTGCATCATTTTCTCCATCTGACCCTCTTTTCTGCATCCTCTGCTCCTCTACTTCTTGTTTGCTCACACTTTAATCTGTCTGTTGTGTGTTTTTAGGGAACTCCCGGAGCTCCAGGGGCCCCAGGAACCTCGGGCCCATCAGGCAAACAGGGAGAGCTGGGCCCCCCGGTATGAAACATGAATGGATACTCACTTTTATTAACAAACCAGTCCTTACTTCCTTTAATATTTTGTGTCTGTTTCAGGGTGTTCCGGGAAGCAAAGGAGAGAAGGGAGAGCGGGTAAGACCATAGTCTTACATGTATATAGACAGTGGGGCAAAAAACTATTTAGTCAACAACCAATTGCTCAAGTTCTCCCACTTAAAAAGATGAGAGAGGCCTGTAATTTTCATCATAGGTTCACTTCAACTATGAGAGACAGAATAAGAAAAAAAATCCAGAAATTCATATTGTCTGATTTTTAAAGAATTTATTTGCAAATTATGGTGGATAATAAGTATTTGGTCAATAACAAAAGTTCATCTCAATACTTTGTTATATACCTTTTGTTGGCAATGACAGAGGTCAAATGTTTTCTGTAAGTCTCCACAAGGTTTTCACACACTGTTGCTGGTAGTTTGGCCCATTCCTCCTGCAGATCTCCTCTAGAGCAGTGATATTTTTGGGGCTGTCACTGAGTACCACGGACTTTCAACTCCCTCCAAAAATGTTCTATGGGGTTGAGACTGGCTAGGCCATGCCAAGTCCTTGAAATGCCAAAAAAAAAAGCCTCTCCTTTGTTGCCCAGGCGGTGCATTTGGGATCATTGTCATACTTAAAGACCCAGCCACATTTCATCTTTAATGCCCTTGCTGATGGAAAGAGGTTTTCACTCAAAATCTCACAATACATGGCCCCATTCATTCTTTTCATTACATGGATCAGTTGTGCTGGTCCCTTTGCAGAAAAACAGCCCCAAAGCATGATGTTTCCACCCCCATGCTTCACAGCAGGTATGGTGTTGTTTGGAAGCAAGTCAGCATTTCTCCTCCAAACATGACAAATTGAGTTTTAGTTCTATTTTGGTTTCATTTGACCATATGACATCCTCCCAATCCTCTTCTGGTTCATTCAAATCCTCTCTAGCAAACTTCAGACTGGCTTGGACATGTACTATCTGAACTAGGGGGACACGTCTGGCACTACAGGATTTGAGTCCCTGGCGGTGTAGCTTGTTACTGATGGTAGCCTTTGTTACTTTTGTCCCAGCTCTCTGCAGGTCATTCACTAGGTCCCCCTTTGTGGTTCTAGGATTTTTGCTCACCATTCTTGACATCATTTTGACCCCATGGGGTGAGATCTTGTGTGGAGCCCCAGATTGAGGGAGATTATCAGTAATCTCATATCTTCCATTTTCTAATAATTGCTCCCACAGTTGATTTCTTCACACCAAGCTGCTTACCTGCCATTAATACAGGTAATGAGTGGAGGACAGAGGAGCCTCTTAAAGAAGAAGTTACAGGTTTGTGACAGCCAGAAATCTTGCTTGTCTGTAGGTGACCAAATACTTATTTTACAGAGGAATTTACTAATTAATTCATAAAAAATTGTACAATCTGATTTCCTGAATTATTTCCCCCCATTCTATCTCTCATAGTTGAAGTGAACCTATGATGAAAATGACAGGCCTCTCTGATCTTTTTAAATAGGAGAACTTGCACAGTTGGTGGTTGACTAAATCATTTTTGGCCCCACTGTATATATAAATGGACATAACTAACCTGCTAGTCGCCGCGTTCCAAGTAGATGAGCATGGCTGCTATTCAGCTCCATTGACTGTGGCTTCAATCCACATTCTATTGAAACACTGTCGCCTGTGGTGTTATTTCACTGTTTTGTCTCTAAATCAAGATATGAATATTAATAACAGACCAATCAGATGGCTTCTTTCTCAGAGGTTACTCTTGCCCTTCCCAAACCAGCGGTGTGGGAAGGGACGTTACCTTCAACCTCGCTCTGGACTGGCTCTTTGGCTGCGAACCCAGATTTCCAAATATGGAGCTCTAGCCAACTTATGACTACTAGCCTCGATTGGCTCATTTAGCGTTATATGACCTGTCTTGTTTTGAAATGACTATATCTTTGTTCAGATAATAAAAAATAAAAAAAATCTCACTGTCAGGAGGACAGTTCCAGTGGTTCAGTTTTTTTTTTTTTGTCCATTTACTTTGAATGAAATCTGTCTGTGGCTATGTATGTTTCAGGGAGACCTCCAGTCCACCTCCTCAGTTCAGGAGATTGCCCGACAGGTCTGTGAGCAGCTCATCCAGAGTGAGTACAACACACTACATATGACTTTACTCTGTGAGGAGGGAGAAAGAGAGGAGGAGAGACAGGTCAGAGAGCAGCCACATTTTGCTCTTTACTGTTTTTATCAAGATGTTTGGACAAGTCATTTTAATGCAAATTAAAAAGTTAATTGCAATATCTGAAATGTATGTAATATATGTATGTAAGGTATTTAATTTACTGACTCTCTTCCTCATCTCCCCTTCTCTCTACCCTCCTCTCCCTTTCTCCTCTCTCTCCCTCTTTATCCCCATCTCTTTCTTCCTCTCTCTCTCTCGTTTCTTTCCTCTTCTTCTCTTTTTATCCCTCTCTATCTTCTTCTCTTTCTCTGTCTCTCTCCCTCTCTCTCTTCAGGTCACATGTCGCGGTTTAACTCCCTTCTGAACCAGCCTCCCAGTCCTCCAGTCTCCATCAGGACAGTCCCAGGACCTCCAGGAGAACCAGGCCGACAGGGACAGGCAGGACCACCCGGAGAACAGGGACTACCGGGCCGACCAGGCTTCCCAGGGACCAGTGGCACCAATGGACTGCCTGGAGAGAGGGGTGAGGGAGGGGGTGAGGGGGGAGAGGGGGGTGAGGAGTGAGGAAGATGGGAAAAGAGTGGAAGAGAGAGAGAAAGATGGGGAAAAAGAGGGATAGAGAGGGGGAGCAGGTGGGAGAGCGGACGGGAGGGGAAGAGAGTGGCTGTGGGTGGGAGGTGGGAGTGGACCATGAGTTTAAAATGATGAGTTGTTTTTCTTGATAAAATGTGAGTTCAGTCGTCAGCCTATGACAATGTAATGCTGTTTGGTTTGAAAGGTGCTGTATAAATGCATTATTATTATTATTATTATTACTGAAACAATGGTTAATCAGAATCAGAAGACTTTTATTGCCATAGTCTGTGAACACAGTTCACAAACTAGGAACTTGCTTCGGTGAAAAAGTGCAACATAAACACACTGAATAAATACAAATACATGTGCATTTCCCTCTCATCTGTGTTTGTATAGGTCAGCCCGGGGAGAAGGGAGACAAAGGATCTCCAGGAATCGGAGTTCAGGGCCCTCGCGGCCCCCCGGGGCCCCCAGGTACTGCACCTGTATCTGTGTTAAACAAAGTGGTTATGTGAGTCTATCATGCCTTAAGTCCACTCTGTGTCCCCAGGCGCTCAGGGGCAGGGCCGGCCCGGCTCTCAAGGGCCCTCAGGTCGCCCCGGTAACCCAGGGACACCTGGGAGACCTGGGATACCAGGGCCCGTGGGACCTGCTGGGCCTCCAGGATACTGCGACCAGAACTCCTGCGTGGGATATAACGTTGGAGGTATAACTCTGAGAGGGAACTGACAGTGGGACAGGGGGATTATTCCTGGCACTGCAGGAGAGGGACCTACCCCTGGCACTGCGGGACAGGGGGACTGCCCCTGACACTGTGGGACAGGGGGACTAATTCTGACACTGCGGGACAGGGGGACTAACTATGGCACTGCGGGACAGGGGGACTAACCCTGGCACTGAACTGACTCCACACACACAATGGCACTAGACCAGGACTAAACCAGGACTAAATCTGTTTCATCTGTTCACAATAACACCTCTGTTAATAGTGTCTGAATGGATTTATTCTAATCATTCTTAAAATCTTTTTGCATGTTTCCCTCATAGATTACGAGAGCCCCGCCCATCTGTTTTAAACCGCAAGAAATCTCATATTAGTCCATTTATTTTTAGAATTTAACAATTTAATCTACAAAAAAAACCAAAAACACTTTCTCTTAAAGGTATAAAACGTAACTTTATGTCGTCATGGATCCGACGCCCATCTGATCTGACAGTTTCACTTTTGAATGTGACTAAATGAGACTAAACAAAAGTGCGTATGACAGATTTTTTATTTTTTGTTTTTGACTTATTTTGGTGCTGTTGTAAATATAAATTATAGTTTTACACCAATCAAAAAGCAATTTGAGATGCAGGAAGTAGAAAGTTCTAGACAGATTGACGACATCACATGAGGGAGAATTCTTTCCCAAAATAAAGGTGTTTTCTTATATTTGCATTTGTCACATAATAATCTCTGTGACTCTGGAGGACTCTTGGCTCAGTGTATGACATGGTTGCTAGGTGACAGTTATGGGATTCCCTCATGTGATGATTTCCAACCAGGAAGTCAAATTAAACAAATAAAAAATGTCCAAACAGTAAAATGAAGTTTCTTAAATATAATGATCTTCAGAGTGTTTTAGTAAACCTCACGTGTCATAGGCACTTCAACCCAGAGCTGCTCTAATCAGCTGCAGGACTCACTGACTTTAACTACATTTAAAATTATGTAATTTCTTTTGCAGCTAAACCTTTTTCTCGTTACTTGCGTCCAAAACCACCCACAATCACCATTTTGTCCTTCATTTCACATGGGACACACCACCAATAATCACCACCAAATATGCAGATTAATGGGATAAAAACAAACACTTAAAGAAGCATAACAGAGAGATGTATCTGTATTCAGTATTTTACCAATGTCTCCCAGGAAATATTCAAAATCTCCTCACAGTTAGCGGTAAGATTCTGTGCAAGGCTATGCCCACAAGCCTACGTCACCCATGCTTTCACATGACAGTCCATAAATTTACAAAAACATGATAAACTGTACACAGCGATGTGACAAACCTGATGTGATGTGCAGTAGTTTCATTAGTGCAGCTTAGGATGCAGCTGATTGTGTTGTGATGTCACTCTGAAGTGGGAGGGACTTAGCGCAGAGAGCAAAGGGATGGGAGACTCAGAGCATCAAAATGAAAGTGAAACTTATTAAACATGTTAATACGTTGTTATCAGCAAATATAGAATTTCAGAACAATAAAGGGAAACATGGGGATCTAAATGTGTCCTGTGTTCCTTCTTAACTGATTTTTTTAAAAAGGAGTTACAATCACAACTGAACCTGGGTTGAGTCCCTTAAGCTGCACATACATGACAAGTTCCCAGTTCATTCTCAGCAAATAGACAGGCCATGCCTCATGTTCAGAACCTCCAGAACTCAGTCCCTGAGCTGCAGAGGCTGCACTGGCACTGAGTCCTGATTGGCTGCAGGTAGTGACCGTTCACATCAAAGAGAGTGGGGGATTTTGGACACATGCTAAATGTTGGGTGTTTGTTCATAACTTCTATAACTGTGGCCCCTCTTTCCTGCTTTCTAACCAAACCAAACATGCACTTCCGGTGGTTGTGACGGTGGTGGGTGTCGGCTTCTTTCCCTACTCCTGATCGGTCCGTACAGAGGAAGAGGAAGTGATTCAAATTCTTGGCCGTAATGTTCCCTCAGTCCAACTGCCATCCAACGTGTTCCAAAACTATGGGGAGGAGGCCATAGAAGAGGACGACCCGTACAGGTACTACCAACCCAACTACCCCGCACCCCAGCCCGTCGACCCCCAAGACCCCCTGCTCCTGGTGGAGGGTCGGCAGAGGAGGAGCTCCCCGGAACAGAGGCTAAAGAGGGACCCTGGAGTGTACTGAGGAAGGACTGGAGAAGAGAGGAGAGAGGGAGGGAGAGAGGGAAGAGAGAGTAGAGTGATGGTGGATCTGTGGAATAATATGTGCTTACAAATTAGCATTGGCAAAAGTATCGAAAATCAGATACTAACTGATACTAAAACTTATATCGAAACTAGTTACTTAAACAGGTATTGATACTGGAAGAAAGAAGTCCCATTCACACTTTACTGGATCTCTTTATAAAGATGTGTCTCCGTATGTTTCACAAGTATAAGACACATAGACTAGTATATACCCATGGACCACTAACCTACTTCACACTGAGGGATTACACACATATAACACACATGGGAATAGAACACAAAGTACTACCATTTAATGTGGAAAATCAGTATTGTCTAAATAAATAGTGTTTTTGTTATTGTGGTTTCAGAATCAGTATTGAGTATCGAGTCTATTCCTTAGTATCAAAATCGACTTTGAAATTTTATGAATAGTGACAACACTTTTCCAAATACAGTACATAAGTTCAATGTAAACATGGGAATACTACATTACATGTCATTTGGGCCCATGTTACTCCGTCACATGGGTGTGATTGACAGGCAGATTATCCAATCAGAAAGAAAGACAAGACAAATATGGCGGTTTACTGGTGAAAAAGAAAGAAACACATCACACTACAAGATTTATCACAATCAAATCAAATTTTGAATGGCCACAATTAGCAAATGGCAAAGGCAGCAGCCTCTGAAGGGCAATGATTTCCTGCACAAACAACAAAATATATAGATAACACGTCTGAACCGGTTTATGAATCCTGTATTTTCCACCGATCCACCTGTCTCACATCATGCTGCATTCTGATTGGACGGCTCCTATGTCAATCAAAGTGCCTGAATATTGATACTTTGCAGTGACATCATGCTGAGGGTGTTCTACATGCATCTCTATGGTGGAATGCTCAGCAGTTCCTATGGAGACACAATGCACAGTTAAGCAAACACTGTCAAAAAATACAAAACGGATTTAAAGAGCACATTTTCAGGAGCCTGTGATCAATCCGAGCGTTCATGGTTCTGTTTAGGAGTTTGAGTTTAAACAAAAAGGTGAGAGTGACTAGCTGAAAAACTGTTGGTTAACGCTAATGCTAGCTAGCTTGTGACTGTAATGTTATTTGAGAGGGACTTGTTTAACAGCACAAATTAGCACACCTGTTGTAGTTCCAGCTAAGTCTGCTCTTTTAAGTCAGACTGAGTTAAAACAAAGCTCAGATTAAAGCCTAACTTGAGTAACAGATCTTCAGACAGAGGAGAGCCTCCAGTTAGCATCACACCCTGAGGGAATGTTGAATGTCATCACAATGCTGCAGCTGCAAAGTATCAATAAAGGACCTGAGTGGGTGGGACTTTTTACAGAAATCAGATAAATTAAATATATTTTTAATAATTGCTTATATTTGTGTCCAAAAGTATAGGAACAGATCTGGGACATAAATGTTCAGAAATGTTTTGTGTTTTGTTTTTTGGGGTTTTTTTTTTTTTTTTTTTTTTTCTTAATATAAGTATTTTATGTCAAAGTGCCTCAAGTACAGCTAGTACTACCATTACTTTGAAATGAAACTGTTTTTACAGAAATTTTAAGGATTTTAAAAAATTATTTTATTTTATTTTTTTAATTTGCAGTTAATGATGCATTTGTAGTCCATAATTTCTGAATCTGAAACATGTGATTTTGCAGGATAACTGTACGAGTAACTGTCTGGAGGTGACATCAGATTTATAATTTGAATTTTAAAGTAACTGGACAAAACATTAAACAATCAACAAAATTTGGTAAAAGAACAGACACAAAAATGAGACAAACTTAATCACATCTGAAGGAGCAACAAACACAAATGTTCAAATCCATATTGTTACATAAAGTTCAAGTCACTTTAGACCCACTCACAGAGGGATGAGGAACCACAAGTTTTACTTGAGTAAGAGTATTTTTACACTGTACAGTATATTACTCAATGAAGACTACTGTTACTTCAATAAAAATATTACTTGAGTAGGAAGTGTCTGAAAACTACTCAGAAAAGTGCAGTTTAATTAAAAAGTGACTCAATCAAATGTACCAGAGTGTTCTAGCAAATATCCACCTTTATTTTCATTTTAAATTGCATACAATTTGACTGCTTTGTTTCTAAAATCACACATTCCTCATTCAAATTCAGTTGTTTTTTTGGTTTTGAGTGAAAAACAGAAGAATGTGTAAAATGGAAAGAGCATGTTTCATTTTGTGTTGTTAGAGTTGATCACATGTGTTTATGAGTGTTTCTTCAATGTTGTAGAATTGTGAAAAAGCCAACGTTTGACTTTGGTACATACAAGTGTCAACTTGTATGTACCAAACATGATTCTTGTGATTTCTGATGTAGTGGGTGGAGAAAAAACTCACTGTGGTTCTTCAGCTCAAACGAAAAACTCAAGTTATTTATTTTTCACTGAACTTTTTGTCCAATGGAAATAAAGCTGAAATCCAAACACATGTTACTGCCCATGTGACGTTTTAACTATATACTACAACTGAATACTATTACTTATTACTACTACTACTAGTGCTAATACTACTACCACTACTACTATGGACATTACTACAACTACGACTACTACTACTACTGCCTAAAGTAAACATAAAGAGATGACTTACAGTTTAGCTCCAGTCTTGTTCCTCCACCGAATGTGTACCACAGTGACACAAACTCATTGGGTGGCCGTACAAAAATCTGCAGCCGCTCAGAGACCAACACAAAACCATTCAGCTGTACAGAGACTGGTAAACAATTGACAAACAGCTGCATTTATAAATTTAAACTGGACAAACTCTTTAGAAGGACATGACAATGTGCTTAAAGAGGAACAATTATAATTATTTTGTTAATCAAAAGTAATTTCTTGACGTGTGTGTGTGTGGGTATGTGGGTGTGTGTGTGTGTATGCAAATACAAAAGGGGAGAAAACACGTCCGTGGGGTCTTTAAAGAAACATTTAAATTTTGACCCTAAACTGGAGACAGTGTTGGTGTGATTCTGATGATTCAGACCCTGCAGCTGTCCAGTCTGCTCCATGTCTGTGTGGGAGCCTCATTTCCATAGACAAACACTTTGCATGAACAGCTACATGGTTCAGTGGGACACTTTATAGTTCTGAGAGGTGTACTCTGGAGCACTGTCCTTCATGACAACACAAGCCACATACAGCCTCCTCATCACCAACATGACTTTGGTGTGCATCCTCATGTGGACTGTCCTCTGCTGCTGCTTCACAGGTAAAGTCCCGAGAGTCCCACTGCTGTCCTGTGTCCACATCTGTCCCTCTGAGACCAACCAGACTAAACCATCAGGTGCTTTGTGTTTGTGTGTTCAGAGTCCAGAGGAGAGGTGAGACTGAGTCGGGCTGGAGCAGTGAGCGCTGGTCTGGGGGACACCGCTACCATACACTGTACTTTAGCCAGGATCTTTATGAATTTAAGCAGGGCTATTTTTTTTTTACAGTGGTACCAACAGAGAGGTGGAGCGCCTCCTAGAGCTCTTATATATAAAATCTCTAATGGAGTCTCACGTGTCCCCAGTTGTTTTTCAGGCAGTGGATCTGGGTCTGACTTCACTCGGCCACCAGTGGAGTTCAGCCTGAAGACACTGCAGATTACATCTGTCAGAGTGAACACTACATCAACAGTCAGTATGTGTTCACACAGTGAAAACGACTCGTACAAAAACCTTCCCAGACAGAACTGAAACTGACTCAGTTCAATGAACTCACACCTCACAGTTAAATACAATATAATGAGCGTTAAGCTCAGACCAAAAAGATTATTTATTAAACTTTTAATTTAAAAAAGACACATGCATCAGTGTTTTTCAAGACTGCATGTTAAAATATTTTGAATGAATGACATTCATGTTCCAAAGTCATGTTAGTGATAGTGCAGCATGAAATTCTTTGTTGTCTCTAACTGTCAGAAATATGAATACAAAGAACAAGCAGAAATAGGCATCAAGTAGGACTATCTACAGTGAGGCAAATAAGTATTTGAACACCCTGTGATTTTGCAAGTTTTCCCACTTAGAAATCATGAAGGGGTCTGAAATTTTCATTTTAGGTGCATGTCCACTGTGATAGACATAATCTAAAAAAATCTGGAAATCACATTGTATGATTTTTTAAATAATTTATTTGTATGTTACTGATGCAAATAAGTATTTGAACACCTGAGAAAATCAATGTTAATATTTGGTACAGTAGCCTTTGTTTGCAGTTACAGAGGTCAAACGTTTCCTGTAGATTTTCACCAGGTTTGCACACACTGCAGGAGGGATTTTGGCCCACTCCTCCACACAGATCTACTCTCTCTTCTCAGTCAGGTTTCTGGGCTGTCCCTGAGAAACACGGAGTTTGAGCTCCCTCCAAAGATTTTCTATTGGGTTTAGACTGGCTAGGCCACTCCAGAACCTTGAAATGCTTCTTACGAAGCCACTCCTTGGTTATCCTGGCTGTGTGCTTCGAGTCACTGTCACTTTGGAAGACCCAGCCATGACCCATCTTCAATGCTCTAACTGAGGGAAGGAGGTTGTTCCCCAAAATCTCTCAATACATGGCCCCAGTCATCCTCTCCTTAATACAGTGCAGTCGTCCTGTCCCATGTGCAGAAAAACATCCCCAAAGCATGATGTTTCCACCCCCATGCTTCACAGTAGGGATGGTGTTCTTTGGATGGTACTCATCATTCTTCTTCCTCCAAACAAGGCAAGTGGAATTAAGACCAAAAAGTTCTATTTCGATCTCATCTGACCACATGACTTTCTCCCATGACTCCTCTGGATCACCCAAATGGTCATTGGCAAACTTAAGACGGGCCTGTGCTGGTTTAAGCAGGGGAACCTTCCATGCCATGCATGATTTTAAATCATGACATCTTCGTGCATTACTAACAGTAACCTTGGAAGCGGTGGTCCCAGCTCTTTTCAGGTCATTGACCAGCTCCTCCTGTGCAGTTCTGGGTTGATTCCTCGCCTTTCTTAGGATCATTGAGACTCCACGAGGTGAGACCTTGCATGGAGCCCCAGTCCGAGGGAGATTGACAGTCATGTTTAGCTTCTTTCATTTTCTAATAATTGTTCCAACAGTGGATCTTTTTTCACCAAGCTGCTTGGCAATTTCCACGTAGCCCTTTCCAGCCTTGTGGAGGTCTACAATTTTGTCTCTTGTGCATTTTGACAGTTCTTTGGTCTTGGCCATGTTAGTAGTTGGGCCGTGTCCCAATTCGCCAAATGCATCATTTGAAGGTACCCTTCGAAGTACTCCCCTAAGTACCGATCTCCTCAGTGTAGCTGCAGAGCACACAAACAGGATATCGGTCTCTACCTGGCACCACTCTTCGTTGTGTCCCGAGCCAAACAGTAGGCTACTGTACAATCAAATTAGTTTATTTTAGTGATGTGTGAAACAAAGTTGCTCATTGGTCACCTATCAATTTGAACACAAGAAAAATTCAAAGTTTAGTGTGTTGCTCATTGAAACCCACCGAGACACAGGGAGAAACATGGAAACTCCACACATAAAAACTCTATGTGCAGTGTACACAGATGATTCAATAGTGACCTCTTAATCATGAAAACCAGGTACTGGAAATTAATGTATTATTAGTTCGTAACTGTTATATATATTTCACAAGAACTATTCCACTGAACAAAGTGCATTGATCACAAAGGACAAAAACTGAACTGTATTTTAAGTAACTTTATTTTATTTATTCACTCAATTGGCATTTGGCAAGAATCACAAAAACAACATGTATGCTTCAAGAATTTCATTTGAAAGATTAATGTGTTTGTTCTTTTTTGCTTGGTTAGTGAATCATCTGAAGATATTCTTTTGAAATGTTTGGGATGGAGGGGTGAATTTTTAATATTTAATTTTACTGTTTTAATTTGATATTTAATTTTAATGTATTATTTTTGTATTTATTTAATTTGAATTTATTAATTTGATGTTCACTGAATTTTTTAGGGGGGGCTGGTTGGTCTGGTCTGCTGCAGGAGGAGCCCTCGTCACCACCAGTTCTGTGGGAACAAACACAAGACACAAGAAGAGGGGGAGCAGAAAACAAAATATCTGATCCCTAACATTTTATTTATATGTTTTTTTGTTTGCTTGCTTAACACACACAAGAACCACACTATTTACATGCTATTTACAACAGAATGATAACTAATACATGCAGCACAATACTTAACTTAACATCAGGCATATTTTTGCAGATTTCTTTCTTTTTTCCGTTTTTTTTTTTTTTTTGTTTCACACTAAAACACAAGAACCACACTATTTACAACAAAACTCCAGGATAATAACTAATACATATATGTACATATGTATTTTAGGGACATTTTCATAAGGGTCACGTGAAGGTGTAGTGTTTTGTAGGCAACTTACATGGTTTTGCCAGACAGTAGGGGAAGTGTACGCCCCTTATTGGTTCAAAGAGTGTATCACACACATGGGATAACCTACTCTGCACTTAACAGCGGAGTAGGGTACGCACCCTGTGGGGGTGAAAATGTGTCATATTAAATTATTGATGCAGCAAAAGCAATTAATTCAAAATCTCAAATTTTTACACAATGCATAATTTGTAAATGTATATATGTGCCGTGTGTGGTGACTCCAAATCAGAGAATAAATCACAATTTTGAGTCCAAAGCTATGCATAGATTTTTCATGGAATGTGTAAAGTTTGTTTCACAAACGTTGGTGAAGAATGCACAAATTAGGCAATCCGCAAATTCAGATCACAAACATAACATATGTTTTTAAACATACATACATACGCAAATTAGATTTTATATACATAAATCCATAAATACAAGAGTACACCCCCTACTGTCTGGCGTTTTATCCCGTGTGTGATAAGACACTCCCTCGTCACAATTTATGCTCCTTGGCCCTGCTCGTTCTTGTATTTCCGAGCAGAAACGGCCAAACCATGGGTTTCAAGCTATTGCAACCGCCCTTTGTGGTCATTCCAATTAAGCAATTCAAATCAAAATATTATATCTTTGTGAGTACCCGGTGAGGACCTTTCCCCATTCAAAATCCTTCACATCAGGAAGGAACTGTTTGTGTGAAACCCTAGAATAGACAAACAAAATGCAGTGGGATGCAGTTCTGGAGAAGGCATCAGACAGTAGGGGGTATATGCTTCTCCTACTGACTGATAAAACCATGTAAGCCGCCAACAAAACGTGTTACTAAACCATTGAGTGACCCTTCTGAGGAAGGCTATAGGAAGTGCAGGCGTGACAATGTCATAAATAGTCTCATTGGAATGAACTAAGAAGCTGATTTTGGGGGGAGGGGCGATGTAAGTGGGACCGAAACGCAGGATCTTCATGGGGGCATTTAGCCCACAGTCGCAAGGGGTGGCGAGGGTCTTTATCACTGCTTGCAGTTTTAATTTTTACTCTTGTTTTTAGTTGGACAGTATCTGCTGTCAAGGGACTACGGATGAAAAATAGCCATTGGCTAATTCTGGCACATTTACAGAAATGTTGATTAATATGCACTATCCCTGAAATAAATAAATAAAAATAAATAAATAGCGGGAGCAGCAGGGAAGGGCATGGCAGAGGCAGCGGGGAGGGGCATAGCATGAGGAGCAGAGGGGACCTTGACAGGAGGAGCAACGCGGGCCTTGGCAAGATGAGTTCGGAGCAGCTTGGCAAGGGGAACAGGGAGGGGCATAGCAGAGGGAGCAGGGAGGACTTTGGCAGGAGGAGCAACACGGGGTTTAGCGAGACGAACACAGCTTAGCAAAACGAGCAGGGAGGGGCATAGCAGAAGCAGCAGGGAGGGGCATAGCACAAGGAGCAGAGACGACCTTAGCAGGAGGAGCAACACGGGCCTTAGCAAGACGAATACGGAGCAGCTTAGCAAGACAAGCAGGGAGGGGCATACCAGGAGTAGCAGGGAGGGGCATAGCAGGAACAGCAGGTAAGATCTTAGCAGATGGAGCAACGCGGGCCTTAGCAAGATGCATACAGCGCAGCGTAGCAAGAGTTGGGAGGGGCATAGCATGAGCGACAAGGAGGGGCATCGCAGGAGCAGCAGGTAGGGGGGTAACAGAAGCAGCAGAGGTGGGTATAGCAGGAGTAGCAGGGAGGGGCATAGCAGGAACAGCAGGTAAGATCTTAGCAGGTGGAGCAACGTGCCTTAGCAAGACGCATACGGCGCAGAGTAGCAAGAGTAGGGTGGGGCATAACATGAGCAGCAAGGAGGGGCATCGCAGGAGCAGCAGGTAGGGGGGTAACAGAAGCAGCAGAGGTGGGCATAGCAGGAGTAGCAGGGAGGGGCATAGCAGGAACAGCAGGTAAGATCTTAGCAGGTGGAGCAACGCGCCTTTGCAAGACGCATACGGCGCAGAGTAGCAAGAGTAGGGAGGGGCATAGCATGAGCAGCAGGGAGGGACATAGCAGGAGCAGCTATGTGAGTATGTATGTGTGTGTTTGTGTAAATGTGTATGTCTGTGTGTGCAAGAGTATGTGAGGACTTAGCTCCTGATGTGAGGACGTGTGCAGGAGGTCTGGACGTCTGGGCTTTGTCTCATACAGATTTGTGGAGAGAAACATTTGTGTCAGACACTGATGCTGCAAACAGGGCTCACATACAAGAACACAGCAATCCCAACAGAAGGGGCCTAAATGACAAAACGGTAGAGACCAAAACGCTTCTCATGTTTGTTTCTAAAATTTCAGTTTATGCCAAAAGCTGAACGCACATGGAAAAACAGCAATTGCTGAGCTCTTTGCATATATCTTAAATTAGAAGATACTGTTTTGTTTTGTTTTAATAAACCCAAATGCATGTGAATGTTTTGAAATAATACATTGTTAGTTGGCCTTACCCAGTTCTTTTGGCCTCTCAGTGTCTAACATGTTTGCAGTACTAGATCAACAGTGATTTTGATCAACAGTATTTTGATTGATTTATGTAACTCTTATGTATTACCCTGAACTAATATATTGAATTTGTCATGGTTTTAGGTCAACTATATTTGCAGAGTGAAGACATGTTACAGTGCTTTTATGCACACAGGTACCCAGTTAGTGAGTGCATCTCTATTTCAACCTACACATTCATCTGACACACTGTGTGGACCTCTAAAGTGTCCTGTACAACACTGTATTCTCAGCTGCTGAAAGGCAACAATGCAAAAAGCAGTAGGTGAAAACATATGGTCTTCTGGTAGTCTAAGGTTAAGTCCAGAAGGTTAATATTGTTTTTGGAAAGGACAAAATATTGAATAATGCACAAAAAGTGGTATTTTCAAATGGTAGACCACAAAAATAGCAAAACGAAATCATATCTTAAGGAGTAGTGCAAGAAACACAAATGTTCAAATAATGTAGTACTGTCAACAAAAGCTTGTAATCTTACTCACAGTGAGAAGATAAAGTAGCCAAAACTTTTACTCAAGTAAGTGTACTGTTATTTCAATAATAGGTAAAGTAAAAGTAAAAGTATGCTGCTAGAAAACCACTGTGAAATAACTACCCTTAATGTGAACATGGAAAGTCACAAACCTCACATTTTTTTCTCAAAGAAGTCTCGTAGTCTGAGTCATGGAGCGGTCAGTATAAGTCTTTGTGAAAATGTCCCAAAGTTATGTCTCTTTTCCAAAGAAAACGTTGAAGTTCGTAAATACAGTTTTTTTTGTTGCAGCCGAGGTTTGCAAAGGTTGCACTGATACAGGAGCATTTGAAACACGCGCTTGGCAACAACAACAGCGTGGTGTGGTGTCTGATCCTGGCTTCCGTGCTCTGGATCTGACATACGCCCTTCTATCAAGGCAGGCAGTTAAAGTCATGGTGGAGAGGAGATATGTGGACCACCCTTTTGGGAGTTCGGCCTTTTCCTATGAGTCACACAGCAGAGAGCATTGCTGAAACTGCTCAGGAGCTTTTAAAGGAATGGGCTCTGGAAGAGAAGGTGGTGCTTGGTGACTGATGCAGCAGCAAATATGATTGCTGCAGCAAATATTCTGCAGGTGCGGCATGTCGTCTGCTTGGCACATGCACTGAACTTAATAGTGAAAAAGTCCATGGATGCTACTCCTGGTCAAGATCAAAAATGAGGCGGATGGTCACTTATTTTAAATCAAGTACCACAGCAAAAGAGATGCTGCAGCAGATCCAGGTGCAAATGGACCGTCCTGTCACAAAATTAATAATTGAGGTGGACACAAGATGGAATAGCACCCATGAGATGATGCAGCGGTTTTATGAGCAGAAGGAAGCAGTGGCTGCTCTGTCTACTCTGCCCACAGATTTGAAACCACTGTCTGCAAACGAGTGTGCATCCCAGTGCATAACGATCTTGTCACTTTTTCATGCTGCCACTGTAGAGCTCTCACAAGAAAAGAGAGTGTCAGGATCAAAAATAATACCAATGACAAAAATGCTGAAGTATTCTTTAACTAAGGTGATTGCACAGAACACAAATGAAATGGCGAAACACCTTGGCATAAACCTAAAGAGAATTTGGAATGACCACAAGTGTCTTCTCGTTAGCATCATTACTTGATCCAAGATTTAAAACACTTGGATTCCAAAGCTCTGCAAATGCTGAGTCAGCTGTGCGCCAGTTAAAATCGGAGTGTGCTGCAATGTTGTGGAATGTGTCCCGTGAAGAGGAGCCATCTACTTCTAGAGCACAGCCAGAACCAGCTGCACAGTGGACATGCACCTAAGATGAAAATTTCAGACCCCTCCATGATTTCTAAGTGGGAGAACTTACAAAATCACAGGGTGTTCAAATACTTATTTGCCTCACTGTAAATCTAATGAGTAAAAGAATGTTCAGACCTGTGCAGCCACAAGAGCAGATCTCATCCCCTCAGCTTCAGTCTCTCAATTTTCACAAATGAAATGGATTGTTCTTCTCACCACAACACCAACATTGCAGCTGCTTCCTCTGTGCAACTTTCATCAGAAAAATGGAACTGAAACTTTATAGATTTCAACATTTATTTCCCAATCCTGATGTTTTGAGCAGTGAAAAATTGCAGCCGCAAATGCTCAGTGGTTGGAGCTTAGTCTATGATTATATTCCAGCTCTGACTAATGCAGTGTTCTTGTGTCCTCGGGCAAGACATTTCACTCACCTTGTGTGTGTGTGTTGATGATGGTCAACTATTAATACTTTGCAGTGACGTCATGCTAGGTGTGTTTCACATGGATCTCTATGGTAGAATATTTAGCGATCACTATGGTGACACAATGCACGCGTCAGCAAACACTGACAAAAACTTTACATAAAGGATTTAAAGAGCACGTTTTCAGGAGCTTGTGATCAATCCGAGCGTTCATGGTCCTGTTTAGGAGTTTGATTTTCAACAAAAAGGTGAGGTGGCTAATGCTAATGCTAACGCTAACTAGCTTGTGCTGTAATGTTATTTAAGAGGGATTTGTTTAGCAGCACAAATCAGCTCACCTGTTGTGTAAGTCAGTTCTTTATGGTCAGACTGTGTTAAAATAACTTGAGTAACAGCGCTTCAGATAGAGGAGTACCTTTAGTTTGCATCACACCCCCAGGGAATGTTAATGACTTCAGCTTATATAATATTATATAATATGATTCACATGATTCCTGCATTCCTATTCTGACTTTCTGCTGTGGTTTAGTTCTAGTTTATATCTAAGTTCACCCATCTGTGGTCATGTCCTCAGCTCCTCTGACCCTCTCATCTGCTTCTCTGACCCTTTCTTCTGCTCCTCTAACCCTCTCCTCTGCGCCTCTGACCCTCTCCTCTGCTCCTCTGACCCTGTCCTCTGCTCCTCTGACCCTCTCCTCTGACTCTCTCTTCTGCTCCTCTGACCCTCTCCTCTACTCCTCTGACCCTATCCTCCGCTCCTCTGACCCTCTACTCTGCTCCTCTGACCCTCTCCTCTGACCCTATCCTCTGCTCCTCTGCCCCTCTCCTCTGCTCATCTGACCCTCTCCTCTGCTCCTCTGACCCTATCCTCTGTTCCTCTGACCGTCTCCTCTGCTTCTCTGACCCTCTCCTGTGCTTCTCTGACACTCTCCTCTGCTCCTCTGACCCTCTCCTCTGCTCCTCTGACCCTATCCTCTGCTCCTCTGACCCTCTCCTCTGACCCTCTTAGCTGCTCCTCTGACCCTCTCCTCTGCTACTCTGACCCTATCCTCTGCTCCTCTGCTCCTCTGACCCTATCCTGTGCTCCTCTGACCCTCTCCTCTGCTCCTCTGACCCTATCCTCTGCTCCTCTGACCCTCTCCTCTGACCCTCTTAGCTGCTCCTCTGACCCTCTCCTCTGCTACTCTGACCCTATCCTCTGCTCCTCTGCTCCTCTGACCCTATCCTGTGCTCCTCTGACCCTCTCCTCTGACCCTCTCCTCTGCTTCTCTGACCCTCTCCTCTGCTCCTCTGACCCTCTTATCTGCTCCTCTGAACCTCTCCTCTGCTCTTCTAACCCTCTCCTCTGACCCTCTTAGCTGCTCCTCTGACCCTCTCCTCTGACCCTCTCCTCTGCTCCTCTGACCTTATCATCTGCTCCTCTGACCCTCTGCTCCTCTGACCCTCTGCTCCTCTGACCCTCTGCTCCTCTGACCCTCTCCTCTGCTCCTCTGACCCTCTCCTCTGACCCTCTGCTCCACTGACCCTCTCCTCTGACTCTCTTATCTGCTCCTCTGACCCTCTCCTCTGACCCTCTCATCTGCTCCTCTGACCCTCTCCTCTTACCCTCTTATCTGCTCATCTGACCCTCTCCTCTACTCCTCTGACCCTCTTATCTGCTCCTCTGACCCTCTCTTCTGCTCCTCTGACCCTCTCCTCTGACCCTATCCTCTGCTCCTCTGACCCTCTCCTCTGCTCCTCTGACCCTCTGCTCTTCCGACCTTATCCTCTGCTCCTCTGACCCTCTCCTCCTCTGACCCTCCGCACCTCTGACCCTACCCTCTGCTCCTCAGGCCCTCTCCTCTGCTCCGCAGGCCCTCTCCTCTGCTCCTCTGACCCTCTCCTCTGACTCTCTTATCTGCTCCTCTGGCCCTCTCCTCTGACCTTCTCTTCTGCTCCTCTGACCCTCTCCTCTGACCCTCTTAGCTGCTTCTCTGACCTTATCCTCTGCTCCTCTGACCCTCTGCTCCTCTGACCCTCTCCTCTGCTCCTCTGGCCCTCTCCTCTGCCCCTCTCCTCTGCCTCCTCCTCTGCTCCTCTGACCCTCTTACCTGCTCATCTGACCCTCTCATCTGCTCCTCTGACCCTCTCCTCTACTCCTCTGACCCTCTGCTCTGCTCCTCTGACCCTCTTATCTGCTCCTCTGACCCTCTCTTCTGCTCCTCTGACCCTCTTATCTGCTCATCTGGCCCTCTCCTCTGCTTCTCTGACCCTCTACTCTGACCCTCTCCTCTGCTCCTCTGACCATATCCTCTGCTCCTCTGACCCTCTCCTCTGACCCTCTGCTCCTCTGACCCTCTCCTCTGCTCCTCTGACCCTCTCCTCTGACTCTCTTATCTGTTCCTCTGACCCTCTCCTCTGATCCTCTGACTCTCTCTTCTGACCCTCTCCTCTGCACCTCTGACCTTCTCCTCTGCTCCTCTGACCCTCTCCTCTGCTCCTCTGACCCTCTCCTCTGTTCCTCTATAGCTGTAGTCATTAAGCCACAGACCGTCTCATTTGAATGTTATTTTTATTAGCTTATTGTTTTACTTGTTCAAATACATCATACAAGCCTCACAGTGCTGAATGTATTTACAAAACAAAACAACAACATGACGTTTGTCTGTTTGGAGATTAAGTGCTGTGAGTTTAAACTGTTAAAATAACTGATCTTATTTTGGGATAGAAGTAAACTTGTTTTAAGTGTGATTCTCTCATTGATTCTAATGATTATTAACCCTCTCATGCTTCTGTCCCCACTTTTGCCAGCAGGGGGCGCAGACACTAATTCAGTTGAAATCAAAGTCTTCAGTCAAAACAATTCCTTACAAATACTGTAAACTATCACAAGTTACATGGATCAAAATGGATCAAAAACAAAACCCGAAGTCAGAAGTCGGCTTCTGCTTTTGATGGAGACATCTACAGCCAATCCTCCGTCAGTAAAACTCTGTGGTCTGGACTTCAGGCAGGAATAATTTTGTGTGTATATTTAAAAAGTGTGTTTTGTTGTTGTTTAAAGAGGAGGTATTTTACTTCTATGGGATAATAACTGCTAACACATAACGTATTTAGATCACTGAGTTACCTTCTATTGTTCTGAAAATATAGTCCCAAACAATGTATTAAGTAACCCCATCTTCAGAGGGGGTGACTACTGCACATGGCATCAGGTTTGTGAAGTTGTAGTGTATTGTTTTGTATCATGTTTTTGTATATTTATAGAGAATTGTCGTGTGGGGGCATGGGTGACGTAGGCTTGGGTGGAGACTTGTACAGGCTTGTACTGCTAACCATAAGGAGGGTTTGAATAGGGTTCTGGAGACATCTCTAGATTACTGAAACATGCTTGATGACACACAAAACCTGTTCAGACATGTTTCTAATGAGGGCATGTGTGTACTCTGTGTTTCTGTTGAGGGCACGTGTGTACTCTGCGTTTCTGTTGAGGGCACGTGTGTACTCTGTTTCTGTTGAGGGCACATGTGTACTCTGTGTTTCTTTTGAGGGCACGTGTGTACTCTGTGTTTCTGTTGAGGCCACGTGTGTACTCTGTGTTTCTGTTGAGGGCACGTGTGTACTCTGTGTTTCTGTTGAGGGCATGTGTGTACTCTGTGTTTCTGTTGAGGGCATGTGTGTACTCTGTGCTCTTTAAAGCTCTTTAATATCTGTAGTTGTTTTTGTTTGGGATAAAGTCTGTGGGCCTCATCTTCATCTCTGTGAACGGGATGGATGCCTCTTTGCCTTTCCATGACGTCCAGATTATTCCCTGTCAAAGAAAAACCTCAATTAGCAAATATGGCACAGTTGCAGTAGCATCTGTGCCATAGTTGCTACTGCCATAGTTACAGTAGTAATAAATGCAGTTGTATTTGTATTGGTAGTAGTACCTGGTGTTTGGAGCTGATGTCATAGTTACAGTAGTATGAGTTGCAGTAGTATTTGTAGTAGTAGTAGTAGTAGTAATTGTTGTTGTTGTAGTAGTAGTCTTGTAGTAGTAGTAGTACTCATAGTAGTAGTAGTAGTAGTAGTGTAGTAATAGTAGTAGTACCTGGTGCTTGGAGTTGATGCCGTACAGCCCGTTGAGGTTGGCTTCGTGGCAGTTCTTGTACCACCAGCCGCCGCGGTACGACATGGCGCAGCGTGTGATGAATGACACCGGGTCCCGGTCTTTGGTCGAGAAGATGCGGTTATTGTGGTATGACATCGAATCACCTAAGAAACAAAGACATGTCAGATGCCCTCCCATGCTCCTATGTCCCTGTGTGTCAGATGCCCTCTCATATGTTGTGGTGTGGCTGTATAAATACAGTGGGAAAATTGAGTCCTGGCAGAGGGAGGTGTTTGGGGAGTGGCACAGCTCCTCATACCTGCTGTACCGCTGTATCCAGCCACTGTGAGGCGGTAGTTCTTCTTGGCCACCTCAAACATGGAGTATTGGGCAAACACAAAGTCGTGTCCGTCCCTCAGGTCCACTCTCAGGGTCATTCTGCCACTGGTGGTCAGAGTGTGCAGAGCATCCAAACCTGAGGACACAAGACCAGAGTTGTACAACAAAATACCAAGAGCTGACAGAGCTTCAGGCTGAAACAGAAACATTAGGTTTCTTCAGACATGTGTTAATACATTTTCACATTTGTTGATATTACTATATTATTTTGTGTTTGGTTAAAGGGCCCATATGACTCTATTCTCTCATCTATGTTATAATGTTTACTCATCACAAACAGACCTGGAGTTGTGTTTTGTTTCATTCACACATGTTTAACACACAAACCCTGCACATTTAGGCTGAGTTTTTCTGAAGGTGCATCTTTGAGAGTTGTTTGGTTTGTGTTCATACAACCCTGTGCACAGTGAACATGCACAACACAACACAATACAATACAACACAACACAGCACAAGACTGCAGCTGCAGTTCACCTTCACACCAGATGTGGCACCCTAGTACAAAACGTACTAGGGTGCCACTAACGTACTGCTTCTTTAAGGACTCAAACACAACAGAGACTGATTGTAGTTAGGAATAAACTACAAACCACTGGAAAGAAAATATAACAAAGATATTGCAAAAAATAAATGAATAATAAATGCATAGTCGTCAGTCTACTTCTTGCTGGTGAATTACTTGTGCCTATTTGACCACATGTGTAAGTTCAGGAGGTGGCGGTGAAAAACTGGAAGGGCATCTGGTGTAAAAATGTTCCTGTGCCAGAGATGGGACATCAATGGACAAGAAAAGATGATATTTATGCCCCTGTTTTTTGTTTTGAATCAACAGAGGTGACATAAACACACAAGTATTCCTCTGAAAACATCTGCTGTCTGTGAGGGTGAGGCCACAGCCTGAGCAGAGAGTACAGAGTACACACACAGTACACACACAGTACACACACAGTACATACACAGTACACACAGAGTACACACACAGTACACACACAGTACACACAGAGTACACACACAGTACACACAAAGTACACACAAAATACACAGAGTGCTCATAGAGTACACACAGAGTACACACAAAGTACACAGAGTACACACAGAGTACACAAAAAGTACACAGAGTACTCATAGAGTACTCATAGAGTACACACAGAGTACACACAGAGTGCACACAGAGTACACAAAGTACACACAGAGTACACGGAGTACAAATAGAGTAAACAGAGTACACATAGAGTACACACAGAGTACACATAGACTACAAAGAATACACACAGAGAACACACAGAGTGCACACAAGTACACAGAGTACACACAGAGTATACACAGAGTACACTGAGAGTACATACAGAGTACACACAGACTACACACAGAGTACGCACAGAGTACACACAAAGTACACAGACTACACACATAGTACACACAGAGTACACACAGAATAGACACAGAGTACACACAGAGTACACAGTGTACACACAGAGTACACACAAAGCACATGTAGAGTACATGCGGAGTACACACAGAGTACACATAGAGTACAAAGAGTACACATAGAGTACACACAGAGTACACACAGAGTACACACAAAGTACATAGAGAGTACACAGAGAGTACACACACAGTACTACCTGCCCTACAAATAACACAGAGTACACACAGAGTACATAGAGCCATTGAAGCTCTCTCCTCCGCTAAACAGTTTAGACGGGACGCTGACCAAAACACATGAAAACCACTGCCAGGATTCAGCTAAATATTTGATCTGTCTCAGAGGAGTGAGATGTTAAGGTCCTACAGGGAACCACTTCAGAAGCCAAACAATCCAGAAGCCATCAGGAGCTGAGGAGGTGAAGCTCAGTGTCCTGACGTGAACGCTGTCTCGCATTTTTATAAAAAGTTAGAAAATTGTGAAATCAGAGGAAATCCCCTACTGTGCTTAAAGGTCCTATATTACATAAAAAACAAACTTTAAACCATGATCTAATGCTGTTGCTTCATCAAAAACATACTTCAAGTTGCGTTTTGTCTCATTCACATCTCCAAAGCTCAAAATGCTTTGTTCCACCTTGTGATGTCATGAAGTGGTAGTTTCCAAGTTAACAGCTCCTTTCAGTAGAGATTGACAATTTCCGGGCCCTTTAAACAGAGTAACACGGGCCCTTTAAACAGAGTAATATGAGCCCTTTAAACAGAGTAACATGGGCCCTTTAAACAGAGTAATATGGGCCCTTTCAACAGAGTAATATGGGCCCTTTCAACAGAGTAATATGGGCCCTTTCAACAGAGTAATATGGGCCCTTTAATCAGCGTAACATGGGCCCTTTGAACAGAGTAACATGGGGCCTTTAAACAGAGTAACATGGGGCCTTTAAACAGAGTAACATGGGGCCTTTAAACAGAGTAACATGGGCCCTTTAAACAGAGTAACATGGGCCCTTCAAAGCCATATTTACACCGTTGACAGCTGTTTGTGGAGATGGGGGAGTAGGAATCCACTCTGAGGTATATTATCTGAGGTGTAACCCAGAGCTCAATAAATATCTAAAAGTTTAGCAATAGTCTAGAAATTGATTGAAGACATAATTGTGTGAGAAAAATAAATTAAAAAAAAGAATTCTGGGGAAGTTTATCGTTTTACTTCCTGGTTGGACACAGGCTGCAGATGTGATATACTGTAAATAGAAGTAATTCGATAACTATCACCTAGCAACCATAATGTAAACAAAAACTGAATTATTAAACAAACAAAAATACAGGACGAGAGCTTTATTTTGTGAAGTGAAAGTTTAAACTGTCTGAAAAATGCCTTCCTTGTCTCGGAGTTTTCCGTGTTGATGACATAAGTCGAGGGATTCTGTTTTACAACTCACTGCTACTTCTAGCTTTTTCCCTCAACCTACCACTTAACTGAAACTATGATAAATATTTACTACAGGCACTATCCCACCAAACTCATGAATGGCTGTCTCTGTAAAAAAAAAAAAAAAAAAAAAAACTGTGCAAAAGCTGTGTTGTTCATTTTTGTACTTTGATGTATGTAGTATCTGAGGTGGTAGTAGTGTGCCCCTGTGTCAGATTGTCTTTTCGTCTTTTTAAACAGACTCATGAGTAAAAATGGAATTAGAAGAGACTTAAACTTAAAAGTATGTCTGTATACAGTGGTCCCTCGTTTATTGCAGCGGTTACATTCTAATATAACCCGAAATAGGTGAAATCCACTAAGTAGTCAGGTTTATTTTTATACTTATTATATCTGTTTTAAAGCTGTAAAACCCCTCACCACACACTGTATACCCTTTTCTCAAGCAGGCATTAACATTTTATCACATTTCTCTCTTGTTTAATTAATTAATAGTGACTCTCGTGTATTTCACAGTTCCTCTTTGTCCTGGCACCACTCTACTGTAGTGTCGATTGAACATCTGCACTCCCTTAGCCAATCAGAATGCAGAACACAATGCACACTCATACGCTGTAAAAAAGCGTGTAGAATTGCACTGGAAAAATCTGCGAAACAGCGAGACCACAAAAGGTGAACTGTCATATCGTGAGGGACCACTGTATTTACAGAATCATTCAACACATAGTATTTTTACAGAAGTATGTCTTTAATTTATAAAGTTTATGATAAATTAACATCAGTGTGTGAGCCTTCTTATGGATTTTAACATTTTAATATCAGTATTGGCAAATATCAGTTATTGGCTTCAAACATCTACATCGGACCCTCCCTGATTTCTGTGTTTGTGAATTAAGACAGCAGAAAAAGTTTAAGTGAAAAGTGACTGACCGAGCCAGAACTCTCCGCTGGGGTCTCCAAAGCCCTGGACGTACTCTTTCCATGACCTGAAGAAGTCTACGGAGCCATCTTTCCTCCTCTGAAACACCTGTAAGGTCACACCACACACAGAACACTCAAAAACTATCACTGAGCATTGTGACAAAAGGGTTAAAAAGACGTCAGCTGGACACTTGCGGGGTCACACTGAGAAGGCACAAAGATTATTACAGAACATCGTAACAAAATGGTAAAAAAGACACAAACTGGACTCTTGTAAGGTAAAGAAGACACTGACTGGACACTTGTAAGGTCACAACACACAGGAGAAGACTTAAAACACTGAACAAAGGATTACAAAGATGTCAACTGTTCAACTGCAGGGTTACACCACACAGAAAACACTCAAAAACTGTAACTGAACATTATAACAAAAGGGTTAAAAAGACACCTGGATACCTGCAGGGTCATGCATCATTTATTATGACAAAAGTGTTATTCATCTCTCCTCCTCTGTACACCTGCAGGGCCCCACAACACAGAGAACACTAAAAACTATCACTGAACATTACAATTAAAGGGTTACAAAGATGTCAGCTGTACACCTGCAGGGTCACATGGAACAACACTCAAAATCTGGACACTGGACATCAAAAAAAACAAAAACAAACTGTGAACAGGACAAGGTAGGAAAAGTGTCAGGTATTCATCTGGGGTCTCATTTATAAAGCTTGTGTACGAATGTACTTTATGTACTTCGCTCTCCACACTATTGTAATTTATAAAAAGACAACTTTACATAAAAAAATAGGGATTATGTCTCTTCAAAGTTTGTTGAATTTTGTGCTTTGTTGGCACAGTTTCAAAAAGAATTCCATGCTCCAAGTTGTATAAATGAGACCTCTGGACATTATTTTCGAAATTGAGATCTGAAGGTGCTGGACTGGGGAACTAGAATTTTGACTCCCCTGAGCCACATTTGCAGACACATGTGTACCTGCCGTAATTAAACTGAGCTAGAAACTATTTCCTGTTTTCCTAAAAGAGTAGTAGTGAGGTTTGGTACTTCAGAACTAGGACTTTGAGTCATTGACATGATTGGCTAAAAAGTAACTATGATAATGAGGTTTGGTTTGTCCAATCAGGTTGAAATATAATTCCACAGAAGCTTCAAAAGGATGGATCATGAACTCAGCTCAGTTAACTACACATGGACACCAGGTTGTTTCTCAGATTCAGCAAAAGTCAGAATTAATTTCACTTTTACCGTCCACCCTCCTCCGTCAGTCTCCATGTCACACCACACACTCAGTGCTGCCCCCTGTCGCCCCAGAGGGAAAATGTCCACCAGGCCGGAGACACTGAGACCATTCAACTGTTCCTGAGAGCAGTCTGAGGGAAAGGGGAACCGCAGGGAGCCTGAGAGGACAAAACAACCAAACTTACAAAGGTAACTTTAAAATTTCCCAAACAAGAAAGATAAAATTATGGAAATGTGAGGTGGACCAGTTAAGTTGGACTTTTTTTTTTTTCACTGTATCTGGACTTGGGGAGTCTGCTGTCACCCACCACGTTCGGCTCCAGCCAAATGAAGCTAACTGAGGTAGTTATAGTGGCTGCTTCTCCTATGTCCCTAGTGTTTTGGCTTTTAACGGGTTGAAGCTGATTTTCTGGTTCATGTATTTCTAATCTGTGTGGTATAAACACATTGTATCTACTAACACTGACACAGCTCAGGGTGAGACGCTGCTCTGTCAGGGACGGGCAGGTCTTTGTGGCACAACTGCTTCAATAAATCAGACTCTTTGATTCAAGACAACTTCTCAGTTAATTTTATTCTTTAGTTGTTTTGCTTGTAGAAATTCCACAACAGCCTCAGGGGCTCTTCCTTCTCTGGACACTGGTTTGGCAGGGGGAGCGACCTCAGGGAAAGAAGGAGCTGATTGATCTGTTATTAATGTTCATATGTATGTCCCTCCAGCATGTCCTGGTTCTTCCTCAAGGCCTCCTCCCTGTGGGACATGCCCAGAACACCACCCTAGGGAGGCGTCCAGGAGGCATCCTGAGCAGATGCCCAAGCCACCTCAGCAGGCTCCTCTCGACATGTAGGAGGAGCAGGTCTAGTCCGAGCTCTTCCCTTGTGACTGAGATCCTCACCCTATGGTGATGTCTTGATTTTAGGAGAAAATACCAAAATAAAAACCCCAGGGTCATGTAGAGTCGGTTAATACTGTGTTTTCTAAGGTCAGAATGATGAGTCTGAAAGCAGTAGTTACAAAGAGAGGCGGTGCAGTTTTTCAATAGAAAGTGAATTGGAGCCAGAGCCAATGGAATCAAATCATACCCAAGCTCACTTCCTATTCACAACATGGGGCTTTGCAAGCTAGCTAGATCCATTCATACAGTCTATGATTTTGCCACATAACTGGTGTTACCGGAGGTGTGTTCTGTGTGATGTGGAGTTACCGGTGGTGAATGTTGTGTACAGAACCTCTCCTCCTCCTCCACCCTGAGCCTCCAGCTCCACAGAATATTCCGCCCCTGGGAACAACCGTGTCAGGTTTAACTGTGTCACTGTAGCTCCCACAGACACCTCCTGTGCACAACAAGCACAACAGCATAAACAAACAAATCAATCTGGACTATTTCTGAAATCAAGACTATTAAAACTGAAAGACGCATTTGTTTTATAGACATAATTAACTACACAGACAGGAAAACATTATTTGTTACCATATGTCTGCCAAATGTTTTTATGGTGAATAATGCAAGCAGCAGAAAGAAACAGGACTTTAAATGGCTTTTGTTAGAACTACACTTAAACAAATGTGTTTTTCATATGCTGGTGCGAAGGGGTGGAACTGTTTGGGCAATGAATCTAAAAACTGTCCAGATGCTGTCCAGTTCAAGTACGCATGCAAACACGAAATGAATAAAGGAATGCAAAAGTCTGAAGAGTTGTGTCAGTAACATAAAATAAATTGAAATGAAATAAATTCACAATGAGCTCTTTATACTGAGCTGTGGCAGTTGTACTTCAGTAACAATATGGTTACTCTTTCATTCAGTTATCAAGAAAAATAAGTATTAAAATTTAAATCAAACTCAAACTATTATTTAAAGATGCACTATGTAACTTTTCAAAGGGAGGGTCGGCCACAAGTGACACCACAAGGCCAAGTTACAGGTCAAATCTATGAGAGGCGAGCCCACTTTTATTAAGAAAATAGACAGACAGACCTCCAACAAGAAACGTTATTAGTCAGTCTACATCTCCAAAAATGCTCTGTTGTAGTGTGATGTCATGAAGTGGTAGTTTTCAACTTCAACAGCAACTTTTGACCTTTTATTTAGCAGAAATTGGAAATTCTGGGGCTGAAATGATCTAAATGATTCTAGTGAAGGTGTATGGAGTTTAAAAACACAGTAGACCACTTCATGTATCACCACATGACATCACAAGGTGGAACAGAGTGTTTTCCATTTGAGAGAAGAACTTAGCCTAAATATGCAGGGTTTGTGTGTTAAACATGTGTAAATTAAACAAAACACAACTCCAGGTCTGTTTGAACTGATCAAACAGCATAACATGGGCCCTTTAAGTATTCATTAATAACACTAATCATTAATGAAACCATTTATGCCCACCTTTTTCTGTCCTTCCGTCTGATAGGTCAGTTTGTAGCCAATTACAGGTCTTGATGGTGGTTTCCATGACAGCGTGGTGGTGCGGGGCTTCACGTTTGTCGCTCTGAGGTCTCCAGCTCCATCTGATCCTGAAGCTGAGAATGAAGAGTTCATTCAAACAGAGACAAAACCCATTTATCCATTTACACACAGATGATTATGTAATCCCCAGTTGTCCAGGTTTGGTCCATAGCAACAGTTGACACAACTGCATTTTTCTTGCTATGGATCATACCTTTATGACTGAGGGATTACACAGACATCTTTCAAACACCTATGGGCAAGCCACCCTCAAACCAGTAATAAAACTGGAATAGAATGAACCTGTGTCTCAGAGAACAGACTTTAAAGCAGCTCTGCTTGTGAACAAGTCTCTCCATGGACCAGCACCAAAGAACATCTCCCACATGTTAGAGCCTCATGAACCATCTCACACTGCTGTAATCCTGATGCAGTCCTGGTTCAGATCTGGTTTAGTCCTGTTTTAGTCCTGGATTAGTCCTGGTTTAGTCCTGTTTTAGTCCTGGTTTAGTCTTGTTTTAGTCTAGGTTTAATCTTGGTTTAGTCCTGTTTTAGTCCTGTTTTAGTCCAGGTTTAGTCCTGTTTTCTCCTATTTTATTCCTGGCTTAGTCCTGGTTTAGTCCTGCTTTAGTCCTGCTTTACTCCTGGTTTAGTCCTGCTTTAGTCCTGCTTTAGTCCTGGTTTAGTCCTGTTTTAGTCCTGTTTTAGTCCTGCTTTAGTCTTGTTTTAGTCTAGGTTTAATCTTGGTTTAGTCCTGTTTTAGGCCTGGTTTTGTCTTGTTTTAGTCCTAGTTTAGTCCAGGTTTAGTCCTGATTTTGTCCTATTTTATTCCTGACTTAGTCCTGGTTCAGTCCTGCTTAAATCCTGTTTTAGTCCTGGTTTAGTCCTGGTTTAGTACTGCTTTAGTCCTGCTTTAGTCCTGCTTAGTCCTGCTTTAGTCCTGGTTTAATCCCAGCCTCCTGCTGGTGTTTTCCTTAAGATGTCAGACAGGCCTCTACTTTGACAATGCTTAAATCCAGGCTCAGATGGTTCTGTTTAGCTGCATGTGACTGAACAGGTTTTATTCTACCTCTTCTCTTGTAATGTCCTCTTTGAATTACTTTGTGTACAAACTGTGCTATACAAATACACTTACCATAGATGTCTTAGAGTTGATTACCAAGGTACTGCAGAGGAACCAGGGCACAGAGCAGCCACTTTAACTCAGCATTACCTCAGAACGATAGTCCATCTTAGACCCACCTGAATTTTCTAATTGAGAACTTCAAGTGTATAATAGAAAGCTTACAAACCTACTACTCCTGCTGATAACTATAAAACATTTCAGAGTTCACTCTAATTTTTTTGTCCAGTAACAGAATTGAATTTTTCTTTTGCTAGAGATTTTTTTTTTTTTTTTTTTTTAATGCTATATCTGTTGTTTGGATGGTTTCAAGATGGTTTGTCTCGAAAATGTTAATGAAATGTTGAGGTTGATGAAAATGAGATGTTATTGATTGGCCTGAAATATTCCATAGTATGGCATTTCATTTAACTATCTCCATGAAGACAAGCAACTTATGTCATGATGCAAAGTCCTCACTGTGAATGAGCCGCACTGTAAGATTCCATGTTGCTCAAGGTATTTTTTTTATTAGGCAACAGTGCAAGACAGATCATTTTAATACCATACTGTGGAATTTTACAGGAAAGGCTATAACACCTCCATCAAGATGAGCCAATGTCCAAGCGTCCACTAAAAATACATGGTGCAACTTTGACTTGTCAAAACTTCTGAAATTAAAAATAGACCTGCTGTGCTTGTGTCTGCTGTACACTTATATTATATGATTAAATGTATGTTATAAGTTGCACATTTTAAATTGCAATATTGATTTATATGACTTAATAAAATAAACTAGTCCACTGACTTCTGCAAACCCGGCTGCAAACCGGAGTGTGAAGCGGCTGGGATGAGAATTAGCTCCTCCAAATCCGAGGCCATGGTTCTCGACCGGAAAAAGGTGGTTTGCCCTCTCCAGGTGGGTGGTGAGTCTCTGCCTCAAGTGGAGGAGTTCAAGGATCTCGGGGTCTTGTTCACGAGTGAGGGAAGGATAGAGTGTGAGATTGACAGGCGGATCGGTGCAGTGTCTGCAGTGATGCGGTCGCTGTATCGGTCCGTTGTGGTGAAGAAGGAGCTGAGTCCAAAGGCAAAGCTCTCGATTTACCGGTCAATCTACGTTCCTACCCTCACCTATGGTCATGAGCTCTGGGTAATGACCGAAAGGACAAGATCGCGCATACAAGCGGCCGAAATGGGTTTCCTCCGTAGGGTGGCCGGGCGCACCCTTAGGGATAGGGTGAGGAGCTCGGTCACATGGGAGGAGCTCGGAGTAGAGCTGCTGCTCCTACACGTCGAGAGGATGGAGGGTGTTCTGGGCATGTCCCACCGGGAGGAGGCCCCGGGGAAGACCCAGGACACGCTGGAGGGACTATGTCTCTTGGCTGGCCTGGGAACGCCTTGGGGTCCCACCGGAGGAGCTGGAGAATGTGTCTGGGGTGACAGGAAGTCTGGGAGTCCCTGCTTAGACTGCTGCCGCTGCGACCCGGCCCCAGATAAGCGGAAGAAAATGGATGGATGGACTGACTTCTGCGTTAGACACACTCAAGAGCAGTGGATTTTTTATTTATTTTTATTATTTGTAAGAAAATGACAACGCTACGCTGACGAATCCTAAGTAAGAGAAAGAAGCCCGTATGTCACAATGGACGAGTACGTCACAGTGGACGTGCCACAGTGGGTGTGTACATCACAGTGAATGTGTATGTCACAGTGGATGCATACGTTACAGTGGGCATGTATGTCACAGTGGACGTGTACATCCCAGTAGGTGTGTACGTCACAGCGGATGCATACGTCACAGTGGGCATGTACGTCACAGTGGACGTGTACATCCCAGTAGGCGTGTACGTCACAGTGGATGCATACGTCACAGTGGGCATGTACGTCACAATGGCCATGTACGTCACAGTGGGTGCGTGCTAGTGGAGGTGAAAACAAGGGCTGATCAGCAAAATGGTGTCTTAAAAATATGCGATTAAAGATTAGTCAAACATGAATCACTCCAAATACAACTTACGGAGAGTAAATAGTGAAGGGAAAACAACTACAACATGGTTTAAAGGTCTGAAAGACTAAGACAGTTAAACTAAATGTAAATTCTTCTGCAGTGTAGAGGATGATCCGCCTGACCTGTGGTGGTGAAGCTCGTGGTGGCATCCGTGCTCTTTCGGTTGTCCAGTTCACTGCTGATGGTGACGGTGTAGGTGGTAGAGGGCTGCAGACCATTCAGCTGTTCCTCTGCTGTGTTCCCAGAGACTATGACTCTCACCTTGGAGTCTGCACATAACACAGACTGTCCATTCAGCTGTTTTTCTTGTGTTTCTCGAGCGCTGAGCACATTAACTGGTCCACTAGTTCAATGCATTCAATACAATTCAGAAAAAAACCCAAAAAGAACAAAACAACAAAATTGTTAAAGGGCCCATTTTACACTGTTTGCTGATCTATCTTATAATGTTTCCTCATCACAAACAGACCTGGAGTTGGGTTTAACACACAAACACTGCTGAGTTCTTCTCTCAAATAAAAAAACACTCTGTTCTACATTGTGATGTCATGTGGTAATACAGGAAGTGCCCTACTGTGTTTTAAACTTCACTATGATCATTTGTATTTCAGTCCTGGAATTGCTAGTCTCTGTTGAACTAAAGGTTAAAGGAGCTGTTGAACTTGAAAACTACAACTTCATAACATCACAAAGTGGAACAGAGCATTTTGAACTTTGGAGATGTAGACTAATAATAAAGAATGAAACAAAACACAACTCCAGGTCTGTTTTTGAAGAGGTAACAACATTATAACATGGCTTAAATTTCACAAGTCAATTTTGTGTAATATGGGATCTTTAACTGGTCCACAAGTAAAAAAAAAAGAAAAAAAGAAAAAGCTCTATACAGCATTCAATGGTTTCTACTCGAGAATAGGAAAATGCTTGCTTAACCTGTTCCAGATCCGTAGACGATGGTATACTTCTCCACAGCAGCCAGTGCAGGGCGCCACAGCAGCAGAGCCCCATAGTCTGTGACATTCACTGCCCTGAGGTCTGTGGGAGGATCCGGTACTACACAAACATGTTTATGTTCATTAAATATGTTACTTTATACAGAAACGTTACATCAAGCAGCTTTAGAGCCACTGTAGGACATTAATAGTAACTCATCCATTCTCTTAACTGAGGTTGTATTCACGTTCAGTGAAGTCATGATTTAATAGACGGCACCACTTTCTGAAGCTATTGGAAAAAATCATTTCACTTTTGTTTATTTATACTGATAGAAAACGTGTTGAATGTTGTGTCAGTTTATGTTTCATGTGGAAACAGTGATTACAGAGATATTAACCATAAACCAGGAAAACAAGTCTGTAGTCTGGCACTTAAACAGAAACTTCCAGGTGAAGATTCTGACCTGTCTCCAGCTCAGGTTAAACTATAGGGATTTTACAATGTATCAATGTACAATGTGATACTTTGCAGCTGATGTCATCAACATCTCCTCAGGGTATGAAGCTCAGTCCCTCTCAAATAACATTACAGTCATACACAGCCTGGCTAAAAAAAATTGCCACCTGGATTTAACTGACCAAATAGGTTGGAGTTGCTGCAGAAGGTCAGGTCTAGGTTCAGCAACAGTCTGTGCTCAAAGATTCCAATATGACAATGCCAGGATTCATTGGGCTCAAATTGTGAGAGAGTGGTTCAGGGAGTATGAGACATCATTTTCACACATGGATTGTCCACCACAGAGTCCAGATCATAACCCTATTGAAAATCAGACTCTACCATCATCAATGCAAGATCTTGATACAAAATTAAAACAACACTGGATGGAAATAAATCTTGTGACATTGTAGAAGCTTATTGAAACAATGCCACAGCGAATGTGTGCTGTAATCAAAGCTAAAGGTGGTCCAACTAAATATTAGAGTGTGTGACCTTTTTTTTTTTTTTTTTTTTGGTGGCGACCTTTTTTTTGGCCAGGCAGTGTAGTCTAGCTAGCATTCTAGCATTCTAGCATTCTAGCTCCTACTAAACCAGCGGTGCAGGCGAGAAGCGTTACCTTCAACATCCTCGCCCTGGGTTGGCTCTTTGTTCACTATGATACGATACTGATCGATTAGCTTAATCTGAGTGGAGCTGAGCACTATGGGTGATGTCACACTCACTTAGTAATTTTCTTCATACAATCCATGTCATGAACACTCGTACTGATCATAGGCTCCTGAAAATGTGCTATTTAAATCCAGTTTGTATTCTTTTCTTGAGTTTTCAGACAATCTAGAAACATCTGTGCATTGTGTCACCATTAACTGATGACTGAATTGTGTTGAACAACACATTTCTAAAAGGACTCAGGTCACTCACAGGTTTGGAAGGTTCTGGAGATGGGGTCACTCTCGTCTAGACCGAGTACTGACAGAATGCTGACCTCATACGTGGAACCAGGAGAGAGACGAGTTAGATCTATGGAGGAGTTTCCCTGGTCCAGAGACACAGAAAATGGCTCTCCTGGAGAAACAAGAGAAGCCAGTAAATCCTCTGCTCCTCTGACCCTCTATTCTGCTCCTCTGACCTTCTCCTCTGCATCGTCTGACCTTCTTCTCATCATCCTCTGCTTCTCTGGCCCTTTCCTCTGCATCCTCTGCTCCTCTATTCCTCCTCTGTCCTTTTTCTCTGCATCCTGTGCACCATCTGACCCTCTAGTTTTCTCTTACCCTCTTCTAGCTGGTTCTTCTCTCTGACCCTCTTCTCTGCTCCTCTCCTCCTCTGCTCCTCTCTTCCTCACTTCCTCTGCATCCTCTGCTCCTCTCTTCTCAATCCTCTCCTCCTCTGCCCCCCTTCTCTTGTATAGTTTCCTCTTACCCTCCTCTGCATGGGTGTATGTCAGTTTAAACCCAGAGACTTTGGACTTGGGTTTTGTCCAGGACACGGTGACAGAGTCTTCAGTCACATGATTGAAGATCAGGTCTGTGGGCGGCTCTGGACCTGAGGAAACAAACATCTTTGACCAATATATTACTGTAAACAGCTCTAATGAACATGCTTTGAAAGGGCTGGACAATAACCCAACAAACCAATATGTGAGGTTTTGAATTGAAATTTCATAAACTTGACCTGAACTGTGCCCTCACATACAAAGTAAACATGTTCACATCAAATATAGCTTTTACTAGTAACAACTGTAAGGCTGATTTATTCTTCTTTACAAAAACACTGGCCATGACAGTCAAGTTGTCTATGTTATAATTTGATATTTTAGTTCTACAGGTGATTATCCAATATGAAATTTGAAATCTAGTTGATTTAAACCTAAATGACCTCTCACTGATCTGATATCTGTCTGGTATATTTTACACTCAACCGATCTAGATCACATATGTCAAACTCAGGCCTAGGGGCCAAATCTGGCCCACGGTGTAATTATAATTGACACGTGAGCTCATATCAAATGTGGACTATCATGCACCACTAATACTACAAATCCCAGAATGCTTTGCTAGTACACTGCAGTCGAGACCGGCAAGTTCCCCTCTTTTTCTGTTGACACTCATTAGCAACCAAGCTACTAATCACCTCAGCCAAATTAACGGCTACAGAAAGAAACATAATTTATTCCATTTAAATAATAAATTCATTCTACTGATGTGTCGTTTATTTTAAATGTAATTTCTCTTTGTGTTTTAGCAAAACTAAAGTTTGTTTCCATATGAAAATGTTGAGCATTACACATCAGGTGCAGTCAATCTGCTAGTATAAAACGTTATTGTCAAGCCCTTCTACATGTTTCAGATGAGTAAAAACACAAAACACATATGACGATTTTCACAATTTTGGACAGACAATGATGGCAGGACACTGATGGATGATGAAACATGTAAAGTATATGGTACTGTGGTGTATATATGCACACACATATATACTGTATACAGCTTTATACAACAGAATACTGAAGCGGAGACCTGCAGCACCAAAACACACTCATGAATGTTAAGAATGATGCTTCAGCCCTGAAAACAAACTGTACAATTATGCCAACGGTAAATAGACATCGCAATTTTCCAATGAGAGAAACTGTAGAATGTACAGTTCTCAAGAGCAGCTCAGATCTTGAGGTGAGATGGAGGATTAGGAAACGATTACATCAGCTCATTTAGACAAATCGCACGGATGATAGTGTTTCCCCCTAAATACTTAAAATACTGCGCCCTACATTTTTTTATTATTATTATTATTTTATTTTATTTTTATTTTTTTTACAGTAAATTACGGTAAATAATTCCTGTGATAACCTGACTATACATCTGTAACATTTGGCATTTTGTATCTGGGATTTGCAGTGGTCCAATGTTAATCCTCACTTACCTTATGCATTCTGAGCATCCTAATTATTACGCTTTTCTCAACTCCATCCATCATGGTAAAGCTATCAACAACTAGCATGCTAACTTTATGGCTTATTTTGACCTCAAGATCTGCTTATACAATATATCTGTACTGGGGTGAGACACATGGAATACATGCAATACCAATGCTCAAATGCACAAAAGGAGCTACGGAAACATCTTCAAGGGGGAAACAAAGATACATGTATTTTTTATGAATGAAAAGCAGGATGTAGTTTGCTGACACAACATTCACATGAGTGGCAGAGTGGTTAGCTCTGCTGTACCTGTGCTTATGACCAGTTTGTGAAGCTGGGAGAGAACGCCGGAACCTTTCCCCAGAACAGTGAGCTTATAATCGGATTCAGAGAAGACCTCATCCAGCCTCCGCAGTTCTCCTGGATCTTCAGACTCTCCAGAGTTTCCCAAAGTTTTACTGTCATCCTGTCCATTATCGCTCAGAGGCTGTTTTTCCCCTTCAAAAGCCTTGCTAAACTTCACATGAGTCACTTCTCTGTCACTCAAAGATGGCATCTCTGCTGCTCGCATTGGCATATTGGTAGAAGTTAGATTCTTTTTGCTCAATGAAGGCAAAGAACCATTACCACGCCTCGCAATGGGAGCAGTTTTATTCCGTAATTGCCACAAATTTGGGCGTAATCGTCGAATAACTGTACGACTGGGTTCTCCTCTCTTATCTGTAGACACACGTTCCTCTTTTGTTAAATCTAGTTTTTCATTTGCAGAAACATTTTTAATTTCATGACCTCTGAATTCAGTATCTTTTTGTCCTCTAGTTGCGACCACGTTTTGGTCACTCCTCTCTGGTTGATCTAAACCACCAACACCATTTCGAGCAAAGATTTTGCCTTGGAATCGCTGTGGTACTCTTCCTATCAGCTGAGCTCCTGGTTTGAACCGTCTCCTAGAAAGCGTTGCATAAGAATTGTTTTGCTTTCCATCAGTTTCAGCAGGTTTCTCTTCAGTTTGGGCTAAAATAATCATGTCTCGGTCACCAAATTGGTCAACTGTCTTTGTCACTTGAGAACTTGTTCCTGAATTTGATTTATTTCGCTCTTGTTTTGCAAAACTTTCTGGAATATTTTGACCAATATCCTTAGCAGACTTATCACTGTCTGCATTTATAGTCAAATCCTCTTCCTCCATGTTACTTGTACCACGATTTTCCAAAATGTTCTGCTCATCTTGTGGAATTTTTGGATCATTCACTTCCGATTTTACATTTTTCTCCTGTTCATCATTTTCAATTTCAATTCTTTGTGTAAAAGATTCAGTATCGTCTTTGCCTGAATCTGTTTCTCCTATGTTTTGACCTTTCATCTGTTCAGATTCATTAGTCTGCCTTATGCTTTCTTCATTACCTGGATCATCTCTATTGTTTGATACCTGTGCTCTAACATTAATAGCTGTCGAATCACCTTCAAACAACTTTGAAAAATGAGACCTATCTTTTAAATTTTCATTAGATTTTGGGGAATTGTCTGAATTTAAATTTGGATTTTCAGAAGTTGAAGCTTGAATTTTAGCCTCTACTCCTGCCTCTGCCTTATCCTGTATGTCAAGATTGCTATTCCTGCTTTGGGGTTCATTTTGGAGTGTCCAGTTCTTACGTATTGGCCCTCTTTGTGGTGGTCTCAAAAACAACCGGGTTCTATTTTGAAAAGGTCCAGTATATTGATTTGGTCGTCGTGGAAACACAAGTCTTGAACGGTTAAAAGTACCTCGGGCTAAAGGTAATCTATCTTTTGCAGTATTTTGTTCTGTCTCTCCTGGAGCCACACTGGTGGGGATTCCCTCTACTCCTACTTCCCGTGTCTCTGAAGTTTGTGTTTTGTTGTTCAAAAGTCGAATCGGCTGCCTAAAGAACCTACTATTGGGATGACTTTTATTTTGAAAAGGTCTTGCATGTGGTACATGTTGATGTTCTAACACTGGTACCTTTGCTTGCTTTGCCCTTTCAGAATCTTCATTATTGTTCAAATCAACTCCGTCGTCACTGCTCGAGAATTGTTTTTCAGTTGCAGGGTAAGGCGAATCTGTAGAAGTTGAAGTCATTTTAGTCGATGAGGGTGAAGAATCATCACTGGTTCTTAATATAAGTCCAGTTTTGTTCCTTAAATGCCACAGATTAGGTTGTAGTCGCCGAAAAACTGTACGATTCGGTTGAGTTCGGCGATACTTGGACAAGCCTCCTTCTCTGGGTGTTTGCCTTTCTTTTTCAGGCCTGGAATCATCAAAATTTTCCACTGTTGAGTCATCTTCCTCTTTTACAATTGTTTCTGCATTTGTAAGAACTGGAATTTGGGGCGCAGAAGTTGGAGAAGTCGATTTAGTTTGTGACCTTTTTGATGACAAAGAGGTAATTTGAGGACCATCTAAATATTTGATAGACTTTTTAATCGTAGAAATCGGTGTTAACCCTTGTATGATCTGTTGAGCGACTATTTCTGCATTTTCGTCGACACTGGAAGGCTCGGACAGGTGAATGGCAAATGTTGTTACGTTTAATTTATTAAAAGTGTCCGTCAACAGTCTCTGGAGAGGATGATGCTGTACTAAGCTGCGATCTTTAGGCACTTCTGAATCTTCGTTTTGTGATGGTTCTTGTTCGCTTCTGTGGGGTCCTGATGAGCTTTCAGCTGTTGGGTCTGTCTCGCCCTCTATGCACCCGCTGGTTTTGTTTTTTTGACCTAATCTTCCATGTGTCACCTTAACACGGTTCAGGCAGGTCCGCTTTGGCTCTGGAGTAGTCAAACCAGTGCCCGTGTCTCCTTTCTTCAGATTAATTTCCTTGTTTGACTCTAAATTGGTCCCAAATTCGACCATTTGGTAACTCTCTCCTTTAGGTTGAAAAGTGTCTCTGTTGTCTCCGATAGAGGGCTGGACTTGGATTCTTTGGATCACTTTTGTAGCATTGAGTTTGGGTATATTTTCAGGTCTTGATGTTTCAGGTGGTTCAATATTTTCATAGTTATTTTCGATTGGGAGGTTTAGTTTGTCATCACTGGCGGGTGTTACAGTCAGAGCTGCCACTAGAACGTTTGCCGAACCTGGAGATATGACACAATCAGGATTTGGAGGGGAACAAGGTGAAGGCAGATTAAACAACTGTGGTTCCATATGTGGGTTTCATCAGTGACTTTACAACGAGAGGCAGACAGGAGCGACTTCTGCTGTTAGAATGTGGGATATTTGCTGATTCTTTAAGGGCACATAACATGGACACAGTTTTAGTCCAATAATGAAAGTGTGTGTTACATATAGATTTTAAAGGTATTATTGTGATGGTAATAGTAGTAGTAGTAGTAGTAGTAGTAGTAGTAGTAGTAGTAGTAATTCTCCTCAATGTATCTCCATTTCTCTTAGTAAAATTTTCAAACATTTTTTGCAGCATTATAATGGTTTGGTTTTATGTGGACTTAAATTAATTCTACTGTATTTAAAGCAGAACCAAGTAACATTTTTACCTCATGAAATATCTTTGCAAGTCCCTGTGATGGTAAAATATGTATTATCAGGGTGTTTGAAGTGACTGTCATCGCTCAGCTGTTTTTGTATGGAAAACCAGCCTTGTAGAAAATGGCGGACCTGATCCAAAGAGATTTCTCCTGCAAAACCCTGACTTTTAAAAAATATTTGGCAACATTTTACATTTTTCATGTGATCATAGTTCTGGCTGAAAGAAGAGATCCGAGGCACTCTTCTTTCACCTAGTAAGTTTATTTGCCCATGTTCTCGGTGTTACTTAGTTCTGCTTTAAAATAATTACAAAACAGGAATAAACCAGGACCAAAGTTGTGTTAAATAAGGCCGTCACTAGACCAGAGCGAGAGTTTTGAACCAGTTCTAAAACATGATGTGAACTGCCCAATGGAGAAGAGTCTGAGGTACAAGCTCCACAGTTTGAGAACCACTGTGTCTAAGTGATGTGGCTCCTGTCTGCTTCTCCAAACTCTTTGAATTATGGACAGATATTTATAGATGCAGAGAACAGATTTCCTTAATTAGAACAGAACACGTATTAGATCATAATTAGGTCATCATTAAGCGGAAAAACAACTGGTAACAATTATTCCTAAATATCCGATCCATGACACTGCAAAAGAAACAGAGTCATTGAAGTCAAGTCCAGTGTGGAGTCAATCTGTAAATAAACCAAAATAAAACTGTTAAATAATCATATGCTGCAAAATTACCTACAAAACACAATATTATAACATTAATGTATTTGTAAATTTGATTAAAGGTAAAGGGTTTAAGTCATTTGTTTTACAGTGCAGCCCTGGTGTTTTAAATATCCTGAGTTTTACAATGCAGCTATTTGAAGGGAGTACTTTTATATGAACTGTTGGGTTTGATGGAATCTGCAGATGCTCACAACTCGATGCAGAAACCTCAGACTGAAAAACCTCTGTCACAGTTTGAGGTGGCGAGGTTGAGTTTGTCATAACAGAGTTTAAGCCAGAGTTGGAGCAGTGTTTCCCAATCAGAGGTACAGTGACGGTAGAGAACACCTCTAGTTTATCACAGTCTGTGTCTAAATTGGAATCTACCATGTTCGAACCATTCAGGTGTTTGGATCCAATATTTTGGTTTATCTGAAATTTTGCATCAGTGCGGTTTTTTTTTGTTTTTATATATATATATATATATATATATATATATATATATATATATATATATATATATATATATATATATATATATATATAATTCTTGGAATATCTGTGATTTGTTTTGTGCCATTTTGGTCTTTTGTTCTTGATTTGGACAAGCATGAAATGGTACCTCCTATGCCTAAACTGGAGCAATTTGTGTTGGCCCCTAAGGCCTCCTGCTGAATTGGCCCAGTGATCATGAGCAGAATGTTTTACTACATATTCAAGTAATTCCACCACTATAAACTCAATAACTTTATAGTGGCAGACCTAAAATGAATGTTCCAAGCCTAATTAAAGGTAAAGTCAAAGCTGTGTAAAATGCACCAATGTCAATGACACACTGAAGTGATCACCTCTCTGTGGCCCTCTGGTTCCAATATGTTTAGACTTATGGCCCTCGGTGAAAAAGTTTGGACATCCCTGGCCTAAACCATTCAGGTGTTCAGATTCACATGTCTAACAGCTATTTTAACTACTATTTATCTTTGGTCATACCCTTATGATAAAAAAACAAACATAAAGTAGTACTGTATTTTGGTGTCTGTTTGGTATCTTAAATGTCCAAATCATTCAGGTATTCAGACCTTACCGGGCGTGGCGTGCGTTGTCACTGGCTCGCTCTGGCTCCTCCCCTTTTCAGCCACCAGAGTGATGTCATACCTAAGCCCTGGTTCCAGCTGCGTGATGTGGGCGGAGCTGGTGCCGGGTTCAAAGGTCAGCTCCTGGCTTCTCCCCACTCCGTCACCACGGGAGACAGTGAGGCGGTACCGGTCGATGTCAGACTGTGAGGGCTCCCATTGGACGACGGCAGAGGAGGTGGAAGTCTTTACCACGCGGAGGTCAGAGGGGCCAGACGGCACTAAGGGACATGTTTGGTCAGTTTAGAGTTTTGTCTAGTTTTATAACAATAAAATCAAAACATTTAAACTCAATTCTCCACATCTTATATATCCCACTTTTGCCTCTAAATGCTACAGCGCTTTCTTTGTGGTTGCACTTAAAGTTAAGAATTTGAGATATGTTTTGCCACTAAAATATGACATAAAGTCCAGGAGTCTAATGTAAAAACCTACAGCAGACCCACACATCTGACCCTCTCCTACAGCTGACCCACACATCTGACCCTCATGTGTGACCCTCTCCTACAGGTGATCCATTCATCTGACCCTCTTCTACAGCTGACCCACACATCTGACCCACATGTCTGACCCTTTCCTACAGATGACCCATACAAAAATTTGTATTAGACTGTTTTCATCTGTGTGAGCATATTTCTAAAATGATTAATAATTATTTTTACAGCAATTATATGGCGTCATTTAGGACCAGCTGATGGCAGCAGGTTTAGCAAAACTACTCAAAAAAGTGTCTAATGATTTGCTTTTAATTAAAATTTTATGTCATAATGATTTTTTATATTTATTTTTATATTTTGGTGTAATAACGAGTGTTGTGTATTGTATATCCTGTTTAATAAGCCATCTGCTTATCAACACTTCTTTACTGTAACACTCACCAAAACTATATAACACTCACAGCATTTTTGCTAAAGATTGTGGCAGATTTGGCAGCTTATGTAGTAAAAGCCACTCTTCAAAATAATTGTTTGCAGACTTTTGCAGGACTAAATGTAAGACTCCGTGACCATCTTCAAGGCACAATAATGTTGACAATCTTTTATAATGAAAATAAAAGTATTTAATATCCATCTATTTTCTTCTTCTTGGCTCGGGTCGCGGGGGGAGCAGTCTAAGTATGGACTCCAAGACTTCCCTTACTTCCTCCAGCTCCTCCGGTGGGACCGCAAGGCATTCCCAGGCCAGTCGAGAGACATAGTGACTCCAGCGTGCCCTGGGTCTTCCCCAGGGCCTCCTCCCGGTGGGACATGCTCGGAATACCTCCCTAGGGAGGCATCCAGGAGGCATCCTGAGCAGATGCCCAAGCCACCTCAACTGGTTCCTCTCGACGTGCTTTGCTCCTTCCGTGTGACCAAGCAGGGTGCACCCTTAGGAATAGGGGATATCCCTAAGGGTGCGTCCTGCCTCCATACAGAGGAAACTCATTTTGGCTGCTTGTATCCGCGATCTTGTCCTTTCGGTCATTACCCAGAGCTCATGACCATAGGTGAGGGTAGGAACATAGATTGACCAGTAAATAGAGAGCTTTGCCTTCCGGCTCAGTTCCTTCTTTACCACAACGGACCGATACAGCGACCAGATCACTGCAGATGCTGCACCGATCTGCCTGTTAATCTCACGCTCCATCCTTCCCTCACTCATGAACAAGACCCCGAGATACTTGAACTCCTCCCCCTGAAGCAAGGACTCCCCACTCACCTAGAGAGGGAAAGCCACGTTTTTCCGGTCAAGAACCATGGCCTCGGATTTGGAGAAGCTGATTCTCATCCCAGCCGCTTCACACTCGGCTGCAAACCGCCCCAGTGTCATCAGGACAACATCATCTGCAAACAGCAGAGATGAAATCCTGTGGTTCCCAAACCAGACCCCCTCCGGCCCCTGGCTGCGCCTAGAAATTCTGTCCATAAATATAATGAACAGAACTGGTGACAAAGGGCAGCCCTGACAGAGTCCAACATGCACCAGGAACAGGTCTGACCTACTGCGGGCAATGTGAACACAACTCCTGCTCCGGTCATACAGGGACCGGACAGCCCTTAGCAAAGAGCCCTGGACCCCATACTTCCGGAGAACCCCCCAAAGGACACCATGAGGGACACGGTCGAATGGCTTTTCCAAATGCAGAAAGTAAATGGTTGGGCAAATTCCCATGAACTCTCGAGGACCCAATGGAGAGGATATAGCTGGTCCAGTGTTCCGTGACCGGGAAGAAAACCACACTGCTCCTCCTGTATCCAAGGTTCGACTATTGGTCGGATTCTCCTCTCCAGTACCCTGGAATAGACCTTACTGGGAAAGCTAAGGAGTGTGATTCCCCTGTAATTGGAACACATCCTCTGGTCCCCCTGGTCCCACCACCCTGGTCTGCCAATCCAGTAGCACTGTCCCCGACCGCCACGCAATGTTGCAGAGACGTGTCAGCCAAGACAGCCCCACAACATCCAGAGACTTGAGGTACTCGGGACGGATCTCGCCCACCCCCGGAGCCTTGCCACCGAGGAGCATGCCAACCACCTTGGTGACTTCTGCCACGGTGATGGCCGAGTCCGCCTCTGGGTCCCCAGTCTCTACTTCCTCCTCAGAAGATGTGAAGGTGGAATCGAGGAGATCCTCAAAGTGTTCCTTCCACTGCCTGACAACATCCCCAGTCGTGGTCAGCAGCTCTCCACCCGCACTGTAAACAGTGTTGGTGAAGCACTGCTTCCCCCTCCTGAGGCGTCGGACAGTTTGCCAGAATCTCTTTGAGGCCATTCGATAGTTCTCCTCCATGGCCTCCCCGAACTCCTTCCAAGCCCGAGTTTTAGCCTCTGCGACCGCAAGTGCTGTGGCACGCTTGGCCTGCCGGTACTCATCAGCTGCCTCAGGAGTCCCACGAGCCATGGGCTCGAAAGGACTCCTTCTTCAGCCTGACGGCATCCCTTACTTTCGGTGTCCACCACTGGGTTTGGGAATTGCCGCCGCGACAAACACGACAGACCTTAGAGCCACAGCTACGAGCAGCCGCATTGACAATAGAGGTGGAGAACATGGCCCACTCGGAGTCCATGTCCCCAGCCTCCCCTGGGATCAGGGACAAGCTCTCCCGGAGGTGTGAGTTACAGAGAACTCCACCAGACGTTCGCAGTAGACCCTCATGATGAGCTTGGGCCTGCCAGGTCTGTCTGACTTTCTCCTCCGCCTGCGGATCCAACTCACCACCAGATGGTGATCGGTTGACAGCTCAGCCCCTCTCTTCACCCGAGTGTCCAAGACATGCAGCCGGAAGTCACATGACACGACAACAATGTCGATCATCGACCTCCGACCTAGGGTGTCCTGGTGCCACGTGCACTGATGTACATCCTTGTGCTCAAACATGGTGTTTGTTATGGACAAACTGTGACTAGCACAGCTCAGGTTCAGACTGGGGAAGGCATTTCTCCCGATCACACCCCTCCAAGTGTCACTGTCATTACCCACATAGGCATTGAAGGCCCCCAGGAGACCAACAGAGTCCCCTGTTGGTGCACTGTCTAGCACCCCTCCCAGGGACTCCATGAAGGCCGGGTACTCTACACTGCAGAGTACCCCAGTGAGAGACCTGTCCCCGACCCAGAGGCATAGGGACGCGACCCTCTCCTTCACCGGGGTGAACTCAAACATGTGGCGGCTGAGCAATGAGCAAGCCCAAAAAAAATATAATATTTTATACATTTTTTTAAGACATAAAATATAAATCAAAAGCAAATAAGTAGAGACTGAGACACACTTTTCCACCACCTGAGATCACTTTTTCCCCCCTAAAAACTAAACCCACTGCTGTCAGCTGGTTCTAAATGATGTTATATAATTACCACAAAAAATATTATTAATAATTATTAATATGCACAAACAATTTCCACAGTACAAAGCAGCACAAATGCAATAGAAAGGATTCATTTAGTTTTCCGTTGTTTTCGAGCAGAACATTTTGTGAGGCTGGGTGATGTCATTGGCTACAGAGCACAGGGAGGCAGCAGAGGGCTGGGGTTCCACTGGGAACCACAGTGTAAAATACAGGTTAGCCCCAACTGTGCCACAAGTGTTCTTATAATAACTAATGCCCCTTTGAATCTTGGAAGAAAGTACCCAATAAGCAAAAATATACAGAAAATAACAACTGTAAAAAATTATTACTTGATCTAATTGACCCTAGATTACAGGAAATTACATTAGTTTTGTTTAAAAAATTCCTGAGGGTACCCCAGACCCCCATGCTGTTAAAACGACCTGCTACAAAATCAATAGAGAATTTGAGTTCCCCTAATGAGTGCTCCACAAAGGTCTTGCCACAAATATCCAGATTTCAATTTAATTTCGATCAGTTTTCAAATTATTACTGCAGGTGGGAGCAGGGGGTGCCATCAGAAATCTCACCTAGGACCAAAGGAGCTGAGTCCAGCCCTGCTTGTGCTCAAATCTCTGTGTGCAAACTGGTGCACACAGCGATATGACGAGTAAGCTCTTTAGTGTGTTTCACACTCTTGTAGGTGCTCCAAAACATTGGTTATCTCAGTAAAGCACATATTTTAAAAATGTGTTAAAATGTTCCACACGTCTCTGTCCTCTGCAGCAGCGTCTCCTCCCCACCCCCTCTCTCTTTGCCCCTGTCTGTCAATCAAACCTATTCATTATCGGCCCATTATTGGCCCATTATTGGCCCATTATCGGCTCATTATAGGCTCATTACAGGCTTATGGATAGGCAAATATAATTCAGAACTCACTTTGCATTGTCCTTTCCTGGTGAAATGGAGGTGTTAAAGGGGTGTGATGTGAGGCAGGATCATGTGTGCACTTTTGTGCTGCAGAAACCAAACTCTGAGAGGACAGCGCGTGAGGGAGTGCTATGGAGGGTTTTATAAATCCCAATATTTTTTAATGTACGTGAAATTTACCTTGTGTTGATATGAACACTTTCAAGTAGATTTTGATGCACTCTTATAACAATATAGGACCCAGCTCCCTATAGAGCTCGGGATTGTGACATCACACCTCATAGAATGTTCCGTGAGTCTAATGTTGAACCTGTGGAGATTTGAAGGTACTAAACACTAGCATTAGCGTTCATTCAAATGTTTTGTGATGCTATAGAGTCACAGATGTATTTACCAGCAGTGACCCGGGTTTATTGGGTTGTTCCACCACTTTTGTTTACGTTTTAATGTTGTTTTGGCTCATATATCTCTATGAGAGTTTTGCACTACAGCCACAAACATAGCGGATTTCCATGGTAATGGCCATTTTAAGTTCCATCCTGTCTGAGTTCTTGAGTAGAATTCTCCACTCAGAACATGTCTGCTGGAACTAGACAGTCTTTACTATTGATACTTTGCAGTGATATCATGCTGGGGAATTTCTACATGTATGTCTATGGCAGAATGTTCAGAAGTTACCATGGTGACACACTGCACACACTAACAAACACAGTATATCAATATATAATATGTGATCAATATATAACTGAAATACTGTTGGCTAATGCTAGCTAGCTTGTGACTATGATGTTATTTGAGAGGGACTTGTTTAGCAGCACAAATCAGCTCATCTGTCATAGTTCAGATAAGTCAGTCCTTTATGGTCAGACTGTGTTAAAACAAAACTCAGATTTAAGTCTAATTTGAGTAACAGAACCTCAGACAGAGCAGTGCGCAGTTAGCATCACTCCCCCAGTGAGTGTTGTTGACATCAACAGGACGATACTCACATGTATTGAAGAGTGCAGAGTTTGGAGCTCCTCTGCCCTCTCCCGTTTGCCCCGTCACTGTGACGCTGTAGCTCTGCCCAGGGGCCAGTCCGCTCTGAGTGAAGGAGGAGACAGAGCCTGGGACCTCTGCCTCCACCTCTGACCCATCCTTCTATAAACAACAACAACATGGAACATTTAAAGTAAACTGATAAACTCCACCCACAACCATATTTGAAAGAGAGAGTGAGGAAGAGGAGGAGGGGTGAAGTCTGGAGCACTAAAGGGGAGAGTGAGGAGGAGGTGTGAAGTCTGGAGCACTAAAGGGAGAGTGAGGGGAGAGTGAGGAGGAGGAGGTGTGAAGTTTGGAGCACTAAAGGGGGAGTGTGAGGAGGTGTGAAATCTGGAGCACTAAAGGGGGAGAGTGAGGAGGAGGAGGAGGAGGAGGAGGGGTGAAGTCTGGAGAACTAAAGGGAGAGTGAGGAGAAGGGGTGACGTCTGGAGCACTAAAGGGAGAGTGAGGAGGAGGGGTGAAGTCTGGAGCACTAAAGGGAGAGTGAAGGGAGAGTGAGGAGGAGGAGGGATGAAGTATTTCATCAGTGCCTATTAGCCACTGCCTGTTTTTATTTGTCCATTTAAAATATACTGCATATAAAAAGGTTAGGTTTTCTGGTTGAGGGTCTACCACTTGATTATCTCCATGGAGATGTTGTATGTTTAATGCCACAGTAGGGCATTAAACATACCGCAGGTGATTCTAGTGGCTGACGGCACCATTACAGGACATAACATGTCCTCCAAATCAAGCAGGTGGCAGGCCTCCACCAAAAAGTTATGTAATGCACCTTTTGCATTTGATTCATTTTGAAGCAATTTGCCTCAAGGATCACACCAGTTTGTCTAAGTCTAAGTTGGTGAGACAAAGAGTTGGGGAGACAGAAGCAGCATCTGGAGAATATTAGTCATTAAAAACATCGTCCTGATCATTTGGACTTGATCTGCTGCTTCTTTATCAGAGGCTCAAATTAAGTCTGGGCTCAAGTGGAAAGTGTCTGGAGCATTCCCTTTGTAAGTAGCAGAGGATGCCTAGAGCTGAATCAAACCCACACATGCCCGTGAGTGTCGGGTCTGATTAAACCAGGCTGCAGCTGAGCACGGAGTCAAGCTGCACTGTGGATGTTCACTTTTCTCAGAGAGCAGCTTTTTAAAGAATAATGCTGTGCACTTACACTAATTCAGTTTACAGGCTTGATGATGTATACAACCAGAGAGCACACATGCTCACAGCAGTGTGAAAACTCCTCATGAATCTATCATTATACGAGCATAATAACAGACCACACAATAGAGGCTCCTAAGGGCCCGGGCCCAGTGCAGCTGCTCTGCCTGATGTTACTCAGTGTCACCAAATGCAACATTTACACTGCTTCATTCTTCAGTGCAGCAGGAGGCGTGACCCTGTGCTCCCTGAAGCACAGAGGGTTTGTCCTGTTTCTGATGTGAAATGTCTTTTGTTTTTTGAATGAATGAGCAGCTATTCCCCGGAGCTGGGCTTTGGTCTGTTTCCTTGACAACAACACTAAACATCAGTAATTTATTCACAATAACCTTTAAAACGGCTCAAAGTCCAGACAGTGACATAGGACGAAGAAATAAGGTCAAAGAGGTTCTGGGTTAGACCCCTGATCTCTCTGAGTGGAGTGTGCATGTTCTCCTTGTGTTCCTTGTGTTACTGTGGTTACAGTTCTCAGAGAGGAGGTCATTGGTTAGACTCTTTCTCTTTCTCTCTCTCTGTTCATGTTTCTGTTGTTTTTCCTGGGCGATCCAGCTGTGTTGAGGAGCTGAAGTCATCCCTTTGGCCGACGCCATGTTTGTGACGCTGTTTACTTGTCTCCGTGACAACAGCCCGCATCTTCATCCGCGTCACATCTGTCCCTGAGTCTGACATCTTTCTGCTCCCTTTCTGGTCCAGACTCAGTCCAGACCTGGGACTGGTTTAGATCCAGTTTGGTGTTAGTTGGTTTATTTCCAGTCAAGTCATGTCTATGTTTTTTTGTTTGTTGTTGCTATGCTGAAGCCAAGTTGAAATCTTTTACATTCTCTCACACAGTTCTGGTTTTGATACAGTTTTTTAATTAAACCAGGGCTATCGTCTTTTGGAACCATATGTCAACTTGTTGTATTTATAAAGAGACATAGATAGTTTGGAAGTCAGGAAGATTGACTGTCCTCTATATCAACTGCTATCACTGATGCTTACAGTGTTGTGTATGTAGAGACCTTTCAGCTGCTCAGACCTTTACTGTCATGTGTGTCCCTTTACCGTACAGAGAGGTTTGCCTCCATAGCATAGAGATTTGTGCCACATACTGATGAAGTGTGTAATGACCTTTCAGCTGTTCAGGTCACACTTACGTCTTTCCTTTCACAGCACAGTGAGTTTTGGCACAGCTCTGCTTATAGTTTGGTGCTTATAGTTTTTGTATGTGCATCATAGACTGTATTAAGAAGTGGAATGAGGGACTGTGACATCACCCAGCCTGGAGCCAAGTTCCATATTTGGAAATCCAACTGCATGTATCATAGGAAGCATAGAGCCAATCAGGAGCAAGGCTGTTGAAGGCCTGCACCACTGGTTTAGCGTGAAGTGGGTGCTTAGCAACACTATCAACCAAACCTACAGCTAATGAAAAAAAAAATCTTAAATAAAAACCTCAGAATCATATAGAGTGGGTTAATATGGACATTTTATGGTCAAAATCATGAGCCTGACAGCAGCAGTTACAGAGAGAGCGGCAACATTTATTTATTTATTTTTTCTTAAAGAAAGTGAATTGGAGCTAGAGTTGAGCTAAATCATGCCTATGCTCACTTCCTATGTGGCGACTAGGGGCTAGCTATATCAATTTAGATATACAATTTCTCATGTGTATAGACCTTTAAGCCATTCTTTGAGCTTTGGCACTGCTCTGACGGTGCATGTAGAGTTGCGTGTGTCTAGAGCTTTCAGCTGTTCTAAGTGAGAGTTGGCACTGCTCTGAGTAGTGTATATGCCGTTGTATGTGTATAGAGCTTTCAGCTGTTCAGTGAGAGTTGGCACTGCTCCTACTGAACGATGAGTGTTTAATGTGAGTTCAAACAAACAGTGATTCCATAATCCATCTCGGTTAGTCTAAACGTTTCACTGTTTGTGTCCTCGCGTCAACACTGTCCTCTGCCGACATGTCACATGACCAATGCACTCGCAGCTCATTGGTCATTCAAAAGTGTTATGGTGTCCAGTGAGGTTTTTTAATGAGCAGGCCTTTATTTATTAGATACAAACGTTTAGATGTTTCCACAGCATTCTATTAGTACACAAATCAGCAGTTTTGTTTTGGGTTTTTTTCTTGCTGAACTGGCAAAAATGCAATGAGTCTGAGTCCCTCATAATGGTGATTTAAAGGTAATTGAAAGAGCGTTTGACAGGTCAGATGACTCATTTCTCTAAAACATACTTAACATTTCAATATTTAGTCTTTTATAGGTGTGGTTTTGGTGCAGTTTATAATTGTCCTTTCTGGTTGAACACGGTCAGCAGATGTGACATATATAGAGGTAATTCCATAACTGTTACCTAGCAACCATAATATTAATAAAAAAGTTACACTTACTTGAAAGAATAGCTGTACAATCATCATAGATTAATATTTTTTCATCCTTTTTTTTTCAACTAAATCCAAAGATCTATAACTGCTCTAATATATCAAATATCAAATTAATAAAAAATTATCAGAATTTCATTGCCTTAATTGCCTTTTTGAAAACTTGTATTTCACATGTAGTGTACAAATGGCCTCTAAAACTTTGAAATTTTCCAGAAAACTGAAGCCAGGTTATAATGGGGTACATACAGTTTCAACAAAAATTTGAAATTTGTGGCATTTTTAGTTTTAATCACTTCTGAGGCATACGTCCTATTATTTATAATGGGAAGGGAGCCTTCTGATCTTTATTTTTAAATATTTTAATAACAATAAAAAATTAAAGCCGCAAGCGGCGATGATGGCCCTCGCCCCCCGCGCGACCGCCCCCCCATGCGACCGCCCGGGGCCGGCCACTGCCCCCACGCACCATTTTCCCCGCCCGGCCACCCCACGGCTGCAACCCGCCCCCCTTCACACAGTTTCTATATAAATATGTGACCAACACATTACAATGGCTGTGCAAGGCGTTGAACCGGCAACCGCGTACATAATACAGGTATGGTGTAATTGACTTTTTTGCCCCTTTTAATGCCCAAAATAATGTCCCCAAGTTTCATGCCAATCGGACAAAGTTGAGTATTTTACCAATACTGTAGGGGGCGCTATAGTGTTTATTTAGATAACAATTAATAGTGCATTCTATTAATACCCTGATATCACATTTGTGATGAGAATTTCAGCTGTCTAGAACCATGTATGTGCGTGTAAGAAATTTTTTAATGATTTTTTTTTTTGAGTGTTTGCACCCCTGGTGGCTAAACGTGGAAAATGACTCATGGCCATAATTAAATTTTTTGTTTCTTCTGATGCCACCGATTTATTCCCTGAATTTCGAAGGAATCCGATAATGTTGGCGATTCACCCCTATGGTAGGGGGCGCTATAGTGTTCATTTTGATTAAAATTAATATTGCATTCCATTCATGCCCCAATCACACATATGTGATGTGAATGTGAGCTCTGTAGGGCAATGCCTGTGGTTGTGAGAGGACATCGAAAAAACAGGAAACGAAGGCGTTTTTCGGTGGCGGCGTACGGGCGAACCGTGTGGAATTTGGAGAAAACGTGGATAACTTCTGAAAACCCATGTGTCTGGATGTGGCATGTGAAATCTGAGCTCATTTGGACCAAAAACCTGAGACTAGTAGCGTTTTGAAAACACGCAGCGAAAAATTTGGCGAATTTTCGATTCAATATAGCCGACTTCCTGTCCGTCCTAGGGCCACACTATGATTGGCTTTTTTGCTTGTCTCCATGAGCTCTATCACTGGTGTGAATTTCGTCAAGCTAGGGCGAAAAATGCGTGTCGGCTCCCAATTCATTTTAAAATTTTGAATTTTCTAGGTGGCGCTGTCGAGCCGGTGTGCTTCGGACATTGTCGCGATGCCAATTTTATGAAATTTTTCGCCGAGCCGGTCAATCCTATACCTATATGTGGGACTTTTCGTCGACGTTCAGGGGGTGAAAACTGCGATTGTTTTGGCGGAAAAATAATAATAAGAAGAAACACAGGAAGAACAATGCCCCTCGCCATCACTTCGTGAGTGGCGAGGGCCAATAAACACTTTTACACATTAATGGCATATGTTTGAAACTTTGGCTATTTTCCCACTGATTATAATAAGCCCTTTGGAGTCGAGCCTGTCACATGTGACAGAAAAATGCTGTGCACTTGTCTGCACATATCTCTGTGTGTCCACAACAGATGGACACGTGCTGCTTTCTTTACTGAAAACTAGAGACTTCAGGCTTTCAGACAGGCCCTTCACAGCTCTTTAGAATTAACATGAGCTTTGTTGTAAGTAGTCAAAGTTACGTGAAATTAAATGAGCCATTGTTATCAGTGACAAGAGACACAAGTTTTACATAACAGCTCATATCTTCAAAATGGTAAAAGATAACCATTTATTGTTTTCTGGCCCTGAGTCTTGAGACTTCAAGCTTTCAAATGAGCTCTGGCTCATTTAGCTATTCCACCCATGGGCTTTGAAACAGATGGAGGAAATCAGGAAATGGAAATCATTACTCTGGAAATGTACCTTTATTTTTGTTTTTCATTGCAACAAAAATAAATAAAAATATGTTTCACGATCGTTTTTTATCTGAGAAAATGTGTTGACATTTGTAATTTTTACAATTTTTTGTCAGTTTATACTTGTTTACCATTGCATGTGGAGTCTGTGGATAAACGGAAGAAAATGGATGGATTGATGTGGAACAGATAATATACAGATACACACACATGCGTACCACACAGTGGGGCAAAAAAGTATTTGCCCCACCATTCCTCCTGGAGATCTCCTCTAGAGCAGTTCTGGGGCTGTCGCTGGGCAACACGGACTTTCAACTCCCTCCAAAGATTTTCAATAAGGTTGAGATCTGGACACTGGCTAGGCCACTCCAGGACCTTGAAATGCTTTTTACGAAGCCGCTCCTTCATTGTCCGGGCGGTGTGTTTGGGATCATTGTCATACTGAAAGACCCAGCCACGTTTCACCTTCAATGCCCTTGCTGATGGAAGGAGGTTTTCACTCAAAATCTCATGATACATGGCTCCATTCATTCTTTCCTTTACACAGATCAGTCGTCCTGGTACCTGCAGAAAAACAGCCCAAATGCATGATGTTTCCACCCTCATGCTTCACAATAGATGTGGTGTTCTTTGGATGCAACTCAGCATTCTTTCTCCTCCAAACACGACAAGTTGACTTTTTACCAGAAAGTTCTGTTTTGGTTTCTTCTGACCATATGACATTCTCCCAAGCCTCTTCTGCATCATCAAAATTTCACACAGGTCTGGACATGTACTGACTTAAGCAGGGGGACATGTCTGGCACTGCAGGACTTGAGTCTCTTGCGGTATAGTGTGTTACTGATGGCAGCCTTTGTTACTTTGGTCCCAGCTCTCTGCAGTTCATTCACTAGGTCCCCCCGTGGGGTTCAGGGATTTTTGTTCACGGTTTTTGCGATAATTTTGACCCCACGGGGTAAGATCTTGCGTGGAACCCCAGATCGAGGGAGATTATCAGTGCTCTTGTTTGTCTTCCATTTTCTAATAATTGCTCCCACAGTTGATTTCTTCACACCAAGCTGCTTACCTATTGCAGATTCAGTCTTCCCAGCCTGGTGCAGGTCTACAATTTAGTTTGTGGTGTCCTTTGACAGCTCTTTGGTCTTGGCCATAGTGGAGTTTGGAGTCTGACTGTTTGAGGTTGTGGACAGGTGTCTTTTATACTGATAATGAGTTCAAATAGGTGCCATTAATACAGGTAACGAGTGGAGGACAGAGGAGCCTCTTAAAGAAGAAGTTTCAGGTCTGTGAGAGCCAAATCTCGCTTGTCTGAAGGTGACCAAATACTGGTACCTATTTTACCGAGGAATTTACCAATTAACTAATTCAAAATCCTGCAATGTGATTTCCTGGATTCTTTCCCTCCATTCTGTCTCTCATAGTTGAAGTGAACCTATGATGAAAATTACAGGCCTCTCTCATCTTTTCTAAGTGGGAGAACTTGCACAGTTGGTGGCTGAATAAATACTTTTTTGCCTCATTGTACAAACATACATACATACATACATACATACATACATACATACATACATACATACATACATACATACATATACACGCATACATACATACATACTTACAAACACAGATACATACACACACACACGCACACACACATACATACATATACTCGCATACATACATACTTACAAACATACATACACACACACACATACACCCCTACATACACAAACATACACACACACACACATACACACATTCATACATACTTACATACATACATACGCTCACACATACATATATGCATACATCCTGTCATGATCCCAGTCTGTCCTGCTCTATTTTGCACCTTTTCACCCTCCCTTCTATATCTGAGCATGGAGCTGGGCAGTGATTGGCTCCTCCTGTGCACACTTGCACCTAATCCACAATCAACTGCATCTCAGTTCATGTTTTTGTGCTTTTTGACTTTTGCTGAATTGGATATTTTTGCTCCTCATCAGGTCCCGCTCCCTGGACCAGCTCATCTCCTCTGTCTTTGACCCTGCTCTCCTCTACCGGTTCTGTTCATCTCGTCTCAGATTCTGCTATTCATGCTCAACCCCTGGACCACGGCAAACACCTCGCTCTCAACCAACTGATCGATCTACCTTCATTTGCACACTGTATATCTGTAAATAAACACTATTAAACCTTTCCCAGAGTTCTGTCTCTTTGGTCCCTCCTGTCAGTCATTACGACACATAAACACACATATCTACATACGTACATACATACACACATATATACACATATACATATGTACACACACACTCCCCCCACACACACACATACATAGGTACATACACATACATACACACACACATACACACACACACACACACACACATACATACATACACACATACATATATATATACACACACACGCACACACCCCTACATACATACACACACATACATACATACACACACATACATACATACACACATATATACATACATACATATACACACACACATATATACACATACACTCATACATACATACACACACATACATACATACGTACACACATATATACATACACACACATACATACATATATACACACACATACATACACACATACACTCATACATACATAAATACACACGCATACATACATACATACACACACATACATACATACACACACATACATACATACATACATACACACATAAATGCCCACACACACATACATACATGCATACATACATATATCCATACACACACATACATACATACATATACACACACATACATACATACACACACACAGACACACATACATACATACATGCATACATACAACTATACATACATACACACATACACGCATGCATACACACCTACATACATACATACACACACACACACACCCCTACATACATACATACACACATACGTACACACATACATACAAGGACACCTCATTTTAAAGTGATGTTACCCAAAAGCTTCAGTTTTTTTTTAAGATATAGAAATTTGAGAGGGCATTTTTACACTACACATGAAATTCAAGTTGTCAAACCAGCATTTAAAGGTTTAAATATAGATTTTTCAAAAAAAATCTTTGGATCTGGATTTAGTTGGAAAAAAGTATGAAAAATATGAATCTATGATTTAAAAAAAAATGTTTTATGACTTTTATAGCTGTTTTTGTAGGTGGACATTTATGTATAAGTGTTCCAATGCAGTAAATATTGAGGATCAAGAATTAGGCCTTTACACACAATTTGGGTGTTTTAAGCATTAACTGAACTGAAATAGTCAGTCGACTTAAGTTTAAAATGTCAAAACCCTTAAAAAGGGGCAAAACAGAGCATTACTTAGTTAAATGAAGGTTTAAATGGTCAGAAAATGTCTTCTTTGTGCGTAAATTGTCTCATTTTGGATGAGACGTGTTAATGACAGAGGCAAAGGGATTCTGTTTTCCAACTCAGTGCTAATTCTTGTATTTTCCAACATTTTGTTTTCTAAATTATTTTCAAAAACTGCCACTTAATTGATACAAAATTATGATGAATATTTTTGTCAGGTACTATTCCACCAAACCAAGTCAAAATTTGAAAAATATATGAATCTGTCTAAAACAGTTTAAAGCCATTTTAGAAAGTAGTTTCCTGTCTCTCCTCTGATCCCTGTGCAGTGTCTGGTTCATATTTGCTCCATTTAAGTGAATGACGTTTGTTTAGCTGGTTCTAAGAGCTACAGTAATCAGACAGGCCACGTTCCTGGTTCTGCTAAACAGCATTTGTGTCCAGGAAAAAGAGCAAGATAATTATCACATTTACCAAAAGTCAGCGGTGGTAGAGTAGCTGAAGGTTGCACTCAAGGCCGGCGTTTCTTTAAATTATGGAAAACTTCTACTCATGCAAGACTTAAAGAGTAACTGTTTGGACGTAACATCTGATTTATAACAATAAATAATGCACAAAATGTGGTATTTTCAAACAGACACAAAAATGAGATCAAGTCACTTTAGACTCATAGTGGGAAGAGGAACCACAACTTTTACTCAAGTAAGAGTATTGTTACTTGAATAAAAATATTACTCAAGTAGGAGTAAAAGTCCCTCTCACGGAGTTGGGCTCCATAGCCCAAACTGTGCTTGGAGGTGAGCCCGACTATATCTAGCCTCAACCTCTCACACAAGCTCAGACTCCTTCCCCCCAGCGAGGTGACATTCCATGTCCCCAGAGCCAGTCTCCATTTCGTCGAGGTCCCCGCCTTTGACTGCCACCCAGATCTCTCTGCACTGGCCCCTTACAGATCCTCTCGCAGGTGGTGGGTCCACGTGAGGATGGCCCCACGTCGCTCCTTTGGGCTGAGCCCGGCTGGGCCCCATGGGGAGGGACCTGGCTGCCAGGCTCTCGCTCTCAAGCACCCCAGGCCTGGCTCCAGGGTGGGGCCCCAGTGACGGCGGTCCGGGCAACCTCACAAACCTTGATTGTGCACTCATCATAAGGGGCTTCTGAACGGTCTTAGTTTGACCCGTCCCCCTGGACCTGTTTGTCATGGGTGACCCAACCAGGGGCATGAAGCCCCCGACAACATAGCTCCCAGGATCATTCAGGTACTCAACCCACTCCTCAGCCTTCCCTGGTAAGGTCTACTCCAGGGTACTGCAGAGGAGAATCCGACCAATAGTCGAATCTCGGATTCGTGGAACACTGGACCAGCTCTATACTCTCCATCGGGTCCTCGAGGGTTCATGGGAGTTTGCCCAACCAGTCCACATGTGTTTTGTGGATCTGAAGAAAGCATTCGACCGTGTCCCTTGTGGTGTCCTTTGAGGGGTGCTCTGGGAGTATGGGGTCCGGGGCCCTTTGCTAAGGGCTAAGGGCTTTGCTAAGGGCTGACCCTGTGTGACCGGTGCAGGAGGTGTGTTCGCATTGCCCGCAGTAAGTCAGACCTGTTCCCGGTGCATGTTGAACCCTTTGTCACTGGTTCTGTTCATTATATTTGGACTGAACTTCTAGGCGCAGCCAGGGGCCGGAGGGGGTCCAGTTTGGGAACCACAGGATTTCATCTCTGCTGTTTGCGGATAATGTTGACCTGATGGCTTCATCGAGCCAGGACGTGCAGCAGACACTGGGGCAGTTTGCAGCCGAGTGTGAAGCGGCTGGGATGAGAATCAGCTCCTCTAAATCCGAAGCCATGGTTCTCGACCAGAAAAAGGTGGTTTGCCCTCTCCAGGTGGGTGGTGAGTCAAGTGGAGGAGTTCAAGTATCTCGGGGTCTTGTTCACGAGTGAGGGAAGGATGGAGCGTGAGATTGACAGGCGGATCAGTGCAGCATCTGCAGTAATGCGGTCGCTGTATTGGTTTATTGTGGTAAAGAAGGAGCTGAATCGAAAGGCAAAGCTCTTGATTTACCGGTCAATCTACGTTCCTACCCTCACCTATGGTCATGAGCTTGGGGTAATGACCAAAAGGACAAGATTGCGGATACAAGAAATGGGTTTCCTCCGTAGGGTGGCCGGGCGCACCCTTAGGGATAGGGTGAGGAACTTGGTCACACAATTTAATTTAATTTAAGTTACTCAAGTAAATGTAATGTAACAAAATTATTTAAAGGGCCTGTATCTGATTTGTTATAGTAAAGTAACGTTTGATTTGCCCCAGTACAGATACAGCTTATAAGCAGCTCTTGAAGTCAAAATGAGGCTGCTGTGTACTGTCTGCATTTAATTATATTGTTTTTATCAGCTGTTAAACAGGAAATGTGCTGTTAGCATGGGATTATTGTGACAGTAAACTGGTTGTTGGTGATGTACCTTGCTGGTGAAGCTGAGCAGGTAGGACTCATACTGGACTGGAGGCTGAGTCCAGACCACAGTGACCGAAGATTGGGTCAGGTCTTTGGTCCGGAGCTGCTCCACAGCCGACATCACTGAAACAACACAGAAGATTTAGTTCTAGTTTAGTCCTGGTTTAGTCCTGATTCAGCTCTATGTTTAATACTGATTGACTTCTGTTTAGTCCTGGTTTAGCATTGGTTTAGCCCTGGTTAAGTCATGATTCAGTCCGGGTTTATTCCTGATTTAGTACTGGTTTAGCCCTGGTTTAGTTGTGGGATGCACATGTGTATGAGGCATGAGCACTTTATGAGTCCAGTTTGAGCAGATCAGAGGCTTCACTGTCTGAAAGGGACACCTAAAACGAAGGACCTATGTGAGTCCTGCCTCTGGGTCCAGTCCTGGTCCAGATCTAGTCTGTCATGTTTTTATTTAGTTCGAAAACCCCAAACTCATCCAGACTTTCATCTCAATCATCAGAGTTTATGTTGTGTTTTTATTTAATGCAGATAGCTGGTCTCTCTCTGCCCAGGCGCTTTCCAGTGCTTCCTTTAACATGTGGAGAAGGTAAACCCGTTATACCTGTGTCAAACCTGTCACACCTTTCGCACACCCGAGTCATACTTATGTCATACCTGTCCCACACTTGTCACACCTGTCCCACACTTGTCACACCTGTCATACCTTTGTCATGCCTGTGTCACACTTGTCGCACACCTGTTCCACACTTGTCACATCTGTCATAACTGTGTCATACCTGTGTCACACCTGTCACATCTACCGCATCTGTCACACCTGTCGCACACTTGTCATACCTGCGTTATACCTATGTCATACCTGTCACATACTTCTCACACCTGTCCCACACTTATAACGCCTGTCATACTTGTGTCACACCTGTCACACTTGTGTCACACCTGTCACACACCTATCATAACTGTTTCATACCTGTGTCATACCTGTCACATCTATCGCACCTGTCACACACCTGTCATACCTGTCATACCTGTCACACACCTGTCACACCTGTCATACCTGTCACACACCTGTCACACACCTATCATAACTGTGTCATACCTGTGTCATACCCATCACATCTGTTGCACCTGTCACACACCTGTCATACCTGTCACACCTGTCACACACCTGTCACACCTGTCATACCTGTCACACCTGTCATACCTGTCACAAACCTGTCACACCTGTCATACCTGTCACACACCTGTCATACCTGTCACACACCTGTCACACCTGTCATACCTGTCACACACCTGTCATACCTGTCACACACCTGTCACACATGTCATACCTGTGTCACAGCTGGGTCCGGTGAGCCCGTCCTGGCATTGCCCACAGTCTGCTCCACTGAAGCCTCTCCTGCACACACACTTCCCCTTCACACAGCGCCCCCTGTTGTTGCAGTTCCCGGGGCATCCTTTAGCGCTGCAGTCAGCTCCAGTGAAGCCACCTTCACAGACACACCGCCCCTCCATGCACTTTCCCCGCCCACTGCACTCGTTTGGACACGCCCTCTCCGCACAGTCCACTCCCTTAAATCCTCTGGCACACACGCACTTCCCGTCCACACAGTGCCCCCTGTTGTTGCAGTTCCCAGGGCATGTTTTATCTCCGCAGTTTTCTCCTCCAAACCCGGACTCACAAACACACTTCCCATCCACACACACGCCACGACCATTGCAGTTTTCCGGGCACATTTTACCGGCACAGTCCAGACCATCGAACCCTGGCTCACATATGCACTGTCCATTCACACAGCGCCCTCTGTTGTTGCAGTTCCCGGGGCATGTTTTATCAGCACAGCTTTCTCCTCCAAACCCTGACTCACAAACACACTTCCCGTTCACGCAGAGCCCCCTGTTGTTGCAGTTCCTGGGACAGGAGGATTGGGAGCAGTTGGGACCACTGAACCCAGGATTGCACTGGCATTTCCCGTCCACACAGCGCCCCCTGTTGTTGCAGTTCCCAGGGCATGTTTTATCTGTACACTTTTCTCCTCCAAACCCGGAATTGCACACACACTTCCCATTAATGCAGCGCCCCCTGTTGTTGCAATTTCCCGGGCATGTAATATCGGCGCAGCTTTCTCCTATAAACCCAGACTCGCAAACACACTTTCCATTCACACAGCGTCCTCTGTTGTTGCAGTTCCCGGGGCAGGAGGATTGGGAGCAGTCAGGATCGCTGAACCCGGGATCACACTGGCAATGCCCATTCACACACCGCCCCCTGTTGTTGCAGTTCCCGGGGCAAGAGGATTGGGAGCAGTCGGGGCCGCTGAACCCGGGATCACACTGGCACTCCCCGTCCACGCAGTGCCCCCTCTGGCCACAGTCGACAGGGCACTCCTCGTTGGCGCAGTCAGCTCCGGAGAACCCAGGGAAGCACTCGCAGCGGCCATCCACACAGCGGCCCTGGTCACTGCAGTCGTTTGGGCACAGAGGAGAGTCGGGCGAGATAGAGCAGCCTGGACCTGCGGAGGAGAGAAAGATGATAGTCTGAACAATATTTCACATTAAAAATTTATATTGAAACTGCAAAATAACCCAACATTTTGAGTTTAATGCTTTGCTCATTAATTCTGCAGAAATCCTCCATGTTTTTCAGTCCCTTGCACAGACTGTATAAAGAAGTGGACTAAGTGAGTGTGATGTCACCCACAGCAATCGGCTCGAGTCAAATGTGGCTCATCGAGGCTAGCAGTTATAGCGGCCAATTTGGAGCTGTTGAAGGTAACACCGCTTCCTGCCCACACCGCTAGTTTATGAGGGGGCAGGAGCTTAGCAATGCTCTCAATCAAGCTAACGCTAGCGGGAGTGAACTCAGGGAAACAAGGCAGCTGATTTGGCTCTTATTAATGTTCATATCTTGAGTTGCAAGATATTATGTTAAATATGACAATCATTTTGAAAAATAAAATTGTGACATAAAAACCCCAGGATCATGTAGAGCAGGTTAATACAAACATTTTAAGGCCAAAATGATGAGTCTGACAGCAGCAGTTACAGAAAAAGGGGACACAAGTGAAAAGTGAATTGAACCCAGAGTCGATGGAGCAGGATGCACGTCTATGATCACTTCCTGTTTGAAACACGGCAGCTAGCAGGTATCTATGTACAATTTATATCAATCATTCATCAGTGACCAGACTCACATCTTTGTAAAGAATTGGAGAAGTGTTTGATTTTTGTTTTCCAGGCAAGCTAAACTTTAAGACTGAAAATAACTTCTGGATGGGAGCGCAAGCAACGATTTCAAAAACATTAACCAGATGAAAGGACACTTAAAATCTTCAGTCGGATAAAATTAGGGCTGAATAATTTGGGAAAAATATCTAACCGAGATTTTTCTGACAAGCATTATGATTGTGATTAAATTTGCCATTTATATTTTAATAAGAGGATTATGTTCAAAGTTAATATTTTAAACACGTCCAGAAGAACTGACAAAATAATATAAGAATTACATTTTAGAACATGTTTGTACAGATCAAAACTACAGGACCCCTGTCACACAAGGAAGGCATCTGACACACAGAGAGGACATCTGACACACAGAGAGGACATCTGACACACAGGGAGGGCATCTGACACACAGAGTGGGCATCTGACACACAGAGAGGACATCTGACACACACAGAGAGGACATCTGACACACAGAGAGGACATCTGACACACAGAGAGGGCATCTGACACACAGGGAGGGCATCTGACACACAGAGGGGACATCTGACACACAGGGAGGGCATCTGACACACAGAGAGGACATCTGACACACAGAGAGGGCATGTGACACACAGAGAGGACATCTGACACACAGAGAGGACATCTGACACAAAGGACATCTGACACACAGGGAGGACATCTGACACACATAATCACATGTTAGAACATGTTTGTACAAATCTAAACTCAACAACAAAGTAAAAGTAGTAGTACTATATTTAAGTTATATTTAAATTTTAGGTAGGCCTGTACTTTACTTAAGCAGATTTTAAAGTGGATACTGTTTGCTTTTACTTCATTACATTTGAGAGCAAGTATCTGTACTTTCTACTCTACTACAGTTTTTTCAACTGGACTGAAAAATATATATATATTTTTTATTACTGTTTGAGGTATATTTTTTACTCTTTAAATATACTTAAAGAGTAAAAAATATACTTTTACTCTTTAAGTAAATAAGTAAGTAAGTAAGTAAGTAAGTAAGTAAGTAAGTAAGTAAGTAAGTAAGTAAGTAAGTAAGTAAATAAGTACATTTTCAAGTAGATTTTTGATGCTTTTACTTTTACTTGAGTATTTTAGCTTTGGTGTCTATACTTTTACTTAAGTACCAAAACTGAGTACTTCTTCCACCACTGGTTTAGAAGTTTTTATTCAAAATAAGACCCCATGGAGACACAGGGAGGGCATCTGACACAGAGAATCACATTTCAGAAAAATTTTGTACAGATTTAAATTACAGGATTAACAGTTTTTATGCAGAGTAAGTGGAGATTGTGCTGTTTGTGGAGGAAATACTGCAGCCTTTGCGATTTGTTGTAAATATACTAAACTGTAGAACGCTTTTAGGGGACCAGGCTAATTCCACATAAGTCTAATGACAAACTGCAGTACATGAAAATAATAAACTCACGGAAAGTGGTTGTTTTATAGAGAATAGCTTTATAATATAATATAATATAATATAATAATGGACATGACTTTATTGGACCAAAGCTCAGATGACTACAGCAGTAACAGTTTGGGGACAGATCTCGTGCCACATGTGCGTTTGATTCTTGAACATCTTCATTCTCTGCCAGAGTTCCTCATCTGCATTTCCAAAAATGTGTTTCTGTGAAGTGGGTAATGGTTATAGGAAGCTCCTCTGGTTTCTCAAACACACTGTGAACAACAACTCTAATAATGTTAAGGACAACAAGACTTTTCAGAGTACTTTTGTAGCAGCATACTTCTACTCCTACCTGGGTAATGTTTTTATTGACGTAACAGTACTTTTACTTGAGTAATATATTGTAAAGTGTAACAGTACTTTTACTCGAGTAATATATTGTACAGTGTAACAGTACTCCTACTCGAGTAATACATTGTACAGTGTAACAGTACTCTTACTCGAGTAATACATTGTACAGTGTAACAGTACTCTTACTCGAGTAATACATTGTACAGTGTAATAGTACTCTTACTCGAGTAATTTACTCGAGTAATACATTGTACAGTGTAATAGTACTCTTACTCGAGTAATACATTGTACAGTGTAACAGTACTCTTACTCGAGTAATACATTGTACTGTGTAACAGTACTTTTACTCGAGTAACATATTGTACAGTGTAACAGTACTTTTACTTGAGTAATACATCGTACAATGTAACAATACTTTTACTTGAGTAATACATCGTACAATGTAACAGTACTTTTACTCGAGTAATACATCGTATAGTGTAACAGTACTTTTACTTGAGTAATACATTGTACAGGGTAGTACTCTTACTTGAGTAAAAGTTGTGCCTACAGTGATAAAAGCTTGTAGGCAAATGTGTGTTTCTTGCAGCGCTTCTACTTGAGTGATGAGCAGAACCACCTAAAACTGTGAATCTGAATTGTGTCGTCTGATACAGGGGCGTCCAAACACCACCACACCACCACGCCACCACACCACCACAACACCACCACACCACCACCATACCACCACCACACAACCACCACCACACCACGACACAACACAACCACCACCACACCACCACGCCACCACATCACCATACCACCACCACACCACGACACAACACAACCACCACCACACCACCACCACACAACACAACCACCACCACCACACCACAACACAACACAACCACCACGACACCACCACGCCACCACACCACCACACCACCACGACACCACCACACCACCACCACCACCATACCACCACCATGACACAACACAACCACCACCACACCACCACCACACAACACAACCACCACACCACGACACAACCACCACACCACACAACCACCACCACGACACAACACAACCACCACCACGCCACCACCACACCACCACCACCACATCACCAACTCCACCACATCACCACCATTACCACCACACCACCACCACCATACCACCACACCACCACCACCACCATACGACCACCACCACTACACCATCACCACCACCACCAACACACCACCGCCACACCATCACCAACACACCACCGCCACCACACACCACCACACCACCACCACCACACCACTACCACACCACCACCACCACACCACCACCACCACCATCATCAAGTGGTGATTTTTTTTTTTTTTGGCCAGTCAGTGTATTTATCATAGTTTTAAATCTGTTAAGTTAAATCAAGTTAAAAAGAAAAGCACAAAAACACAGGAAGTAGCTCTGAGTTCTAAAACAGAATGCCTCTGCATCTCTCATCAACATGGAAAACTCCGTGCAAAATTCAGAGACAATTTACGCGCAAGGAAGACATTTTTCTGACAACCTTCAGTTCAAATAGAGGTTTTGTCATTGATTTTATTTAATCTAATCATAACTATTGTATAATTTAGCCCAGACCAGTTTTGGCTCTTGTTTACATTATGGTTGCTAGGTAACAGTTATGGTGCTATCTCTACGTAATCTGTTCCTGCTGTCCAACCATGAAGTAAAACTATAAACTTCACCATGCATTTTAAATCTGCTGTAAAAAGTACTGCCTATGATTATATGGGCAAATTTAGCAGAAGGTGTGTGGGCCAACAAAAACTGCCCCAAGGACCAGATTTGGTTCCCAGGCCACAGTTTGGACAGCCCTAGACTATTGGGTTAAAATAAAAGAGGTCAACAATGTCTTAACCAGGTGTGCTTTGTTTCAATTCTGTTTGAGTCAGGTCCCGTGAGATTTGACAGGGTTGGCACAAACTCCACCATGAGCTCACACTGAGACACACAATACACACACTGCACCATGAGCTCACACTGAAACACACAATACACAAACTGCACCATGAGCTCACACTGAAACACACAAAAGACACTCTGCACCATGAGCTCACACTGAAACAGACAACATACACACACTGCACCATGACCTCACACTGAAACACACAATACACACACCCCACCATGAGCTCACACTAAAACATACAATACACACTCCACCATTAACTCATTCTGAAACACACAATACACACACAAGTCAGCATTAACTCATACTGAAACACACAATACACACACACCACGGCTGAAACACACAACATACACTCCACCATGACCTCACATTGAAACACAATACACACACACTCCACCATGACCTCACACTGAAACACAATACACACACACTCCACCATGAACTCACACTGAAACACACAACACACATTCCACCATGAACTCACACTGAAACACACAACACACACTCCACCATGAGCTCACACTGAAACACACAATACACACACTGCACATTCAGCTAACACTGAAACACACAACACACAATACACACACAATATATCATAAGCTCACACTGAAACATACAATACACACTTCACTATGAGCTAACACTGAAACACACAATACACACACTGAAACACACAATACACACACAATACACCATAAGCTCACACTGAAACACACAATACACACACTGAAAGATACAATACACATACTCCACCATGAGCTCACGCTGAAACACACAGTCCACCGTGAACTCACAATGAAACTCACAGTACACATACTCCGCCATGAGCTCACACTAAAACACACAATAAACACACTCCACTATGAGGTCACACTGAAACGCACAATGCACAAACTCCACTATGAGGTCACACTGAAACACAAAATACACACACTCCACCACGAGCTCACACTGAAACACACACTACTGCTCCACCCCTCAGTTTACAATGTAAAATGATAAATGTAGTTTGCTCATACACTATTATTTCATTCATCATATTTTTGGCTGGTTTTCAAAGTATATTTTTCTGCTCACAGACAAAATGTCTGCAGCTAATAGTGCTCATAATGTGTTAATCATTTTAGTATTTTCATTTGAGTCATTTTACGTGCAGATGATTCCCTTGATTTGCCTTGAAAACACAAACAGAGCAGAGATCCCACCCAGACACAGACCCAATCCAAGACCCAAACTAAGACCCAGGCCAGGATCCAGAGCAGGATCCAGGACTGAAACGGGTCCAGGGGAGGCTCCTGTGAGTCACTGACATTCCTCTGGGCCGACGACAACACTGAGGCCTGTTCATTGTGTGTGGAATCTTGGTGGTGTAAATAACTGTATGGGATTTATTTAGAAAACAGTAATAAGCAGTGACAAATGTAACTTAAAGAGGGGGTATTACACTTTTGAAAACCCTGCAGTCGCCCAAAACAAGTTATTAACATGTTCTATTGTTTGTTCCCCCTTCAGAGCCACATCACACTACAATCAGCTGCATCTCACTAATGAAACTACTGCACATCACATCAGGTTTGTGAAGTTGTGGTGTATTGCTTTGTATCAGGCTTTTGCATTGTATATTTGTGGAGAATTGTTGTGTGGGAAAATGTGTGACATAGGCTTGTGGGCGGAGCTATGGACAGACTCATACTTCTTACCAAAAGGAGGTTTGAATGAGGCCCGGGTGAGATCACTAGATTACTCAAACATGCATGTATGATGCATCAAACCTCTTCAGACCTGTTTTTGATGAGGGAATGTTATACCATGGTAAAGTGTTTCAAAAAGTACATTTTGCCTAATACTCCCTCTTTGATTTAAAGATCTCCTTATGAAATACAGTATTTCAGGTGCATAAATGACTTTGAACCACTTAGCAATATTCATTTAAAGCTGCACTATGCAACCACATACTTGTCTCCATAGAGATGTGATTGCAATGCATGAAACGTTCTACACTGCAGCATTAAACAACTTAAATTGTAAGTGTTTTCATTGCTTGGAAAAACAAACAAAAATGTAAAAAATCCCAGAAAAACTCCATCCCCACGGCACCCCTTACTTCAAGACTTCAAGTGTCCACCACCTGGTTCAGGGGTTGCCAGCACGACAAGCACTGCAGACCTTGCTGGCATCTACGAGTGGCCAGCAATAGAGGCAGAGAAGATGGCCCACTCAGAATCCATGTCATCAGCCTCCCCCAGGATGTGGGAAAAGCTCTCCTGGAGGTGCGAGTTGAAGACCCCCTGACAGTGGGCTCCACCAGATGTTCCCAGCAGACCCTCACGATATGCTTGAGCCTGCCAGGTCTGTCCGACTTCCTCCTCCACCAGCGGATCCAACTCACTACCGGGTGGTGATCGGTTGATGGCTCAGCCCCTCTCTCCACCCGAGTGTCCAAGACACGTGGCCGGAGATCAGATGACATGACAACGAAGTCGATCATCGAACTCCCACCTAGGGTGTCCTGGTGTCACGTCCACTGATGGACACCCTTGTGCTCAAACATGGTGTTCGTTATGGACAAACTGTAGCTAGTACAAAAGTCCAATAACAGAACACCACTTAGGTTCAGATCAGGGAGGCCGTTCTTCCCAATCACGCCCCTCCAAGTGTCAATGTTATTACATGGGCATTGAAATCCCCCAGGAGAACAATGGAGTCCTCGGTCGGTGCACTGTGTAGTACCCCTCCCTGGGATTCCAAGAAGGCCGGGTACTCTGCACTGCTGTGAGACAGTGACAACAGTGAGAGACCTGTCCCGGACCCAAAGGCGCAGGGACGCAACCCTCTCGTTCACTGGGGTGAACTCCAAGACGAGGCGGCTGAGATGTGGGGCAATGAGCAGGCCCACACCAGTTCGCTCTCCCCGCGGGCAACGCCAGAGAAATGGAGAGTCCAGCCCCTCTCAAGGAGTTGGGTTCCAAAGCCCGAGCTGTGTGAGAAGGTGAGGAAATCTAGCCGGTAATGCTCAAACTCCCGCACAAGCTCAGGCTCCTTCCCCCCAGCGAGGTGACATTCCATGTCCCCAGAGCTAGTCTCCATGTCCAGAGATCCAGTCATCGAGGCCTCCGCCTTCGACTGCTTCCCAGATGTCCTCCATGGCTCCTCCCACAGGTGGTGGGTCTATGGGAGGATGGCCCCACATCGCTCCTTTTGGCCCGGCCACCAGGCGCTCACTGGCGAGCACCCACCCTGGGCCTGGCTCCAGGGTAGGGCGCTGGTAACGTCAATCTGGGCGACGTAACTGGCCTTGATTGTGTGTTCATCATGGAAGGGCTTCTGAAAGAAATTCTGGCAAACCCGTCCGACACCCTCAGGAGGGGAAAGCAGTGCTTCACCAATACTGTTTACAGTGCGGGTGGAGAGCTGCTGACCTCGACTGGGGATGTTGTTGGGTGGTGGAAGGAATACCTTGAGGATCTCCTCAATCCCACCATCACGTCTTCCAAGGAGGAAGCAGTGACTGGGGACCCAGAGGTGGACTCGTCCATCACCCTGGCTGAAGTCACCAAGGTTGGCAAGCTCCTTGGTGGCAAGGCCCCGAGGGTGAATGAGATCTGTCCTGAGTACCTTAAGAAGGAGGACCGGAGGGTGTGTTCCAATTATAGGGGAATCACACTCCTCAGCCTTTCCGGTAAGATCTATTCCAGGGTAATGGAGATTAGAATCTGTCCGATAGTCAAACCTCAGATTCAGGAGAAACAGTGCGGTTTTCGTCCTGGTCACGGAACATTGGACCAGCTCTACATTCTCCATCAGGTGCTCGAGGGCTCATGGGAATTTGCCCAACCAGTCCACATTTACTTTCTGGATCTGGAGTAGGCATTCGACCGTGTCCCTCGTGGTGTCCTTTGGAGGGTGCTTGGAGAGTATGGGGTCCGGGGCTCTTTTCTCATCAACAAAGCTACTCCAAAAATCAGCTCTGAGCAAATCCAGTCTGTAATACCAATATCCCACATAGATCCTCTAATAATATTAGATAAATTTACTCCTGTTGATGAGGTGGAGATTACCTCAGTCATCATGTCGTCAAAACCATCAGCCTGTATGCTCGACCCTATTCCAATCAGACTCCTCAAAGAAGCCCTCCCCCTAATAATAGATTCCATCCATAACATAATAAATATGTCGTTAGAAAATGGCTACATTCCTCAGTCCTTTAAGTATGCTGTGATTAAACCCCTTTTGAAAAAACCTAACCTAAATCCTGATGAATTAGTCAACTATAGACCTATCTCTAATCTTCCCTTCCTCTCTAAAATTCTAGAACGAGTGGTGGTGAAACAGCTCTGCCGCCACCTGCAGGACAATAATATATTTGAAAAATTTCAATCTGGATTCAGAGCTCACCACAGCACAGAGACTGCACTGCTTAAAGTAACAAATGACTTACTACTTGCTGCTGATAACGGGCTGGCTTCAGTCCTGGTCCTACTGGACCTCAGTGCAGCGTTTGACACCATTGATCACAACATTCTACTGCAGAGGTTAGAATGTGACATTGGAATCAGAGGGACCGCCCTCAAATGGTTTAAATCCTATCTATCAGATAGGTACCAGTTTGTTAGTATAAACCAGAGCACCTCTCCCTGTTCTAAAGTAGCCTGTGGTGTTCCACAAGGATCTGTGCTTGGTCCAATCCTATTTACTCTGTATATGTTGCCATTGGGTAACATTATCAGAAAACATGGCATTAATTTTCACTGCTACGCTGATGACACTCAGCTGTACTTATCAATGAAGCCAAATCAGACTGATCAAATTGATAAACTCAGTGCCTGTGTGAAGGACATCAAAACCTGGATGACCTTGAATTACCTGCTCTTAAATCCTGAAAAATCAGAGGTCATTGTCGTTGGTCCCAAAGGTCAAAGAGATTCCCTGTCAGACCAGATAATCACACTCGACAATGTGAGTATAGCTTCTAGCCCTACTGTAAAAAATCTTGGAGTCCTATTTGATCAAAATCTCTCATTCACAGCCCATGTAAACCTAGCTTGTAAAACCGCATACTTTCACCTGCGAAATATAACTAAAATTAGAAATATTTTACCTAAAAAACGATGCTGAAAAACTCATCCATGCATTTGTTACTTCCAGACTTGATTACTGTAATTCCCTGCTCGCCGCCTGCCCCAAAAGTACTATAAGGAGCCTCCAGTTGGTCCAAAATGCAGCGGCCAGAGTCCTAACAGGAACTAAAAGAAGAGACCACATCAGTCCTGTACTAAAATATCTGCACTGGCTTCCTGTCGAGCTTAGAATAAAATTCAAAGTCGTCCTCCTGACATACAAAGCCCTAAACGGTATGGCCCCATCCTATCTGCAAGATGCTATTGTCCCGTACCAGCCAAACAGAGCACTCCGCTCTCAGAATGCAGGACTATTAGTGGTTCCTAGAGTGTCCAAAAGTAGAGTGGGAGGGAGAGCATTCAGTTACCAAGCTCCTGTGCTATGGAATCAACTCCCTGCTGATGTTAAACAGGCCCCCACAGTCTCTGTATTTAAGACCAGGCTTAAAACTTTCCTCTTCGGTATAGCGTATGACCAGGTTACTTAGTGAGGGAGTTAGGGTCATTAAAACCCGGGATAAGATAAGCTGCAGTAGGAGTAACTAGCTGGGGGAAGTATGGCAACCTGAGCACTATCCTCTACTTTGTCCTATTTTCTCATCAGCAATGCTATTCACATGTTGTCCCCTGTCCCACTCCCCCTGTGGAGTGTATCTCTTTCAGATGCCCCGATGACAGCTGGACAGCTTCTAGGCGCAGTCAGGGGCCAGAGGGGTTCTGGTTCGGGAACCACATGATCTCATCACTGCTGTTTGCAGATGATGTTATACTGATGGCTTCTTCGAGCCAGGACCTGCAGCAGACACTGGGGCGGTTTGCTGCCGAGTGTGAAGCAGCTGGGATGAGAATCAGCTCCTCCAGATCCAAGGCCATGTTTTTTGCCCGGATAAAGGTGGCTTGCCCTCTTCGGGTGGGTGGGGAGTCTCTGCCTATAGTGGAGGAGTTCAAGTATCTCAGGGTCTTGTTCACGAGCGAGGAACGGATGGAGTGTGAGATTGACAGGCGGATGCGGCAGTGATGCGGTCGCTTTATCAGAAGGTGGTAAAGAAGGAGATGAGTCGAAAGGTGAAGCTCTCAATTTACTGATTAATCTACGTTCCTACCCTCATCTATTGTCATGAGCTCTGGGTAATGACCAAAAGGACATTTGCGGATACAAGCGGCTTCAATGGGCTTCCTCTGCAGGGTGGCAGGGAGCTCGGAGTAGAGCCTCTGCTCCTACACGTCAGAGGAGGAGCAGAGGAGTTAGCTGAGTTGGCTCGGGCATCTTCTCAGGATGGATGCCTCCCTAGGGAGGTGTTCTGGGCATGTCCCACCAGGAGGAGGCCCCGGGGAAGACCCTGGACACTCTTGAGGGACTTTTGGCTTGGCCTGGGAACACCTTGGGGTCCCGCCAGAGGAGCTGGAGGATATGTCTGGAGTGAGGGGCACCTTGGAGTCCCTGCTTACTGTCCCTGCCCCTGTAACCCGGTTTCGGATAAGCTGAAGAAAATGGATGGTTGGATGGACGTTCCACCTGGTCCAGTCCCACAGCAGTGGGGAGGCTCTGGGGAGAATCATGAGCTTTTGCCTTAAATTAGAGCTGGAGCTCCGGCATAGACAAAATATCACTCTGTTCTTGCCTGGCAAAACCAGAGTGATATTTTTTACACAGACTAACATCAGTCTGGACTCTACTCCCTGTGCTGCGTCTCAAGTCAGGCCAAATGTGCAATCAGATTTCTTTAGTTCAGTGATGCATGAGAAACAGAGGAGCTTATTGGTCACTTACCATTTACAAACAAAATTACATTTCTCTCATCTCATACTAAAAGAGTTTGGTGCTTTGCTCATTGATTCTGCACAAATCTGCCATGTTTTTCAGCTTCCTGTGATCATTTTTTTCCAATACAGCAGGCCATGTGTGTCCCTGATTGGTTAATCCACCTGTCAATCACAACCATTGGAAAATGAGGATTCACTGGTGACCAGACTTTGTAAAGTATTGAATGAGTGTGTATTCTGGATCCCATGCAACTTGTGTTCAGACCCTGGGTTCAACTCCAGATCTTTACCCCAAGACCCAACTAAGGAACCATGGTGCATTTTATTACCGTATCTTAGCAACCAAAGAGCCAATCAGAAGTGAGGTTGTTTAATGCTGTCAATCAAATATGTTGCTAATGCTAGCGGGAGTGACCTTGGGAAAAGAAGGTCGGTTATTAATAGTGAAAGAAAATTTCTATTCTGTCAACTGGACAAAAAGGTTTTTTGACGTTTAGCCTGCTTGTCCAATCCGCTTCTTCATTTCTGGTCAGTTTACTGGTGGATACTGCCTTATAAGTGTCTGAAGGGAGGAGCTAACTATACTGAAACTAACACACCTCTTTGTTTACGGTTTCTGTTTGTTGTCTCGGTCTAATAAGTGTGAACTGTGCCTGAGTCATATTTTGCAAAATCATTCAGGCCCCTAATTAGTGCTCTCACAACTATTAGCATACTGGCTAGCGCTGTTGTTTTTCTTGTTTAGATTTGGGTCTGAGGGTGGAGTTATAAATAGGAGATAAATGATGTCTAAGACCCCCATCCCTGTTGTCCTAACAAAAATGGCTTCTTTGACTCCCCTCTCAAACCATTTTGTTTCTTTGGCTAAAGTCTGTACCTCACTATCTTCAAAGGAGTGGTTAATGGAAGAAGAACAACACGTGCAGAAAGTCCTCTCTGCTTGTGGTTATCCAAAATGGGCTTTCAATAGATCTAAGAGAGCTAAAACAGGATAACAGAGAATCAGAACCTAAAAGAATATGTGTAATCATTCCTTACACAGCTGGTGTGTCTGAAAAGCTTCAGAGGATTTTCAGACAGCATGAAATCCTGGTCTGTTTCAAACCTACAAACACTTTAAGACAGAAACTGGTTCACCCAAAGGACAAAACCCCATGCCACTAACAAAGTAATGTAGTCTACTCCATTCAGTGTAGTCGAGAGTGCAGCGAGTCTTACACGGGAGAAACTAACCAGCCACTTTACATGAGTATGTACCAACACTATCACAAGAGCAGCTCAGGACCCCAGTCTGCTGTTTGCTCCACCTCAAAGACACTAGCCACTTTGAAGATTGTGAGGTACAGAACATAGCTTAGTGTAGCTCAATAGACCTAGCCAACAAACAGAAACTGTAAACAAATAGGTGTGTTTTCAGTGTTTCAGTGTAGTTAGCTCCTCCCTTCAGCCAGATATAAGGCAGTGTCCACCAGCAGTCTGACCAGAACTAAAGAAGGATGAGGAGCGAAACATCTTTGCTCCTACGATTTGTTCAGTTGACAAAAGAGATTTTTCTTTTACTATGGCTCAAACTTGGATATATCAGGGATTACACAGACAGCGGTTATTAATGTTCATATCTTGATTCAGGGACAAAATAGTTAAATAAAAACTCCAGGATCAGGTAGCACCAGGATCAGGTAACACCCTTCACAGAGGTGAAGGGTGCTGGATTTTCAATAGAAAGAGTCGAGCTAAAAGCGGGCTCAAGCCCGTTAGATATGTCCATTTATACATACAGTCTATGCGCTAAATACAACCTGAGAAAGTGTTACCTTTGCTCTCTCTGGAGGAGCAGCAGCCTGGGTTCTCTGGATCTCCACACTTCTCCCTGAGTGCAGACACCTCCCTCTCCAACCGCGTCCACCCGAGCTCTGAGGGCAGCCAAGTCCCCATCGCACCCACAAGACCCAGAACCGGGACCAGAGGGGACCAGTCGGATCTGATGGGTCAAAACCAGAGGAGAGCTGGGCGACAGGGACAGCTCTTTACCTGGAGTTAAACACAGACAAATGCATCAATAAAACTTATTAAAGATAGGATGTGTGAGATTTAAAGAAAAATCAATTTTTAAAATCAACTTTTTTGTTTTTTATGTTGTCTGATCAAAACCATGCCTGAAGAGGTTTAAAAGATGTCATCCATGCATGTTTAAGAATTTTGAAATCTCTCTCGGGCCTATTTGAACCCTCCTCAGTGTGAGCCTTAAGATTCTGTGCAATGCTCCGCCCACAAGCCTACGTCACCCATGCTCCCACACGGCAATTCACCATGAATATACAAAAGATTGTTTTGTGTCACTCTGAGAGGGGAGTTAAAAACAAAAGTGAAACTTATTCTGTTAACATGTCAATACGTTGCTATCAGAGAATATAGCATTTTCAGAACAAAATTTAAAAAAAGAAACATGATGATCTAAATATGTTATGTGTTACAGTTAATACATCAGAGAAGTAAAATGACCCCTTTTTAAAATTGTACCTTGTACCACTGTGGCTTGTCTGTGTCCCCAAATATTGTAATGCTGATGTATTCATAATTACAAAAACATTGAACATGATGGCCAAGTTGTTCATGTTATAATTTGATGTGTTGTTTTTCAAGACGATTATCAAATTAGGAAGCAGAATGAGCCTCACAGTCTCCCATATGAGTTGCTAGTTCGAATTTTGAAATCCAGTTGGTTTAAACCTAAAATGCCTCTCTCTGATATGAAGGGTCACTGCCTAAATCCCAGCACCTGGAGACAATCCTTTCCCAGTGCTAGTGCAGTCTCTGCAGCTCACTGAGTTAATTCTGGAGGTTCTGAGCTTTTACATGAGGCGTGTTCATAAACTGAGAATGAGACATCTTGTCTGTGTCCGGTTTATGCAGGTTAAGGCTCTGGCAAGCAGGTTTGGATGTGATTGTAGTACCTTTTTTAAAACTGTAAGAGCTCAGACTACATACTCTCCCTCCAGTTTATGTGATGACAAAACATTTAAGAGCTGATATGTAGAATGGAGATAAAGGACCGTCTGAGTGTTACCTCCTGTGGCTCCATCTGCAGCATCAGCCTGAGCCACACATCCCTCAGAGACCACCACCTGAAAAGCGGTGAAAAAAATAGTGGTTCAGGAGCATGAGACATAATTTTCACACATGGATTGGCCACCACAGAGTCCAGACCTTAACCCCACTGAGAATCTTTGGGATGTGCTGGAGAAGGCTTTGTGCAGCGGTCAGACTCGACCATCATCAATGCAAGATCTTGGTGAAAAATTTATGCAACACTGGATGGAAATAAATCTTGTGACATTGCAGAAGCAAAATCGAAACAATGCTACAGCGAACGTGTGCTGTAATCAAAGCTAAAGGTGGAACAACCAAATATTAGAGTGTCACCTCTTGGCGACTTGTTTTTTGGCCACACAGTGTATAATGGGATAGTTCCTATACTGTGATGGCAACAAATGGGATGTGAATCAATTTAAATCAGGCTAAGAACAGTAGCTGCTTAGACCAAACCGATGCATGTAGGTAATGTAGCACTGCAGTTAAGTCTGGTGAAGACGGAAGGACTTTAAAAACACAGAGGAGCAATTCTGGCTCACCACCAGATGACATCGCAAGGTGTAACAGAGTGTTGGGAGCTGTGCAGAGGGAGATTAAATTTGCAGGATTATTGAAACATGTGCGCACATCTCCAGGGATGCTTCTGAGGAGGACATTCATTAGAACAGGGTTAAAGCCCCACTGCAGGACATTTCATCACATTATAACAGGGTAACAGAGAGAAAAGGTAGATTAGCAGGAAAAAGATTGAAACATTACAGATATTGGGATGTAACAAAACCAATGACCAAGTTGTGATTCACCTTGATTGAGTCCTGTGAAGATGACCTTTGACCTAGGACTATACATCCTGGCAGAGGGGCAGAGGTTGCGGTGAGTGAGGAGGAGGAAGAGAAGACACATTCTGATTCCTGTTAAACCCTTTCACAATAAAAGCCTCGCTCAGAGACGAACTGGGAACATGTCTTCAGCCCTGCATCTGCAACCAGCTCTGAAACAACACAAGGCAGCATGTTGTATCCCTGTGTGTCAGATGCCCTCCCATCCTCCTGTATAGCTGTAGTGTTGAGATGGAGCAGGGTCGATGTCTTTAGTTAATCTGCAGATGTTGTGGTGCATAGATGCCCTCCCAGATGTTGTAGTGTGGGCTGGATAAATGTAGGAGAATGGACCTTGTCACTGATATAAATGATATTTGAGGGCTATTTTGACTCAGATTTGACCTTGCTTTTTTGTTTGTTTGTTTGTTTGCTTTTTGAGACGTTTCCAAGTCCAGACGGTGCGATGCCTTCAGGGGCAGGGCAGTTGTGGGAAACTGGGGTTTATGAGCTGTTTCTGTTGCAGCGACAGGTCCCTGAACACCTCACGCCTCTGCTTAAACTAATGAGGACACAAGGAGGAAATGAGACTCCAGCTAAGAGCGAATGTATGGCTGCTCCTCATCAACAGCTCTTTGCCAGTCTCAGGTCTGCTCTCTAATGCTCGGGAGAAAGCTGCACTGTTTAACTTTTCTTCAGCAGGGTAATCCATCTGTTGTCATGGAGATGTTATTGCTGTATCTGGAATCTTCCACAGTATGGCATTAATCTTATCTATCCATGGTGACAAGAAGATGACAACACTAAGTTACAGATCAGATTTGTGGATAATGCCATACTGTGGAACATTTTATTCTTTCAGTAGTGTACACCATTATAGAGGGTATTGCAGAAAAAAAAATATTTTTTTGCAATCTTTCTACCATGTTATAACATTATTCCCTGATCAAAGACATGTCTGAAGAGGTTTTAGATGTCATACATACATGTTTGAGCAATCTAGTGATCTCTTCTGGGCCCTATTCCAACACTCCATACAGTTGAGTGAAAGATTCTGTACAAAGCTCTGCCCACAAACCTACGTCACCCATGCTCCCACACAACAATTTTCCATATATATACAAAAACATGATACAAAACTGTACACAACAACTTGGTAAACCTGGTGTGATATGGAGTAGTTCTCTTAGTGGGATGGACACTGATGTGTTGTGATAGTGCTCTGAAGGAGCAGTGACTTAACGCAGAGAGCAAAAAGAGGGGAGACTCAGAGCGTCAAATATGAAAGTGAAACTTATTAAACATGTTAATGCATTGTTTTGGTATGCATGTAATGTATGTATGTGATGTAGCATTTTCAGACCAAAAACAGTAACGTGTTAGTACCCCAGAAAAGTAAAATACCCCCTATTTAAAGATGACTAAAATAATAGTTCTGTTTTTGTGATTTTTTTTTCAGTTATGATAAATCACTGTAGCCACAACTGCCGTGGGGTGGGCATACAGAGAAGTGGGTTAGTGAGTTACTGCTGCCCATAAATCCAGATCAGGGCTGGAGGGAGATGCTCCGGGTCACAGTGTTGTCTCTAGAACGCCATAACTAACACAGAGAGGAGGGGGAGACGGGGGAGACGGGGGAGATGGAGAAGGGAGGGAGAGCGCTGCTGGGGAAGGGGGAGGAGGAGTAGGGGAATGGTTAAGGGGTGAAAGGAGGTATGAGGGTTGGGGTGAGGGGAAAGATGGAGGTGGGAGGGAGAGAAGGTGTAGGAGGGGAGGTGAATGGGTGAAGGCTGAGGAGGGTGACGGGGTGGGGTGTGTGAGGGTACAGAGGAGGGGTGATGTAGGCAGGAAGGTGTAGGAGGGGTGGGGCTGATGGGTGAAGGTGAGGATGGAGGGGTGAGGTACTGGGGGTTAGTAGTTTCCATCAGGGGGGTCAGGTTTGGACAGGGGCAGTAAATTCCTCAGACACAGCTGTGGTTCAGTCACACCTCACAACTGCACCAGCAAGGTCTAAACCAGGTCTGAACAAGGTCTAAACCAGGTCTAAACCAGGTCTAAACCAGGTCTAAACCAGGTCTAAACCAGGTCTAAACCAGGTCTGAACAGGGGGTGAACCAGGTCTGAACAAGGGCTGAACCAAGTTTCAACCAGATCTGAACCAGGCCTAACCTGGACCTGAACCAGAAATTCAAAAATGTTTTCCCTGATCATTTCTATCATTAAGGTCCATTCTACCACTGTATTTGTCCAACCACACCACAATATCTGGGAGGGCATATGACATAGCACAACATCTGCAGATTAACTACAGACATGTGATCTGCCCATCTCAGTCTAACACTGCAGAGATACAAGAGGATGGGAAGACATCTGACACACAGGGATACAGGAGGATGGGAGGGCATCTGACACAGCACAAGATACTCATTGTTCCCAATTTCATATCCACAACGCAAACATGAAAGTCTGTACTAGCATCGACGAGAGTTTAACTCCAAAAACAGATAAATCAGTTTTGAAAAAAGTAAAAAAATAAAAAATAAACTAAAACACTTCTGGCATTTGAAAACATTACTATATTATTTATATCACTTATGTGCTTTGCAAATGCACACAATAAATTAATAAAATAAAAATATAATAAAATCAGCATGGCAGATATCGAATTTGTGAATGAAAACTGTCATTCCATTAAAAATACATTATATTTGAGTAAATGTTATGACTTTAAACTGTACAAAATCATGTTAAAAATGTTTAATACGTGAATGAACAGCTGAAAGGTTTCCTTTTAAAGTGACATAAAACAACACACTCATACCTGAGACAGCAGCAGGTCCTCAGTGTTCCACAAAGCGCCGTCTTCAAGTGCGATGATCTTCCACACAACACACACTCAAGACTCAAGAGAACCGGGGATGTCCAAAGAAAAGAGAGAGGGAGGGAAAGAGGGGGAGGAGAGAGAGAGAAAAGAGAGAGGGAGGGAAATAGGGGGAGGAGAGAGAGAGAGAAAAGAGAGAGGGAGGGAAAGAGGGGGAGGAGAGAAAGAGGAAGAGATAGGAGAGAGAGAGAGAAAAAGGGCAACGAGAGGGGAGTAGAGGAAAAGAGTGGGAGGAGAGAGAGAGGGGAGAGAGAGAGAAAAGCAAGAGGGAGGGAAAGAGGGGGAGGAGAGAGAGAGAGAGAGAGAAAAGCAAGAGGGAGGGAAAGAGGGGGAGGAGAGAAAGAGGAGAGGGAGGAGAGGGAAGGAAAGAGGGGGAGGAGAGAGAGAGGAGAGAGAGTGAGAAAGAGGGTGGCGAGATGGGAGCAGAGGGAAAAGACAGAGAAGGAAAGAGAGGGAGGAGAGAGAGGAGAGAGAGAGAAAGAGGGCAACGAGAGGGGAGCAGAGGGAAAAGAGAGATAGAGCGAAAGAGGGGGAGGAGAGAGAGAGAAAGAGGGGGTGAGAGGGGAGCAGAGGGAAAAGAGAGAGAGAAAGAAGGGGAAGGGAGAGAGAAAGAGGGAGAAAAAATAAGGGTGATGCAGAGGGAGAAGAGAGGGAAAGAGGGGAAGGAAGGAGAAGAGAGAAAGAGGAGAGGGTGAGGGAGGAGAGAGGAGAGAAAGTGATGGAAGGATGGGTAAAGGGACAGGAGAATAGAGCGAGAGGGAGGGAGAGTAGTGAGAGAGGGAGGGAGGAAGGAAGAATAACCAGGGAGATAGACGAGAAAAGTAGAAAGAAAGAGGGCTGATAGGAAGTGTTAGAGAGGGGGGAGAGAGGACAGAAAGTGAGGGAGAGGGGGAGGGAGAGAAGAGAGAGCAGAAGAGAGAGGGAGTAAAAAGAACCATGCCAATGCAAAGGGAAAAAAGAGAGGAGAAAGAGAAGGAAAGAGAGGGAGGAGAGAGAGAAGGAGGGCTGGAGATGACCGGAGGGAGGAGTGTCTCACAGCTGAGGAATCTGGTTAAATGGAGCCAAAACAAGTCACTGTCCTCCGACCAATCACAGCTATGGATAAGACAGGGGGGTGGGCTTTATGCACAGAATCCTTGCTTCTGATTGGTCATGAAACCGGTCACCTGCATTCATTTGGCTAATTATTTTCAATGATTTGCAAGTGTTTCCTGTGCTGCAGTTTAACTAATAATATAAACTTCAAGCAGCAGCGACATAAAGAACTCTAACTTTTCTGGTGGAGGGTCCAATGTGCTTGTCTCCATGGAGATATAATCACTTTGCCTTGAAGGTCTTAAAATATGTCATTAAATTCATCTCTATGGATACAAACAGGTGGGCCCCGCTCACAGATGTTTCTGAGTATTCTTGAGCAATACAAATACGTGTAATTAATAATACAAGACAGACATGTTTTATGCCATTCTGTGGAATATTGTGGGCAAAGCCATAACATCTCCATGAACATGAACAGTTACAAACTTTAATATCAGTCAAGTCTTGTAAAAATAAAGCAAAGGATTATGGTGCTGCTGCTGTGAGGGAGGTGCTGCTGCTGTGAGGGAGGTCCTTCACAGTCTCATTATTAGAGATTATGAAAGAACCACAGTGTACTTTGTTTAGATGCTCGTGTGAAGCAGAGGCAAACAATCCCAACACAAACAAGGATGTGTCAGGATAAGGATGTGTCAGGATAAGGATGTGTCAGGATAGCCCTGCCCAGTCCCGAGGAGTCACACATTTTAAATGAGGCAAATCAAACTTTATTTATAAATCGCTTTTCATACAAAAATGTAGGACAAAGTGCTTTACTGCAAACGACAGAAGAGTTTGAGATTGTTGTCTTACTCTTCCTCCCAACTCCCAGACCAGCCAGGCCTTCCTCTGTGGAGTTTACATGTTCTCTCTGTGTCTGTGTGGAGTTTGCATGTTCTCTCTGTGTTTGTGTGGAGTTTGCATGTTCTTCATGTGTCAAGTTTGCAAGTTCTTTATGTGTCTGTGTGGATTGTACATGTTCTGCCTATGTCTGTATGGAGTTTGCATGTTCTTCATGTGTCTGTGTGGAGTTTGTATGTTCTCCCTGTGTCTGTGTGGAGTTTGCATGTTCTTCCCGTGTCTGTGTGGAGTTTGCATGTTCTCTCTGTATTTGATTGGAGTTTGCATGTTCTCTCTCTGTCTGTGTGGAGTTTGCATGTTCTTCCTGTGTGTGTGTGTGTGTGTGTGTGTTTTACATGTTCTGCCTATGTCTGTGTGGAGTTTGCATGTTCTTCCTGTGTGTGTGTGTGTGTGGGGTGTGTGGGTGGGTGTGGATTTTACATGTTCTGCTTATGTCTGTGTGGAGTTTGCATGTTCTTCCTGTGTCTGTGTGGAGTTTTTATGCTCTCATGAGTCTGTGTGGAGTTTGCATGTTCTCATTGTGTCTGTGTGGAGTTTGCATGTTCTCTCTGTGTTTGTGTGGAGTTTGCATGTTCTTCATGTGTCAAGTTTGCAAGTTCTTTATGTGTCTGTGTGGATTGTACATGTTCTGCCTATGTCTGTATGGAGTTTGCATGTTCTTCATGTGTCCGTGTGGAGTTTGTATGTTCTCCCTGTGTCTGTGTGGAGTTTGCATGTTCTTCCCGTGTCTGTGTGGAGTTTGCATGTTCTCTCTGTATTTGAGTGGAGTTTGCATGTTCTCTCTCTGTCTGTGTGGAGTTTGCATGTTCTTCGTGTGTGTGTGTGTGTGTGTGTGTGTGTGTGTGTGTGTGTGTGTGTGTGTGTGTTTTACATGTTCTGCCTATGTCTGTGTGGAGTTTGCATGTTCTTCCTGTGTGTGTGGGGGGGGGTGGATTTTACATGTTCTGCTTATGTCTGTGTGGAGTTTGCATGTTCTTCCTGTGTCTGTGTGGAGTTTTTATGCTCTCATGAGTCTGTGTGGAGTTTGCATGTTCTCATTGTGTCTGTGTGGAGTTTGCATGTTCTCCCTGTGTCTTTGTGGATTTTGCATGTTCTCGCTGTGTCTGTGTGGGTTTCCTCTGGGCACTTTCCCCCATTAACCAGAAACATGCACAACGGGTCAAATCCTCCAGCTGAGGTCCTGACCAAGACTAAACCAAGATCTGGAGATGGTCCCATTGCTTCAGGTTTAACTCAGAGACACTGATGGATGGATGAAATGCAGGCTGTTCTGTTTCTGTTTGTAGATGATTTTGCCTTATGTTTCTATGAATGTATTGCCTGCTAATACAAGCACGTTTCTGAGGAGGACATTACATTAGAATAGGATTAAAGCCCCACTGCTGAACATTTCATTACATTAGAACAGGGTTAAAGTCACACACAGGGTTAAAGTCACACTGCGGAACATTTCATCACATTAGAACAGTGTTAGGGGTTGTAATGGCAGAGGTAGGAGGGCTTGAAGTAGTCACACAGTCAGAGGTCACACAGGTCAAAGGTCAGCCTCAGTTTTACACTCAGCTCATGAAACATAATCATCAAACAGCTCACTAACACTAATGTAGACCACATCACCCACAGCGTTCAGCTCCAGTCCAATGAAGCTCAGTGAGGCAGATATAGGGGCAAGCTTGGAATCAAAATCAGAAGACGTTTACTTTACTTTACTTTATTTTATTTAAAGGACAATGTGCAGTTACATTAAAAGATGGCTGCACCAGATTTAGCATAATGCTACTTTCCATCTGTAGTCCTAAATATTATTTATATTTTAATACATATTTTATTGCCATTGTCAGTGAACACAGCTCACAAACTAGGAACTTTCTTTGGTGGTAAAGTGCAACATAAAAACACTGAATAAGTACAAATAAGGGCATGCATAAAGTTAAAAAAGATATGCTCAAAAACAAAATAAATTACTTAGTGGTAGATATATACAACAACAACAACAACAACCTCAGAACAACGGTGCAAACATGGCTTATTAAGGTGACCAGTATTGTAAAGTGTCCAGTTTAGTGCAAATATTATAACGTGTCAATGGTGCAGATTTTATAAAGTGTTCATGAGACCAACAGCAGAGGGGAAGAAACTGTTCTTATGATGGGTTCTGGTCCCAATGGACCGTAGCCTCCTGCCAGAGGGAAGTGGCTCAAATAGTCCATGTCCAGAGTGAGAAGTGTCAGCTGCTATAAGGCCTGCTCGCCCCCGAGTCCTGGAGACATACAGGTCCTGTAGAGATGGAAGGCTGCAGCCAATCACCTTCTCAGCAGAGCGCACAATGCACTGCAGTCTCTGTCCCTGGCACTGGCCCCAGCAAACCACAGTGATGGAGAAGGTGAGGATGGACTCAGTGATGGCCGTGTAGAACTGTACCATCATCTGGACCGGCAGCTTGCCTTTCCTCAGCTGCTGCAGGAAGAGCATCCTCTGCTGGGCTTTCTTAATGAGGGAGCTGATGGTCGGCTCCCACTTGAGATCCTGGGTGATGCAGGTGCCCACAGAGTCCACAGTGATGATGGGGAAGTCAGTCAAGGTGAGGGGAGGCAGGGGGGCTGCGACTTTCCTGAAGTCCACAATCATCTCCACTGTCTTCTGGGTGTTAAGCTCCAGGTTGTTGCTGCTGCACCAGGACACCAGCTGGTCCACCTCCCTCCTGTAGGCAGACTCATCGTAGTCCAAGATGAGTCCGATGAGGGTGCTGTCATCTGCAAACTTAACCAGTTTGACAGAGTCGTGGCTGGAGGTGCAGCGGCTGGTGTGCAGTGAGAAGAGCAGGGGAGAAAGTACACAGCCCTGTGGAGATCCTGTGGTGATAGTCGGAGTGTCCGAAACATTATTCCCCAGCCGCTTGTGCTTCCCCGTCAGGAAGTCAGTGATTCACCTGCAGGTGGAGTCAGGCATTTTTAGCTGAGCAAGCTCTGGGGCAGAGCAGGGAGGATGGTGTTGAAGGCAGAGCTGAAGTCCACAAACCGGATCCTGGTGTAGGTTCCCAGAGTGTCCAAATGCTGGAGGATAAAGTTAAGGGCCAAGTTAATGGCGTCATCTACAAACCGATTGGCTCTGTAGGCGAACTGCAGAGGGAGCAGAGCTGCATAATAGGAATTCTGACCACAAGAATCATAGCAACCAAAGAACAAATCAAGAGCAAGACACAGAGGCAGGTACTTAGAAACACTGCCCATCAAACCTGTTGCTAACACTAGCAGGAATCGACCTCGAGGAAAGAATTGGTCTGTTAGCTATGTCTATGACAAGATGTCCGCCATCTATGGACAAACAAGAGACACAAAGGCATTCATGAATTAGTCTTTAATGTGGTTTCTTAATGGTTGGAACAGGATCTCATGTTTTTTAAAGAACCAAAGATTTTTGTTTTTTAATTTGTATGCAATTTTATACAATTTTAACCCTGAACCAACACAAGAATCAGCACAGAAACAGAGCAGGCAACACAAGTGAGAGCTTTGTTCACCAAAAAACATAGTATTGTAAAGAGTTTTTAAATTATTATTATTGTAGTGCAGTTTATTTAGATTGTGTAAAGACATTTGAGTCTTGGTCATTTCTGTCTGTGATTAAATTGAGGAAAGAATGAGTCTCACATTGGCGTCTGTCATATGAATAATTATAAAAAAAAGAGCCAGCCTTTTGAACGACTCTTTGAATGGATCCAAAAGATTCAGATCCCATAAAAGAGTCGAAAATCCCATGACTCATTAAAAGTCCAATGTTGCTGTTTCTTCAGTTTCCCAAGTTAACCCATGTTTTTGGTTGAGTTGTTCCTGTCTAGTTTTGGTTTAGTTCTGGTTCATTCCTGGTTTAGTCCTGGTTTAGTCCTGGTTTAGTCCTGGTTTAGTTCTGGTTTAATCCTGATTTGGTCCTGGTTTAATCCTGGTTAGGTACTGGTTTGGTCCTGATTTAGCCCTGGTTCAGTCCTGGTTCAGTACTGGTTCAGTTCTGGTTTAGTCCTGGATCAGTCCTGGTTTAGAACCGGTTCAGTCCCGGTTCAGTCCTAGTTCAGTCCTGGTTCGGTCCTGGTTCAGTCCTGATTCAGTCCTGTTTAGTCCTGGTTTAGTCCTGATTTAGTCCTGGTTCTGTCCTGGTTTAGTCCTGGTTTAGCACTGGTTCAGTCCTGGTTCAGTCCTGGTTTAGTCCTGATTCAGTCCTGGTTTATTCCTGATTCAGTCCTGGTTCAGTCCTGGTTTAGTCCTGGTTTAGTCCTGGGTATTCCTGGCTTATTCTTGGTTTAGTTCTGGTTTAGTCCTGGTTCCTTCCTGGTTTAGCCTTGGTTTAGTCCTGGTTCCTTCCTGGTTTGGTCCTGGTTTGGTCCTGGTTTGGTTCTGGTTTCTCCTTGGTTCAGTCCTGGTTCAGTCCTGATTCAGTCCTGGTTTAGTCCTGATTTAGTCCTGGTTCAGTCCTGGTTTAGCCATAGTTCAGTCCTGGTTTAGTCCTGGTTTAGTCCTGGTTTAGTCTTGGTTCAGTCCTGATTCAGTCCTGGTTCAGTCCTTGTTTAGTCATAGTTCAGTCCTGGTTTAGTCCTGGTTCAGTCCTGGTTTAGTTCTGGTTTAGTTCTGGTTTAGTCCTGGTTCAGTCTTTCATTCATAAACCTGTCTGAATCGTTTGAGGTTTTAAAGTTGAACTGTTCGTTTGGAGAATCCCTCATCTTTAATTTTAACAATCCCAGTGTTTACTGTTGCCGTGACAACCCCAAACCCCAGCATTTACTGTTGCCTTGACAACACAAGGACACCAACAAAAACGAAAATTTTTGTTACTTCACTAAGTTTAGGACAAAAGATTTGAACATGTGTTTCGTGCTCCTCACTTTCAGATATGACTCAGTTTGGCTCCATGAAAATACTTCTTTGCCAGGAATGTTGTGCAATGTGGCATTAAACATCTATGTCTATGGAGATAAGCACATGATGCCACTTAACCAAGTTACAGGTCATATATATATACTGTATATATATCTGACTGTACTGTATATATATGTATATGTATATATATATTAATATAATATATATATATATATATAATATATATATATATATATATATATATATATATATATATATAATATATATATATATATATATAATATATATATATATATATATATATATATATATATATATATATATATATATATATATATATATATGTATGTATTTATTTATTTATTTATGAAGACATCAATTTTGAATAATGTCCCCTCTTTAAATCATTTTTGTCTATCCAGATGGGACAGTGACATAAATAGGGCTCAGTGGGAGACAGTTTTGTATTATTTCTATAAAAACACAAACTTTGAAGACATATCAGATGTGCTATAGCTCCTCCAGAGGAGTGTCCTGCCCAATGAAACAACAATAGCACTTAGTATGCAGTCACCTCATCAAAAACATACCTGGAGTTGTGTTTTTGTTTCATTTACACATGTTTGAGTAACCCAGATTAATATTAAAATATTAATCTGTCCACAGCTACAAAGCTCAAAATGCTCTGTTCGACCTTGTGATGTCATGAAGCTAACAGTTACTTTTTACTTTTTATTCAGTAGAGGGGAGGGATGAGGTACAATTCCAGGGCTGAAATCATCCAAATGATTCTAGTGAAGGTGTATGGAGTTTAAAAACACAGTGAAGCACTTCCTATATTAACACATGACATCACAAGGTGGAACAGAGTGTTTTTCATATGAGAGAAAGAACAAAACATTCATTCAGTTCATGTAGTGTTCATGTAGTGTTCATGTAGTGTTCATGCAGTTCATGAAGGAAAGAGTCTTGCTCATGGGCACAGTGGCAGTGTCCTGGAGGCAGTGGGTGTGAGCAGATGTGTAGTTCAGACCTGAATGTGGCGTTTTGTTTTGTGGAGCTGATCCCAGAGTTTGAGGTCAGAGGCTGTGTGAAACAGCAGAGTGTGAAACTGCAGAGTGTGAAACTGGGGCTGTGGGATTGTAACAATTTAACACGTGCACACACACACACACGTCCAGTTTCCATGCTTCTTGGGGACACTGGCTTCCAGTCACTTCCAGGGGACTAAGCCTAACCTTAACCATAATCACAACTTGACTAACCTAAACCCTAACCTTCTGACTGTATATATAAATGGACATACCTAACGAGCTAGTTGCCGCATTCCATTTAAGAAATAATCATGGGGGCTGTTTGGCTCCATTGATTTTAGCAAAAATTCACTTTCTAATGAAAAACTGTGGCCCCTCTCTCTATAACTGCTGCCGTCAGGCTTGTCATTCTGACCTTAAAGTGTCTGTATTAACCCTGTCTACATGATTCTGTTTTTTTTATTTCTCCGTTTTGTCCATAAATCAAGATATGAACATTAATAACAGACCAATCAGGTGCCCTCATTCCCTGACGTCAGTCCTGCTCACATTATCAACAGGTTTGACTGACAGTGTTGCTAAGCGCCCACTACCTGCTAAACCAGCAGTGCAGGTGGGAATGGGCGTTATCTTCAACAGCCTCGCTCCTGATTGGCTCTTTGGTTGATACTCGTGCTTGGAATTCCAAATATGGAACTCGTCTCTAAATCACCCACTCTGCTCTAGCCTCAATAAGCTTCATTTGGCCGGAGTTGAATAATGTGAGTGATGTCACACTTCCAGGGCTGAAATCATCCAATCCGAGGCCATGGTTCTCAACCGGAAAAAGGTGGTTTGCTCTCTCCGGGTGGGTGGTGAATCTCTGCCCCAAGTGGAGGAGTTCAAGTACCTCGGGGTCTTGTTCACGAGTGAGGGAAGGATGGAGCGGGAGATTGACAGGCGGATCGGTGCAGCGTCTGCAGTGATGCGGTCGCTGTATCGGTCCGTTGTGGTAAAGAAGGAGCTGAGCCGGAAGGCGAAGCTCTCGATTTACCGGTCAATCTACGTTCCTCCCCTCACCTATGGTCATGAGCTCTGGGTAATGACCGAAAGGACAAGATCGCGGATACAAGCATCTGAAATGGGCAGAGTGGCCGGGCGCACCCTTAGGGACAGGGTGAGGAGCTCTGTCACACGGGAGGAGCTCAGAGTAGAGCCGCTGCTCCTACACGTTGAGAGGAACCAGCTGAGGTGGCTCGGGCATCTGCTCAGGATGCCTCCTGGACGCCTCCCTAGGGAGGTGTTCTGGGCATGTCCCACCGGGAGGAGGCCCCGGGGAAGACCCAGGACATGCTGGAGGGACTATGTCTCTCGGCTGGCCTGGGAACGCCTTGGGGTCCCACCGGAGGAGCTGGAGGACGTGTCCGGGGTGAGGGAAGTCTGGGAGCCCCTGCTTAGACTGCTGACCCCGCGACCCGGCCCCGGATAAGCGGAACAAAATGGATGGATGGATGTCACACTTCTGCAGTCCATTCCCCCCCCCCCCCCCCCCCCCCCCCCCCCCCCCCCCCCCCCCCCCCCCCCCCCCCATTAAGGTTTTCCATGATATGTATGCGATTATACAGATTTAAGTCCCCACAGTGTAATTAATACCTGTACATATGCACACATGATGAGAACCATATGGAAACAATGGCCACACTGTTATTTTTCTGGCATTGTTTAACAGGAGAGAAATGACTAAAAAGTGCTTGGGGTACAGTTCAAACTCAGGTATGGCAGTAATACACTTATTTCTGAGCACATAAAAAACAACCCTATGCCAGCCAGCAGGGGGTGCATAGACGTAGTGTGGACTGGATCAGTTTAAATTAGGTTAAAACCATATAGCTGTTAGCTTCAAATGTGAGACTGATCTTAGAACAGAAGATTTGCACATTGACACTTGAACACATCCTATTTGTGTTTTCACCTGTGCTAATAAAGTTTGTGTTCACCAGGTCTGGTCTAAGCTCTGGATTTGGTCTGGACTCCGACTTAGTCTTGGATCTCCTGGTCCTGGTCTGGTCCTGGGTGTGAGTCACACTCTTGGTCTCTGTCCACATGCACACTTGAATTGTGGAATTTTTGGTTTGAACCAGGTTTAGATCTGGTTTTTGATTTGGATTTCTTGGCTGTCCATCCACAGTTGAACATGAACTGTTCTTGAGGTCTTGGTTTGGACCTGGTTTAGACCTGGTTTGGGTCTGCTTTAGATCTGGTTTAGATCTAGTTTAGACCTGGTTTACACCTGGTTTGGAACTGGTTTAGATCTTATTTAGACCTGGTCTCAGTCTGGTTTTCAGTCTGGTCTTGGTTCACAGTAGCACACATGACTTAGGTTCATAAAGCTGAAACATGTGTTCATTAAACACATGTGTGACAGACCACACGCATACACACACACACACACACACACACACACACACACACACACACCCCACACACACACACACACACACTGTTTACAGTGGTCTGACAGTGGCAGAGTAGTTAAGTAGTTGGTTAGCCCTCCTCTCAGTGAAAGAAGAGAGTAGGGTTTGCATGTTCTCCCTGTGTTTGGGTGGGTTTTTCCTTCTTAACCTTATGGAAGACATACGCATGTGTGCAGTATTTGACTTTTAGCCAAAAGACAGGCTCAAATAAAAGCATGTTTCATTTTTGTTAATTGCACTGAAAAGCCTGCATCCTTACTGTGAGGGCTTGCATCTCCACAAATCTGACTCTTATTTGGGCTGGGGGGTGGGGGGGGCTCCTCCTTCTTATTTCCATGGAAATGTTGTTCTTTTGATTATAATACTACACAGTGTGGCATAAAATGTAATGTCATAAACACTCACACATGTTTGAGTAATCCTTTATTACTAGTCTGTTTACATCTTTAAAGCTCAAAATGCTCTGTTCCACCTTGTGATGTCATGAAGTGGTAGTTTTCAAGTTAGCAGCTCCTTTTACCTTTAGTTCAGTAGAGATGGGCAATTCCAGGACTGAAATTATCCAAATGACTCTAGTGAAGGTGTTTGGAGTTTAAAACACTTCCTGATGACATCACAAGGTGGAACAGAATGTTTTCCATTTGGGAGAAAAACTCCTAATGCCAAAATATTGTATTTTCCTGAAAATATGGTATGCAGGGTTTGTGTGTTAAACATGTGGAAATGAAACAAAACACAATTCCAGGTCTGTGTTTGATGAGGAAACAACTTTATAACTTATATCAGAAAACAGCATAATATGGACCCTTAAAAGATTGGTGCCTTCTGCAGTGAAAATAAACCACATCAGAAAAAAAGTAATGGAAAATGAACTTTAAAAAGGTTGAAATTTGCAGTAAGCCTGATGTGTGCCTGGTCTGTCCCGGCTGCTGATGAGGTGCTATGTCTGGGACGTTTGTTTTGTCGCTGGGGCCTGGACAAACTGGATTCTGGTTTGTCCATCTCTGAATCTGGAGGAACATCAAGACTGAAGTCCTATCTGCCCTCAGAGACGAAGACAAATACTGGGAACACTAAAAAATATTTGGAAAACACAAATCCTGCTCTTTGGCCCTGTCTCGCAATCATAAAGACACAGAACCTCTGAGAGTCAAACCGGGAACCATCTTGTCTGCGAGTACATGTTTGATCTACAAAAACAAATCATTTAGCAGAATTTCACTGCTTTTCTGTCTCTGGTACAGATGTAAATGTGAGTTCTGCTTGGACCTAGTTTAGTCCTGGTTTAGAACGGTCTTGGTTCCTGGTCCAGTCATTGTCCCGACCCCTGCATTAACGTAGTTTATTTCCAATTTGGTTTTATTTAGGTTTATTTAACAGTTTTACATAGAAAAAATCAAGACAAAACAAGACTATAACATCAAACAGGTTCAATAGTCCTTAGTTTAATCTTGATCTAGTCTAGATTGAATTTGTTTAAGTTCTTAGTCCTGATTTAGTCCTGGTTTCAGTCCTGGTTAATCTTGTGTATTGCCATTATTGCATTACATTAAAGGGCCGTATTACACTATTTTCAGATCTATGATGTAGTTTCCTCATAAAAAACATAGCTGGAGTTGTGTTTTGTTTCATTCACACATGTTTAACACAAACCCTACATATTTAGGCTGAGTTCTCTCTGTGCTACCACATGACATCCACCTTATGATGACATGTGATAGTACAGGTGCTCCACTGTGTTTTTAGACTCACTAGCATAATTTGGATAATTTCAGCTGTGGACTTGCCAGTCTCTACTGAACTAAACGGTAGATGTTAACTTCACCGCTTAGGAGGAGATGGAGGGAAGGTGGACGCCTCAAATGCAAGACCACACAGGATCACTCAAACATGCAGGAATCAGTCTAAATACAACTATGAGATCATGAGTGAACAGTGGCTGTAGTTATATGTATCATTTTGTTATAATTATTAAATTTTAAATCACAATATTGTTTGAAAAACACTTAATAAAAGAAACAACTCCACCGACTTCCATGTTAGAAAGTCGGTGGTGAGTTCTACATCATCGAAGAAAACAAAAACTGGAGAACAAAGTGTGTAGGTCACATTGGGTGTGTACAGTGGAGGTGAAAATGGGGGCAGATCGGCAAAATAAGAAAATAGAAATTGCTCAAACATGCACAAATCACTCCAATACAACTTCAAGTGTGTGAATAGTGAAGGGAAACAACTATGACATACTTAAAAGCTCTGGAAAGTCCAGTTTGCAGAACTGGTCTACTTTAAAATCACCTGAAAGATTCCACAAATCAGATCATACGGCATTCGGTGTGCATGTAACCTCTAACCTTGCACAGCAAGATGGATTCTCATAATATCTGTGAGTTCACAAACTCACAAAAATCCATCTTGAGAGACTGCTGCTGTAAGGGTGAACCAATCACAGAGCAGCAATGAGGTTTATGCGAAAGCCAAAGGCCAAGCGCCCAAACAAACTGAAACAAACAAATTTTAGCATAAATGTGGACTGTTCTGTTTGTAAAACTGTGCAGAAAAGGTCAGAGCTTTGTGTGTTTGTGCGTTTGTGGAACATGGAACACATCTGAGCTTTTCTCTCAACTGGATGCAACAAAAGTTTGATTTTTTCATCTTGTTCAGCTGTCGTGGCACTTAGACCACTCAGATTCAAATAATCATCATGATGTTATGTATTTTCCATTCTCATTCAGCGAGAGCCATCAAAGATTGATAAATGTGTAGAATTCCCTTCAGAGTGCTACACATATGAATCAGGTGTGAGCCAGGTTATATAACCACAGCCACTGTGAGCACAGTTTGGATAAGTTGATTTTGCTGAACGTCTCCTTTAAGAAATCCTTTGAACTTTCTGTGCCCACATTTGATATAGGGTCATTCAAAATATGGATCCCTGACTACCCAGTATGTTGAATTAGCCTGCACTGCTGGATTCAATGGCCATATTTAATAGATTTCAGTAGATCAGATTGTGCTGCTGCGTCCCACCTTTCCTCCGCCAAAGCAGCAGATTGTGGTGCACTCTCTCTCACCTCGGCATCTCCAACCCTTGTATTTTAACTCTTCATTCCTCTGCCATCTGGCCCAGCTAAAGCGTGACCCGTAAATGCCACAAAAATGGGCGAAAGAGGACGAGAGGAGGAGGACAGAGGAGAGGACGGCATCATCTAGGTCAGCTAAAGTGTGGCCTGTAAACGCTACAAAACTGAGACAGAGGAGAAGAGGAGCGACGTGAAAGCGAGGGAGGAAGAGAGAGAGAAGAGGAGGAGAGAAAAGGAGAAGGCAGAATGAGGAGTGAGAAAGGAGAAAGATCAGAGGAGGAAGATGGGGAGAGATAGAGATGAGAGAGGAAAGGACAAAGACAGAAAAGTAGAGAGGAGACAAGGAGAAAGAAAGAGAGGAGATGGGGGGGCAGAGAAGAAAGAGATGACAGTAAGAGAAGAGGGGGGGAAAGAGATGAGGAGAGGAAGGTCGATGAAAAGGAGGAGAAGGCAGAAGGAAGAGTGGGAGAGCGAACGGGGGAGGAAATGTGACTCTGCCTAAAATCATTGTACCAAAGAGTGCAGATATTGAGCTGTTTCACAGGACCTGGAACTGACAATAAACTTTGTACCATTTGAAGTGCTATGGTCTTCTACACAGTGAAGGGTTTGGCAGGATATTACACCTGATGCCCTTCTGTCACAATGCGAAGGTAGAGAGAGGGGGAGAAGTGCTTTGCCCTAGAGCACAATCATCACCATCGCAAAATAATCATCACCATCTGCAAAATCTAGGAATCAAAGAGAGGGTATTACACTGCTGTGGGGTATTAAAGAAGGGGTATTACACTGCTGTCGGGTATTAAAGAGGGGGTATTACACTGCTGTTGGGTATTAAAGAGGGGGTATTACACTGCTGTGGGGTATTAAAGAGGGGGTATTACACTGTGGTGGGGTATTACACTGCTGTGGGGTATTAAAGAGGAGGTATTACACTGCTGTGGGGTATTAAAGAGGGAGTATTACACTGCAAATGCATAACATATTTAGATTACCATGTTTCCTTTTATTGTTTTGAAAATGCTGTATTCACCCAAAACGACATATTAACATGTTTTCATAAGTTTTCACTTTCCTTTTTGACGCTGAGTCTCCCCTCCCTTAGCTCCCTGCACTAAGTCACTCCACCCTCAAAGCACTATCACAACACAATTAGCTTATACCCCACTAATGAAACAACTGCACATTGCATCAGGTTTGTGAAGTTGTAGTGTATTGTTTGTGTGTTGTATGTGTATATTTATAGAAAATTGCCATGCAGGAGAATGGAAGATGTAAGCTTGTGGGCGGAGCCTTGTACAGGTTTCTACTGCTTGTACTGCTCATAGTAAGGCTTCAAATAGGGCCTGGGAAAGATCACTAGATTACTTAATCTAAAATCTCTTCAGACATATTTTTGATGAGGGATCAATGTTATAACATGATTGTCTGACCGGCCAGTTCCCCCTACATCCTGTTTGAATCTAGAAGAGTCTGAAATCGGACCATAGAGTGTGACAGTCCTTCAGCCTCTTTTTGCATTACGTGTCTCTCAAATCCAGAACACATCTCCTCTCCAAAAGTCTATAATTCAAAGCAAAAACTATCACTACTTTTACCTGAGGTCAAGAAAAGTTTGTTGCTTATGTTGATTCTGAAGAAATTTGCCCATTTTTGGTCCTGTGTTACTTTTCCTCCTTTTTTTAATGTTTAATGTTTGTTTTTACCCGAAACCGTTCACGCGTCTCTCTGGTTGGTTAATCTGCCTGTCAGTCACACCCTCTGGAATTGGGGAGACAGAAAGCGCTTCCCATACCCACTCATCTTTGTAAAATTTTGTCAGAGCGTGTAGTTCTGGCTGGACAGGTAAAGAACATAATAGAAAGCTCCAAAAAGTTTCACTTCGCATAATACCTCTTGAAAACTGTCAGCCATTCTGATCAGTGTTTTAATTCTGTTCCTTGTGAAAAAATACTATGAAACATTATTCTGACACATTTTTTTATTTACACAAGTTTATAAAAGTGAAAAAAGAGAAGTGCAAATGGAACAAATACACAAATCAAAACTTGAATTTTTTTTATACAAATCATAAAATCAAAGGTTTGTCATGACATCAGAAATCAGTGGTTCTCAATATGTGGTGCGCAGTCCCCTAGTCTTCTGTAGATGTATTTAGTATTGTTTTTAAGAGTGTTTTTTTGTGGAGTCCACATTTGGGTCTCATACTGGTTTAGACCTGGTTTTCACCTCTCAGTTTAGTCAGATTTTACTCCAGACTACGTTTTTGTCTAGTTCAGGTGGTACTAGGTGTCAAAGTAATTCATGCAGACAGGCGCAGTAATTACAGAGATATTAACCATAAACCAGGTCCATGAATCTGCAATCTGACACTTAGACAGCAAATTCCACCTATGAATTCTGAACTGTTCTCCGGTTCTGTTTAAAGGTTCTCTATTACACAAAACTTATTTCAAGTGGAGGAGTTCAAGTATCTCGGGGTCTTGTTTACGAGTGAGGGAAGGATGGAGTGTGAGATTGATAGACAGATCGATGCAGCGTCTGCAGTGATGCGGTAGCTGTATTGGTCTGTTGTGGTAAAGAAGGAGCCGAGTCGAAAGGCAAAGGTCTCGATTTACCGGTCAATCTACGTACCTACCCTCATCTGTGGTCAAGAGCTTTGGGTAATGACTGAAAGGACAAGATTGCGGATACAAACGGTGGAAATGAGTTTCCTGCGCAGGGTGGCTGCGTGTTGAGCTCAGTCACACCGGAGGAGCTTGGAGTAGAGCCACTACTCCTCCACATCGAGAGGAGAGAGCTGAGGTGGCTCGGGCATCTGCTCAGGATGTTTCATGGGGGAAGACCCAGGACAGTTGGAGAGACTGTCTCTCGGCTGGCCTGGGAATGCCTTGGGGTCCCAGCAGAGGAGCTGGAGAACGTGTCTGGGGGGTGAGGGAAGTCTTGGAGTCACTGCTTAGACTGCTGCCCCCATGACCCGGCTCCGGACAAGCCAAAGAAAATGGATGGAAGGATATTACACAAAATTGACTCTTGTGAGCTTTAAATCATGTTACAATGTTACCTCTTCCAACTATCTTTTGTTTCATTCAGTTTGAGTAGTCTTTTATTATTAATCGGTCTACATCTTCAATGCTCAAAATGCTGTTCCACCCTGTGAAGTCATGAAGTGGTAGTTTTCACGTTAACAGCTCCTTTTACCTTTAGTTCAATTCAAACATTGGCAATTCCAGAGCAATTCCAGAGCTAATGAGTTCCAGTCTTGTGTAGGAGTATAAAAACACAGTGGAACACCTCCTGTATTACCACATGACATCACAAGGTGGAACAGAGTGTTTTCTGTTTGGGATGAGAACTAAAATATGCAGGGTTTGTGTGTTAACCATGTGTGAATGAAACAAAACAAAACTCCAGGTATGTTTGTGACAAGGAAACAACATTATAACACAGATCAGATTAAACTACAGGCATTCTACAATGTTGTGATTTAAGATGAATGCAACCTTTGGGACTAGAAATTAACACAGGACAAATATTTTTAAGGTACACATGTTGCATAGAGATGGTAGCTTTAAGTGGTCCATCTCCACTTAAAGTTGACTGGCCCTTTAAGAACAACATCACAACAGAGTGGCCTTCAGAATAAGAGTCTACGGTGTCCAGACAAAACCTTCAAAATAATAGCTGTAACGATGGACATAATTCATATTTTGACAAGGCAGTAACTTAAACACAAACAGGAAAACATAATAGTATTTCTGTACAGCGTCTCTAATTTGCAATTACAATATATTTAGTATTATTCCTTTAATTTTCTGTCCAAAGAAATAAAAAGTCACAATTTTATTATGTACATGTGAAAATTTACAGATGTTAAATAATTATCTTCTACAAAACCAGAAAAGAAATGGGAAAGGTGATGTAGATGATGCAAAAGGAGGGTCAGAGGATGCAGGGGAGAGGGTCCGAGGATGCAGAGGAGAGGGTCAGAGGATGCAGAGGAGAGGGTCAGAGGATGCAGAGGGAAGGGTCAGATGGGTCAGAGGATGCAGAGGGGAGGGTCAGAGGATGCAGAGGGGAGGGTCAGAGGATGCAGAGGGGAGGGTCAGAGGATGCAGAGGGGAGGGTCAGATGGAGCGGAGGATGCAGAGGAGACGGTCAGATGGAGCAGAGGATGCAGAGAAGAGGATCAGATGGAGCAGAGGAGTGGGTCAGATGGAGCGGAGGAGTGGGTCAGATGGAGCAGAGGATGCAGAGGAGAGGATCAGATGAGCAGAGGAGAGGATCAGATAGAGGCGAGGATGCAGAGGAGAGGTTCAGAGGATGCAGAGGAGAGGATCAGATGGAGGAGAGGATGCAGAGGAGAGGATCAGATGGAGGAGAGGATGCAGAGGAGAGGATCAGATGGAGCAGAGGAGAAGATCAGATGGAGCAGAGGATGCAGAGGAGAGGGTCAGACAGAGCAGAAGATTCACAGCTCTGCTTGGATTGGTCAAGACTGTCCCCAGTTCATTTTTAACTTAAAAATATTTACAACATTTCAGAAAATAACCGTTTTTAATGAACTTGTCTCTAAATTATTATTGTTTGTTTAAATGATACAGAAGAAACCACTGGCACTTACAAATATATTAGAAACATTAAAACTGTATTTGCATAAAGGCAAGCACTCAGGACAAAGGAAGAGACGTGTTCTGACTAAAGTCCCTAAAATAAAATGATTCAGTCATTTGAAGTGTACAGCTTTGTTTTGCAGTTACTGCCAAAAGAGGTCAGAAAAATGGTCAATAGTATATAGTCTTCTGTATTGTACACATTTAGGCAGTGGAATGATGTCTCTCTCTCACATGGAGCAGAGGCAGGATTCTGTCTCATTCTCTGGTATTTTCATCAGAAATCTCCAAAAGCCTAATCCACAAATGTTTTCCCTGATCATTTCTATCAGTGACAAGGTCCATTCTCCTGCTGTATTCGTCCAACCACAACATCTGCAGATTAACTAGAGACATGTGACTTGCCCTATCTCAGTCTAACACTACAGGGATACAGGAGGATGGGAGGGCATCTGACACATAGGGATACAGGGGGATGGGAGGGCATCTGACACACAGGGATATAGAAAGCTGGCAGGCAAACCTTAAGCACACCCATCTGATCTCTTAGACCTCTGACTGGCCAATGAGGAACTCAACCGGGCGGCGACGCTGAAGCGGAGCCCTGTGATTGGTGGAGGAGGCTGCAGTGGCAGGGGCCGGGTGCTGATGATGGTGGTGTGAGGTGTGGTTGCCATGGTGATGGTGCTGGTGCTGCGCGTTGCCGTGGTGATGTGGTGATCGGGGAGGGGGTGGTTCTCGGAGAGAGGGAGGCACCGCAGAGGACTTTATGGGGACGATTCGAGTATCCATGACCTCACAGTCCACCTGCATCATCATCTCATAGCCCTGTGATGAGTTGTACAGGCTCTCTGCACACAAAGAGGATCTTTAAACATGACTGAGTTTAAAAAGAAGCACTACGGAACTTATCAGGAAGACAGAACCTTCAACACTCCATGGAGATGTTATCGTAGTAGTGGGTGGTAAACACAAAAATATATCTGAATAGTATCCCGATGATGATACGCAGATGACTAAATCATGGAGAGGATTTACACACCCTAATGTCCCAATGTGGGCAGCTTGAAACACTGATCTCACTGTCCACCTGCAAGCCCAAGTCTCTTCATATAACGAGGTCCTCGAGACAGTCAAAGCAACTCACTACTACACCATCATCAGCAGCAGTCAACAGAACAACCCTTGGTTACTTTTCTACACCATTTACAAACAAACAAATTCAACAACTATGTAACACCACAATAAGACTTAGTCTATATATACAACTACCAGCTTGATCACTCTCCTTCACCTCCTATCCTCCCATCTGATGGTTCTCTCTTCACCCTCATACATCAGCCTCAACCTGGGTGTCCAAAACATCCACCTCCGTGCTCGATCCACTCTCCACAGCCTGCATTTCCACCCTCAGCACTTCCATCACTAATATCATTAGCACTTCTCTAACATTCCGTTCCGTCCCCTCTTCATTCAAGATGCCGTCACACCAATTCTGAAGAAGCTTTGGACACAGAAGAGCTTTCTAAACAGCCAATCTCCAACCTTCCTTCTTTTTTTTTTTAGAAAGATGATGAAAAAAGCTGTAGCTGATCAGCTGCAACATCATATGTCCAACCAGCTCTATGAGCCATTCCAATCAGGACTCAGACCCCATCATAGCACCGAAACGGCACTCATAAAGATAAACAAACGACCTGCACAGAGCCGCTGACTCGCCATACTCATCCTCCTAGACTTCTGCATTTGATAGTCATTGCACTCACCAGGAGAGGCGATTGAAACCAGTTCAGTGCCGTCAGTCTCCCACTCCAGCTTCTTCAATCAAACTTGTCCAACAGACAACAGAATTGAATGCTCAACTTCTTCTCTCATCCACCAGGATGTACCATAAGGTTCTGTGCTCAGTCCACTTCTGTTTATCATTTACACGCTCCCTCTCGGACAAAATCAAGAATTCAACTTCCACTCATACGGCGACGATACACAACTTTACATTCCCATCAAGCCCTCCACCTATCTCACCCCTCAGTCTCTCTCCAACTGCCTCACTAATCTTCAGACCTGGTTATCATCCAGCTTCCTCAAATTTAACATTATCACCAGACCACTGCTTCAGAAGGTTGGAGATCTGGTACTCCAATGACATCCACCCCTCCCAAACAGTCCATAAAGCTCACATCAAATCAGTGCCAAAACTTGCCTTTTACCACCTACGCATCATCTCGGGCCTCCATCCACATCTCCTGGACTCGGTTGCTCAAACAATTATCCACTCATTCATTACCTACCACCTGGACGACGGCAACAGAGTCCTGTCCTGGATCTCTCAAAATCTCTTGGTCAGTCTCCAATAAATCTAAAACTCTGCTGCCAGGGTTCTCACTCATAGAAGAGCCTGGCAACATATCACCCTCATTCTTCCCCACCTGCACTGGCTTCCCATAAAATACCAAATCCAGAACAAGACTCTCCTCCTCACCTACGAATCCCACCATGCACAGGGCCACAGTACCACCACAGACCTACAAAACCTACACACCCTCCAGGACAATCCGCTCCTCCTCCTCTTCTCAGTTCACTGTTCCTTACTCCAGGTTGTGAACAACTTCTATGTCCATGCCCTTACACTCCGGAACACACTGCCTCCACACATACAAATGGCTGGCCTTTAATCCCACCTAACCACTCCCGTGTGTGTGCATGCGTATGTATGTGTGCATATGTATGTGTGTGTTGTGTGTGTTGTGTGTGTTATTGTGAACGCTTTGGGTGTCTTGAAAAGGACTATATAAACAGAAGGAATTAATATTATTATTAGCAATCACAATATTATACATATTTCAATAGGCTGCCTACCTCTATGTTATTGCTCTTTCTGGAATGTTCCACAGTATGGCTTTAGACTAGTGAATCTCCATAGAGAGAAGTATTGCTAAAAAATACTTCTCTCTATGGAGAGAAGTATTTCTCTCTCCATAGAGACGTATTGCTAAAAAATACTTCTCTCTATGGAGAGAGAAATACTTCTCTCTCCATAGAGAGAAGTATTTTTTAGCAATAAAAATGCATTTCATTGAATAAATGCAAGTTATACATGATTAATGCCAAGTGAACGTGTGTACTGTGAAACATTCCAGGCAAAGCAATATTATCTTCATTAGACTTTTTTGGTAGTTTATCTTAATATTATTTTGCATATTTTTTTTATTGTAAACCACAACATGGATTGAAGACAATTTTAGAATGGATTTGCAGAAATGACTATCATTACTTCATAACAGCTCAAATTATTGGCATTACTGTAGGGCTGCTATTTTAGTAATGCACCAGATTTATACATTTTTTTATCTGTTATAGATTTTAATAACTAATTGGCCAAAATTAACCTGATAATTAGGTGTGACCCTATTAAGATGCAAAACCTCCCATGAGAGAGTAAAAGGCCTGGAGCTGCGATACACCCTGAGCCCACCAAGTGTCAGTAGAGTGTCACAGTACTGACCATTCACAGACATGGCGGGCATCACCAGGGACATTTTGGGCCGAGTGGTTTTGTTGTGGCTTATTGCCGGCAGCAACAGATGGTCCTAGAGAAAATATAATAATTACATCACATTTACACCTGAGCAAAAGTAAGCAAATCTATTTTTGTCAACTTTGTACAGTGCACTTTACAGTGCGCTTCAACTCATTATGTCATCTTATTGCAGGGTTTTGTTAAATCCAGAATTTTATATATATATTTTTTTATTTGATACTTTGCAGCTGATGTCATCAACATTCCGTGGGGGGGTGTGACGCTAAATGTAGACACTGCTCTGTCTGAAGCTCTCAAGTTTACTCAAGTTTAACTTTAATCTGAGCTTTGTTTTAACACAGTCTGACCAAAAAGAACTGACTTAGCTGGAACTACAACAGGTGAGCTAATTTGTGCTGTTAAAACATGTCCCTCTCAAATAACATTACCATCACAAGCTAGCTAGCATTAGCCAAAGTTAGTCATGTTCACCTTTTTTTTGTTGGAAAATCATAAACAGGACCATGAACATTTGGATTTAAACAACACATTTTCAGGAGCCTGTGATCAATAGATTTTGTATTTTTCTAGATTTTTCAGACGATCTTAAATCTTTCTGACAGTGCATTGCATCTTCATGGTAACTGCTGACATTCAACCATAGAGATACATGTAGAAATCCACAGAATCATGTCTATGAAAAGTAGAAATAAAGTAAATTTTAGACACTAGTCACTAATAGAAATGATCAAGTTCAACATTTGTGAATTTACATTTACAATATTTCATAGAAAAGTACAATGTAATCAACAGAGAAATTTGTCTCTGTCCCATGTGGGAGTATGACATCATCACAGTCTAGAGCAGTGGCTCTTAACCTTGTTGGAGGTACTGAACCCCACCAGTTTCATATGCACATTCACCGAACCCTTGATTATTGAAAAAAATATATATAATTTTTTTTTTTTTTTAATTCAAGACATATGTATGTTTTACTGGTGCACAAAATGAAGCGTGCATTAACATCACTGCGTTCAAAGAATAAAACCAATACAATGCGTGAACTCACAACAAATTACATACATACCTTTTTACAAAGACATGAGCTTTTTTAAAACTACCACACTGAAATTATTTAAATTTTTAACCTTATGTATTTCAATAATGAACTTATTGTATTTATGCTATTTATTATTTTTAACATTTTAATACACACCCATCACCTAATTTCCATCACGCTAGAATAATAATGAATATTTACTGCAAATCAGTGTGACTTCTGCTGTTGCCTTTGAGAGACCAGGTCAGAAATGCCTGGCTTCACCTTGGCAAGTGCCACTCTCATGTCATTTTCACAGCAAAGTCTGTTTCTTTTATTCGTTTTTATGTCATTTTATGTTTTTATGCCGTTCAAACGGCTCATTTAAGTTGGGCAGGTACTTCAATAGCCACATCAAAGGGTGCATTTCTTGAATTGGGCCAACGTCTGAAGACGCTCGCAGTCCGCTAATCATATGAGTCGGGTGCATGTCTTGACCTCGGCCGAACCCCTGAGACTGACTCACCGAACCCCTAGGGTTCGATCGAACCCAGGTTAAGAACCACTGGTCTAGAGTCTGAAAACCACAAATACAGTTGCAATACAAATGCTCCTCTGACTGAGGCACTGAAGCATTGTCCCTGTTATTTAGCTAACGAATTAGCTAAGAATTTTTATTTAGTTAACTGGGTTTCTACTGTTGACTTGATTTTCATGTTGTAGATGTCAGATGCAAACTAAATATTTAGTAAAGTTGTAGACTTTTATATTTATTATCATACTGTAGCAGCTCTTTCACATTTTAGATATGTTTTGGGCTTCTATAGAAGAAAATGTCATTACTCACCATTGATACTCATATAATGTTGTCACTCACTAATAAACTAAAGATTGTGATGTCATCTACATAACCCCTAGAGGTCATGTAAATGTAGAATCTGATAATGTCATAGGTCACCGTTTGTGGATCATAAGTTTGGATATTTCCTTCAAAAATGTTGAACCTCATCATTATGTGTTTGGGATTGGCTCCACAAACTTGTCACATTAATCTTAAATGGCTAATGGCTTAAAGTGCTTTGAACTGACAACAATCACATATTTGAGGTAGAATAATGGCACCACTTTCTGAAGCTATTGTTTATTATCTTTTGTTTATTGCAGAGAAGACTTTGAATTTTGTGCCAATTTTTATTTCATGTGGACAGATATTAACCATAAACCAGGCCCACAAATCTGCAATCTGACAGATCAGAACCGTCAGGTGGAATTTGCTGCGGTTAAATTAGAGGGATTTTAATGTTGTGATGTCAGGTGCACATAGCCTGGATGAGTGTGTTTATAAATGAGTGGTTGGTGTCATACTCGTCTGAATGAAACCACATAGAAAGTGTCTTCCCTGCGGTCAATGGCGTCCAGGAAGTCACTGTATGTCACCTCTGGACCAGACAGGACCTGTAGCTGACTGGAAATAAATAGCAAAATAAATTACATTGCTTTACATAAAATTACATATGGCATACTGCTCCTGGATGTCGGGAGACTGCATTTTCAAATTTAAATTCAATTCTCTTTTTCCTTTTCCCAATATTCAGAACTCAAATCTTTTTAACAATTGTAATTAATCAGTTTTTGAAGTGCATTTATTTAATTAAATCAATTGAATGACATCATCATGACACATCTCAGTGAATGTGAGAAAAACAGGTTACCTCTCGATGGAGCGGTGGGACTGGATGGGTAGGTATCTGGAGATGTTGGCCTTCCTCAGTTGAGCTTTCTAAAACAAAACACCAAAAAAAAGTAACTACAGTGGTCCCTCACTACTTCGTCATTCACCCTGCGCGGTTTTGCTGATTTTTCAAGTGCAATTCTACACGCATTTTACAGGGTATGAACGTGCATTGTGCTCTGCGTCCCGACCGGACTGTCAATCGATCTCCTCTGTGCCGCATCTTCTGCACAGCACAGAATGTGTGGGAGCCAAGTTTAATTCATATATAATAATGCTGCAAATTTACAGTGTTGATATTTTGTTATAAATGTGGTTTTATGCTTACATTAATAATTTCATATTGAAATATTGAATATTTGATTTTTAAACATAAGCTACATTTATTTTATTGCATCAATGTTGATGTTAAAATATCTTAGATCTGTTATTATTTAAGTCTTACATGAATATGTTACCGTCACTTTAAAAGTGATAGCGCGTACGAGGAAAAGAGCACACGCTTGGGAAACATGCTGAGTTGGGGCAGCGCATAAAGAATTGTATAAAGAATAGTATTGTTTATTTTTGAGAATGACTTTGATTACGTCTGTAAAAAAGGATTTTGCAAAGCTGTGAATTAAAATTTTGTAACTCTCATTTTACATCGGAGTCCAGTGGAAGTTATTTTCTCTTCAATAAAAACAAAACAAAAGTAACACCAATGGACAACATAAAACCAAGCCTCAACCCACACAGAATGTGTTCAGCCAAATTTACATAAATGTTCGATCGACACGACAGCGGAGCAGCGCCAGGACGAAGAGCCACGGTCAGAGGAACTGTGAAATACACTTGAGTTACTATTAATTAATTAAACAAGAGAGAAATGTGAGAAAATGTTAATGCCTGTCTGAGAAAAGTGTATATAGTGTGTGGTGAGGGATTTTACAGCCTTAAAGCATATATATATATATATATATAAATAAAAAATAAAGCGGACTACTTCACGGATTTCGCCTATTGTGGGTTATTTTTGGAACGTAACCCCCGCGAAAAACTAGGACCACTGCACATAAATTCCATAAATTCTGACAGCTATCAAGTAAATGTTTTTCATCTGCTGGTGATTTGTGCCATTTCTGAAGCAATTCCCTTAGAAGTTCATTTAAAATGTCTTAACTAAATTAAAGTAACTGGTGGACCTGAGCAATCTTGGCCTTCTTTACGATCTTCGGTTTGTCTCCAGACTTTTTCCTGTCAATTTGGTGCCGGTGAACCCAGCCCCTGAGCTCATCCGCCAGCCTGAAAAACACACATCAGATCAGCATATTTTAGGATGGCAGTTCACTCGCAGCTTCACCCACTGCCAACTGTTGTTGACTCATTGGGCAACACACTTCAGCCACTTAAAATGACTAGATTGCATTTTTTTTTAATGCAGAATAAAACCGAAGATTTTGGTGTTTGTGGAGGAAATTATGGTACTTCAAAAATTGCAGCCTTTGGTATTTGCATCCACTCAAATTATGATTGATTCAATTACGATTAACCATGCAATAGTGATTTTTCATTCATATTTTATACATCTTTGACATAATTTCTATCATGGGTCAACATAAATAAAAGTTAGGTCCATCCATCCATTTTCTTCCGCTTATCCGGGGCCGGGTCACGGTGGCAGCAGTCTAAGCAGGGACTCCCAAACTTCCCTCACCCCAGACACGTCCTCCAGCTCCTCCGGTGGGATCCCAAGGCGTTCCCAGGCCAGTCGAGAGACATAGTCCCTCCAGCGTGTCCTGGGTCTTCCCCGGGGCCTCCTCCCGGTGGGACATGTCCAGAACACCTCCCGAGATGCCCGAGCCACCTCAGCTGGCTCCTCTCAACGTGTAGGAGCAGCGGCTCTACTCCGAGCTCCTCCCGTGTGACTGAGCTCCTCACCCTATCCCTAAGGGTGCGCCCAGCCACTCTGCGGAGGAAACCCATTTCGGCCGCTTGTATCTGCGATCTTGTTCTTTCGGTCATTACCCAGAGCTCATGACCATAGGTGAGGGTAGGAACATAGATTGACCGGTAAATCGAGAGCTTTGCCTTTGGGCTCAGCTCCTTCTTTACCACAACAGACGATACAGCGACCGCATCACTGCAGATGCTGCACCGATCCGCCTGTCAATCTCACGCTCCATCCTTCCCTCACTCGTGAACAAGACCCAGAGATACTTGAACTCCTCCACTTGGGGCAGAGACTCACCACCCACCCGGAGAGGGCAAACCACCTTTTTCCGGTCGAGAACCATGGCCTCGGATTTAGAGGAGCTGATTCTCATCCCAGCCACTTCACATTCGGCTGCAAACTGCCCCAGTGCCTGCTGCAGGTCCTGGCTCGATAAAGCCATCAGGACAACATCATTCGCAAACAGCAGAGATGAAATCCTGTGGCTCCCGAACCAGACCCCCTCCGGCCCCTGGCTGCGCCTAGAAATTCTGTCCCCAAATATAATGAACAGAACCGGTGACAAAGGGCAGCCCTGGCGGATTCCAACATGCACCGGGAACAGGTCTGACTTACTGCCGGCAATGCGAACACAGCTCCTGCTCCGGTCATACAGGGACCGGACAGCCCTTAGCAAAGGGCCCCGGACCCCATACTCCCGGAGCACCCCCCCAAAGGACACCACGAGGGACACGGTCAAATGCCTTCTCCAAATCCACAAAACACATGTGGACTGGTTGGGCAAACTCCCATGAACCCTCGAGGACCCGATGGAGAGTATAAAGCTGGTCCAGTGTTCCACGACCGGGACGAAAACCACACTGCTCCTCCTGAATCCGAGGTTCGACTATCAGTCAGATTCTCCTCTCCAGTACCCCGGAGTAGACCTTACCGGGAAGGCTGAGGAGTGTGATTCCCCTGTAATTGGAACACACCCTCCGGTCCCCCTTCTTATACAGAGGAACCACCACTCCGGTCTATCACTCCAGTGGTACTGTCCCCGACCGCCACGCGATGTTGCAGAGACGTGTCAGCCAAGACAGTCCCACAACATCCAGAGACTTGAGGTACTCGGGACGGATCTCGTCCACCCCCGGAGCCTTGCCACCGAGGAGCTTGCTAACCACCTCGGTGACTTCAGCCAGGGTGATGGACGAGTCCGCCTCCGAGTCCCCAGTCTCTGCTTCCTCCTCGGAAGACATGACGGGGGGATTGAGGAGATCCTCAAAGTATTCCTTCCACCGCCCGACAACATCCCCAGTCGAGGTCAGCACCTCTCCACCCACACTGTAAACAGTGTTGGTGAAGCACTGCTTCTCCCTCCTGAGGCGTCTGACGGTTTGCCAGAATTTCTTTGAGGCCGTCCGATAGTCCTTCTCCATGGCCTCCCCAAACTCCACCCAACCCCGAGTTTTTGCCTCTGTGACCACACGAGCCGCGGCACGCTTGGCCCGCTGGTACTCATCGGCTGCCTCAGGAGTCCCACGAGCCAACAAGGCTCGATAGGACTCCTTCTTCAGCTTGACGGCATCTCTTACTTCCGGTGTCCACCACCGGGTTCGGGGATTGCCGCCGCGACAAGCACCGCAGACCTTACGACCACAGCTACGAGCGGCCGCATTGGCAATAGAGGTGGAGAACATGGCCCACTCGGAGTCCATGTCTCCAACCTCCCCCGGGATCAGGGAGAAGTTCTCCCGGAGGTGTGAGTTTAAGACCCCTCTGACAGAGGGCTCTGCCAGGCGTTCCCAACAGACCCTTACAATACGCTTGGGATTGCCAGGTCTGTCCGGCTTCCTCCTCTGCCAGCGGATCCAACTCACCACCAGGTGGTGATCGGTTGACAGCTCAGCCCCTCTCTTCACCCGAGTGTCCAAGACACGCGGTCGGAGGTCAGATGACACGACAACAAAGTCGATCATCGACCTCCGACCTAGAGTGTCCTGGTGCCACGTGCACCGATGGACACCCTTGTGCTCGAACATGGTGTTTGTTATGGACAAACTGTGATTAGCACAGAAGTCCAACAACAAAACACCACTTGGGTTCAATCACGCCCCTCCAGGTGTCACTGTCGTCACCCACATGGGCGTTGAAGTCCCCCAGGAGAACAACGAAGTCCCCGGTTGGTGCACTGTCTAGTACCCCTCCCAGGGACTCCAAGAAGGCCGGGTACTCCGCACTGCTGTTTGGCCCGTAGGCCGACACAACAGTGAGAGACCTGTCCCCAGACCCTCTCGTTCACCGGAGTGAACCCCACCACGAAGCGGCTGAGCTGTGGGGCAATGAGCAAGCCCACACCAGCTCGCCGCCTCTCCCCGCGGGCAACGCCAGAGAAATGGAGAGTCCAGCCCCTCTCAAGAAGTTGGGTTCCAGAGCCCAAACTGTGCGTGGAGGCGTAACGCTCAACCTCCCGCACAAGCTCCGGCTCCTTCCCGCCCAGCGAGGTGACATTCCATGTCCCCAGAGCCAGTCTCCATGTCCAGAGATCCGGTCGTCGAGGCCCCCGCCTTCGACTGCCGCCCAGATCTTCAAGCACCAGCCCCTTACGGATCCTCTTGCGGGTGGTGGGTCCATATGAGGACGGCCCCACGTCACTCCTTCGGGCTGAGCCTGGCCGGGCCCCGTGGGGAAAGGCCCGGCCACCAGGCGCTCGCTGTCGAGCACCCACACCAGGCCTGGCTCCAGGGTGGGGCCCCGGTAACGCCGGTCCGGGCGACGTAAAGGGCCTTGTTTTTGCACTAAAAAAAGTTAGGTGTAGGAGATTTGTAGAAGTTGTTCAAACCTGAGGGACTCAGAGCGGTTGAACTGGCGACAGTCTGAGGATGAGAAAAACCTGTCAATGTCCTGAAGAACCAGGTCTTTCATGTCGGTGAAAGCATCGCTCAGGTTCCTGAATGCACCATGAAAAAACAGCTTTAGATCAATGTGACAGTAGGGTAATGTTATCATAAAATTCGATTTCAATATTAAGGAATAGACTCAATATTTAATACAGATTCTGATACCACAATTTCTTTGTACAATGGAATGTGATTTTCAACATTAAATGTTGTACTTTGTGTTTTATTCCCATATGTGTTATATGTGTGTAATCCCTCAGTGTGCAGTAGGTTCATAGTGGTCCATAGGTGTATACTAGTCTATGTGTCTTATACTTGTGAAAGATATAGCTCAACATTTTTAGTATTGATACCTGCTCAAAGGAGTATCTAGTTTCGATACTAGTTTTAGTATCAATTAGGATCTGAATTTCAATACTTTTGGCAACACCACAGAAGGGATGTCAAGATTATTTGGTTAATCAATAATCATGATTATTATTATTACTACAGTACAATCATAAAAATCTAAACTGAAGAAGCAGCTTGGATGAGAGGTGAAACGACTTCACTCCTACAACAATTTGTCCAATTGACACATTTAAACTTTGTCTTCTGCTATTAATAATTGTGATAATTTTAAGGGGAATCTGACACAGGGATTTAGGGGAACATTAGGGCATCTGACACCCAAGAATATAGGCGGAGAATGGGAAGGCTTCAGACACAGTGGTGTTGTTGTACCTGAAGTGGTATGTCTCAGTGTTAAACTTCTCCTCTTCTGCCCTCCATCGCTCCTTCTTCTCCTCTGTCTGTGGTCGCTCCACTGTTCGTTTTGGTAAAAGATTCGTTGGTTTGTGGTTTTGTTTTTGATTTTGTTGTAGTAGCTTTCGTCCCGTGTAGGAAACCGCATTGTCACCAAAGTCTGCCCATTTCCTGTCTGTAATGCTGAAGAAAATACACAAAATAAAAGCACTGTTTATAATTGCCTGTAAAGCACCATTTACCCCCATTCATTATTAATTTTTCCTATAGACTATGTGGAAATAATTTATATATATATATATATATATATATATATATATATATATATATATATATATATATATATATATAAATTTGAAGGCTCAGGGCTAATCAGGTCTGTGGTAACTAATGACCACCAGACCTCTAAGTAAACATTTCACTGATTTTCACCGTGTTTCAAATGTGCTTTTTAAACTTAACACAACCGCATTACAGATATTAGTTAGCAGGTAGCTGGTTAGCCTCTGCGATGCCTTTGAACGCTTGATATTTGAATTTTTTTTCAAGTCTATGGGAAATATGAATGGTGAACTTACTTCTGGAGCAGGAGCGGGCGGTTACTGTTGAGCTCAAATATCAAGTTTAGATATAGCATTATAACAGCATTATTAGAATTTTCAAAATTGAGTGTATTAAAAAAGTATTAAAAAAGTGTAATATTCTTAAAGCCATAGTATGTAACATTTTTGCAACTGTCTTAAAGTGTTTGTGCCTGTTAGTATGTTGCACCTGTCAGCACCTGTCTGTTAGTGTGTTATACCTGACAGGTCCAAAGCTGAAGGTCATAAACAACAGAACAGCCATGACGCAGATGGCGCGTTTGTTACTCATTGAATCACTGCCCTGAAAATAAAGAAAAAGAACTGTGAGATCATAGTCCTCCCGGTCCAGTCCTCCCGGTCCAGTCCTCCCGGTCCAGTCCTCCCGGTCCAGTCCTCCCGGTCCAGTCCTCCCGGTCCACCGGGTCTAGTCCCCTGGACCGTACCTCCTTCCCAGCCAGCCTGTCCTTTAGCTCCTGGTTCTCCCTCCTCAGCCTCTCATTCTCCTGTTGAGCTTCTCGGAGTTGAGCCTCCAAATTTTGGAGATATTCTTTCTTCTTCCTCCTGGACTGACAGGCCGATTCTCTGTTCTTTATCATCCTCTGCTGCCGCTTCAGGACCTTCATCTGAGGCAATGCAGACCAGAGGCAAGACGATGGACACATTTCAATTAAAGGGCCCATATTACTCTATATTCTGATCTATGTTATAACACTTCATCTAAAGCATACCTGTAGTTTTGTTTCATTCACATATGTTTAAGCCGCAACCCCTGCATATTTCAGGTTCTTCTCTCAAACAAAAAAACACTCTGTTCCACCTTGTAATGTTGTGTGGTAATACAGGAAGTGTTCCACTGTGTTTTTAAACTTCATACTAGAATCATTTGGATGATTCCAGCCCTGGAATTGCCAATCTCTTCTAAACAAAAGGTAAAAGGAGCTGATAACTTGAAAACTATCGCTTCATGATTTCACAAGCTGAGACAGAGCATTGTGAGCTTTGGACATATAGACATAAGGGTTACTCAAACGTGTGTAATGAAAAAAATATAACTCCAGGTATGCTTTTGAGAAGGTAACAACATTCTAACATGCCTTGAAGTTCCCCAGAGTCAATCTTTCATAATATAGGAGGACCTTTCAAATATACTCAGGGTTTTTTGCACTTTAGAAACCTTTTGCAGTTCATGGGACAAACTTTCGTACAGAGGAATAACTGGGACTGAAGCCACCTACAGATACTTTGCAATCATACCAGAGACCTTATGGAGAATTAACTAGTTTTAACTAGTTTTAACCGGTTTAATTTAAGCTCTTAGTACATCATTATTGAATGCAAATTGGTTAGCAGCCTTAAAACATAGTACTGGGTGAAAGGGGGCAAACCATATGCAGGACAATTACCTAAAACTAGGGTTTGGTGCTGTATCGGTTCCAGTAGTGGTATCGGTGATATCCAGAGGGCTTTCTCAGATATCAGTTCAGTATTGAAAATTTCACCAATATTTGTCTCCAATATTGTCTGTACACAATCAAGCAATAAATAATATTCTATAAAACATGTGCACATGAAAGAAAATGTGTATGTTTTTTATGAGGAAACCATTGACAGTTGTTAAAAATGATTATGATTAACTTAAACAATGATTACCTGACTAGGCCTGTCATTCCCCAATTTGAGTCAGAGCCCAAAATTTGCCTCAAAATGTGATATGCACATGCCCAGATGCTGCACAAGTGCACAAACATTTGTCATTTACTACGGCAACACATACACAGACAAACTACATGTAATATCCATTCTTCATTATTCTTTACAAATGTTTATTTTACGTTAATCTGAGCCCAGTATTTGTGTCAACACCACATTTAAATGTAACATGTTTTGAGATTAGAGTGATATAGGATTTTATGAGTGTTTTTATAAAAAATAAACTTTCTGTGTGAACCCCATTTAACTTAAATGAGAGCAAACTAAGATTTCAACTGAAAGAGAACATTTTCTGGTGAGTAAAATAATGAAAACATAGTCAAGCTAATGACAAGCATGGTTGACGCAAATTCGGCAAATGACTCAAATTGGGGAATGACAAGTCCTCTTAATTCCTGTACAAAATTCTATAAAAGTCGTGTGTGATCATGTGACTCACGTCAATGTCATTGGTGCCATTGCTGGACAGATTAGCGGTCGCTGGGACGATGGGTTTGCTGGTGGGCAGGGCTGCGGTGCACTGAGGCATGCTGGGAGAGAGCGGCTCGACTTTGACGATGGCGGGAGCCGAGGAGAGACAGACGGACGGAGACAGTACCACTGAAATGGCACACAGACTAACATGAGAGGATCATCTTTATTAAGTCTTTGCTGTCCGAGTACCTGCAGTAAATACTTCAACTATAAACTACATGAAAGGTATAAGACACACTTTAAACTTTTAATTTGAACTTTTTTCCCACAGCCAAGAAGTCAATAATGCAGAATTACTCAAACATGTATGAATGAAACAAAACAACTCCAGGTGTGTTTTTGAGGAGGCAGCAGTATTATAACAAGGCTAAAACCTCATGAGAGTCAATATTGTGTAATACAGGCTCTTTAGCCTAAGGACACAACAGCAGAATGTATTATCAATAAGAAAATTGCACTACCATAGGAAGAACACCTACAGCAAAGTCATTTTTATCATCAGAGTTAGAATGCAGTTCTATACAGTGGAAGCCAGACTTGAATGGACAATAGTACCACAGTATGTCAAGTGTTCATATCTCTGGGTTCTGTACTGATGGTAAACGCACTTCTCCTGCCTCTGCACAAATCTCGGGATATCCAAGTAATTCTCCAACAGTTACGGATGGTTGAAAGCCTGTCATGATAACTACTATATTGGCTTACTGTTCAATATATGATTGAAGAAAGTAATGAAAATTTTTACCAAAAAATCCTCTCATTATTCTGGCTTTTAACAAATAGAAATAATTTTGTTTCAAACTGAAACCAGAAGTTTACATACACTATATGTATATGTATGCTTTTTGTCTCACTGTCTGACATGAAATCAGACTAAACTGTTTTAGGCCAACAGTATAACACTTTAGATACTAAGACTGCTATGCCACATTTTTCTTAACAATATGGTTCACTTCTAGATAGATTTGCAGGGATTATCCTGCTTTAGGGTTTATGTGTCAGTGGCATAAAGTAGCATCAATATTATTGTTTATCGGGATATTCTTCTGTAGCAATATACTTCAAAACCCTAGCACTTCAAAATTTGTAATCGTGATACAAATTGTGGTAGGGCTGGGCATTAGAAAGAAGTTGGTCAATTTGATGCACTTTGATGATATATTTCAAATTGATTTGATATGGTTCAGTAAAAAATAAAGGCTTTTGGCCCCTTACTTAATGCTCAACCCAAATTCCACAAAAAACAAAACATTAATAATGCATTTATCTTATATTTATTGAAGATGAATGAACAGAATCAAGTGAGTTTTGTTTGGGGCATGTTACCAATTAGAATACATCAAAACTGTTGCTTGGGACAGTGCTTAATCATGCGTAGTTTATACAAGCTCAACATTTATTTGTTACATGTGCTGTTTGACTGCTGTAAAGGCTCACAACAGAAGTAAATCATCAATCATGATACTAAAAGTCTTTGTTATACTACTACTTGTGCAATGTTAATAAGAAATATGCCCATTTTAACCACCAAAACAACCATATGTCAAATTGTTGCATAAATGAGTTTCCTTCTTCTCAACAAGAAACTAAATTGTAGCACTGTCACAAAATTATTTGGTAAAATATACCAAACCCCCCAAAACTATTGATATATTGATACAGCAGACCACATTAACAATACTATATCATCAAATTAAACATGGCAAAAGAAAATTATTAAATCTGTCAACCGGACAAAACGTTATAAGAGTGAAGACGTTTGGCTGTTCATCCAAGCCGCTTCTTCAGTTCTGGTCAGATTGCTCCTGCTGCTTTATATCTATCTGCAGGAAGGAGCTAAGTCATCTATCCTATCTGTCACTCCACCCTCAGACCCAAAGCATAAGAAAACAATAGGGCTAGCCAGGCTACGACTATGCTAAATATGTGTCAGGCACAGTGCACACTTAGGGTAGCACAATAGACCTAGCCAACAAACAAAAACTGTAAATAATAGGTGTTTTTATTTTCAGTGTAGTTAGCTCCTCCCTTCAGACAAATATAAGGCAGTGTCTAGCAGTAATCTGACCAGAACTGAAGAAGCGGTTTGGATGAACAGCCAAACGTCTTCATTCCAAGAACATTTTGTCCAGTTGACAGATTTTATATTTTTCTTTTGCTATGGATCAACCCTGGATGACTGAGGGATTACACAGATATCCATCAAATTTAATGTTACGATATATCAACATTCCAATATTTTTGCCCACCCCTAGTGAAAGGCCTAGACTGTTGTGGATGGGGAGGCCGTACCTGGGTATGTTTGGTCCATGGGGGTCAGGCCCTGGAGCAGCAGGGTCCCTCCAGAGCTCGGTGTCTGCAGAGAGGAGCTTGACACTGGGGCAGAGGTCACACACACGGGGCGTGGCTGCAGAGGGACCTTACACCTGCTCTTGGACACCGATGAACTGGACAGGACTGGGCAAGAGACAGAGGACAACACTAGACTCTAACAATGAAAATTTAAATATTAAAGAATTTTAGCTAACTAATGAGCTATGTACTATCTAATGAGCATAACACAAATCATTTGATTTACAATACATTTCTGAAGCTTTATAAACCACAGATATAAAAACATAAAAAAAAAACATTCAAATTTTTGCAAAAACTTAAAAAAAAAAAAATCTAATATTAAGTATTTAAAGTCACAGTAACCAATGTCCATGAAATGACAACCTTTATGGGTAGACATTTGTACACTTGTATCATTTTGGGATTGTCTGGTCAATCCTTTGTAATGTAGAGTTGCTTGACTTTGAAAACATATTTTTTTGGGCATCAGTATCTACGGGGGCTTTAATCTTACCGATCTAATACCATACTGTATTTGTCTAACAGAGGAACATCAGTGCCATCCTCATGATTTACTGTGGCATGGCTAAAGCTAACTCCCACAGCAGCCAAAAAATTTGCTCCGGGTGTCAAACATCCCAATAACATTTCCTCTCCTCTAGCTGTCATTTTGAGCTATAAATATTTGAATAAACGTAACTTGCATTGACTTGATGAGTAGATTGAACTAACCTGTGTTCTGGGTGTGCAGAGTGACTGCTGCATTGACGGTCTGTACCTGCCCCTGTATTTGCCCCTGTAACTGAGCAGGTAGGCCAGTCTGTATGGCATTTTGCATTGGCGTTTGTGCTGAGGTCTGTTGATTGACAGCTGAGGTGGCCACAGTCACCTCTAGTGACCCTAGCGGAGGAGACAGCACATCCCCAAACATGTACGGTGGGGTCGGGGGGGTCTCTCCTTTCACCAGAATCTGAAATATGGAAATGTAAAATCGCTATACATTCAGCTATGGCATTAAAGGGAGGATAAGGTTATTTAAAATTTCCAAATGGCCCAGAAAATAGGTCAAACTGTTCAAATCAAATGGCTTGTATTGTAATGCTGGTTTCTTCTTAATTACAAAAACATTTTTATTTTTTATTTTTATTTGTCTTGGGCAAATGGACATCTTTACTCTTTGCATAGCCTAGGCAGCCACAATCGATATCAATCAACACATGATACAAGAGACAAGGAAAAATAAACAAAAACAGACAAGCAAAACACACACAAAATACCTCCGATTGCCCAAAAAGGAGTGGGAAGAAGAAAACTTATTTAATCCCACCCCCTCTGCTATTATTTCTTAACTTTAGCATACTTTTACTTTCTTTTCATGATTGTATTACATGATTACATTGGGGACTATGAGTTAGTCTCATGCAACTTAAGTGTTACATCATACTGAATAAGGTGCCAACAATGGTAAGGAAAGTTATTAATAGCAACAATGGTAACGGACAGTAAATACCAACAATGGTAATGAACAGCAATACAGCAATAGTAATGGACAATAAATACGACAATAGTAATGGACAGCAAAATACAACAATGGTAATGGACAACAAATACCAACAATGGTAAAGAAATGGTAGATACAAAGCCAGCATTGCAAGATTACTGAAATTAAATTAAGACTCTTCCTCTAGATACTGCGACCAGATCACATTTTTATATCGATGCTTGAACGTACTGATACTATGGCATTGCTTGATGTGTATATCCAGACTGTTCCAAAGTTTAACACCACATACCGATACACAGAAACTTTTTTGAGTAGTTCTAACTTTAGGCAATTTGAATTTCTCATATTCTCTAAGATTGTATGTACATTGGACATGATGGTCAAGTTATTTGTGTTATAATTTATCCAATCAGAAATCACAATGAGCCTCACATGAGTCTCTCATTTGAGTTGCCAGTTTCAGTATTGAAATCCAGTTGGTTTAAACCTAAAATGCCTCTCTCTGATATGAATGGTCACTGCTTAAACCCCAGCACCTGCAGACAATCCTTAACCAGTGCTAGTGCAGTCTCTGCAGGTCAGTCAGTGAATTCTGGAGGTTCTGAGCTTTTACATGAGGCGTGTCCATAAACTGAGAATAAGAAAAAGTTGTCTGTGTCCTGTATTTGCAGGTTAAGGCTCTGGCAAAGCATGTTCGGATGTGATTGTAGTCTGAGCTCAGACTAGAAATCTCAGCTTTAATAAATAACAAACAGCAATGACAGTCCTTTGAGAAATTAAGTAGAGCTGAGTGTTAAATAATTTTTTGGCTTCATTCATTGGTCTTTGTTATATTGGGTACAGCCCGGATGCAGAGGAAGGGCGGGTGTCCTCGCTTAGCCTAATGTTAAACCTATGGAGATTTTAAGATGGCAACTACTGGAGATGGTGTCCAGAGAAATTCCAATCAAATAATAATAATTTCAAATACATTTGCCAGAAGTCAGCCAGCAGTTCACTGGACTGTTCCACAGCTCTTTTTCTTATTATAATGCATCTCTATGGATGTTTTGCAGTAGGGCTGAACAATTTGGGACAAATATCTAATTGTCATTTTTGTTTCCAATTCAAATTGCGAATAATCTCAGAGCCCTGTTTACAGGTGATAAAAACCGTGGTGGACTGACCCTTTGAGTGAGTGAATGTTGAGACCAACCTGTGGATCTGGTGAGGGACACTGGGATTGAGGGCTGGAGGAGGGAGAGGGTGGCTCTGTTTTGATCTGAAACACTGAGAAAGAACCACACACTTAAGTACACTCACAGTTATACTTCAGAGTTAAGCAGGTTTAATACATTGTTATTTATTCATGTGCATAGATAGATATAAAGAAGTGGATTAGTGAGTGTGATGTTACCCATAGCATTTGGCTCCAGTCAAATGAAGCTCATGGAGCATTGGAGCTGGAAGCGTAGCCCATGATCACTTAAGCTATGTCCATTTAGCTGGAGTCATAGACTGTATATCTAAATTAAGCCAATCAAGGCTCGCAGTTATAGGGGTGAATTTGGAGCAGAGTTTCATATTTGGAATTCCGAGCGTGTGCATTATAGCAACCAAAGAGCCAATCAGGAGCGAAGTTTCGGAAGACGACACACCTTACCGCCCGCACTTAGCAAGTCTGTCTATCAAACCTGTTGCTAAAGCTAGCAGGATCAACCTAGGGGAAAGAAGGCACTTGATTGGTCTGTTATTAATCTTCAAATATTGATTTATGGATTAAAATGAAAACCCAGCAGCAGTTACAGAAAGAGGAGCGACGGTTTTGAGTGAATTGGAGTCGAAGGAGCCAAATCTGACCCATGCACACTTCCTCTTTGGAACACCGTGGAAACTATATCCATCTGTATATTCATATGTAAAACAAACTGGCCATACACATGTCGACAGGCAGCGGCTGAGCGATCGTCATCTCACTCTTCATCACCGGGGCTTCACCTGGATGTACCAAAACACCAAAACAACAGAACAGATCAGGGAACGAGCAGCAAAATGAAGGACTATGACATAGACATATTAGAAACAAACAAAGCTACACAGGGCTTTAAAGTCATACTACGGAACTATTCAGGAGGACAGGCCTGCTTGCACCCATGGAGATGCTAGCTTTTGCTTTTCTTTGAATGTTCTACCGTACAGACTAGGGAAACAAGCATGTAAAGCCACCAAAATAAGTTACAGGTCAAATCTGTGGAGAGGCAAACCCGCTCACAGTAAGAATGCATGTTTTTCCAAGGTATAGCAATTAAAACCCATGTAATTGAATACATGCAAGGACAATAAGTTTAATGTCACATACTGTGGAACACTCAAGGCAAAGCACAGAAAAATTAGGAGAAAAGTTACACAGTGCACCTTTAAAGAGAAGCATGAGAGTTTACCCAGTTCTCTGCACCTGCCGTAGCCGAAACAGACACGTTCAGCTGTTTACCTGTGAGGAGGTTGTCGTCGAGATGTCTCCATGGCGACGAGCGATTGTCAGGGTCAAGGGTCAGCACCAGGTCACGTTCAAACTGACAGAAATACAAAATGAAGAAGAACATGAATACAACTCAGTATAGCTGTGTGTCAGATGCCGTCCCATCCTCCTATTCACGAGTTCTGTTTTCCATAGTTAATCACTATGGCAACTGTCCTAACTTTTAGGGATGGGCCGATACGGACTTTTTGAGCCGATACCGATATCCAACATTTACTGCTGTGGCCAATAACTGATATTTACTGATACCAATATTTAGCTTTTAAAATTCATATCAAGGCCCACAAATGTATATTAAGTTGACGTAAAGATCACCAAAAAACTTTTCACTTTTGTAAACAAACTGTATTTATCTGGGATATAAAATGAGACAGAATACTGGCTCCACTCTCAGCTGTTCCCTAACTCCCTCCCTCCACTATGTGAATAATGTAGAGGACAGATCTTTACAAACCGCAGAGCCTCAGTTTGTCAGTAACAGGAGCTGAATCCAACTCATTTGAATTTTAAACAGCCTTCTGTAAACTCACACGCCTCTACGTTTCAATGTTTACTGATCCCACTTGACATGACACAATAAGGTTTTAGTGAACCACTTATTAAAAGAAAACGGGAACAGCTTGTGTGGTTTTAATGAAGATGTCTAAAGCCAATCCTCTGCCAGTAAAGTGTAATAGTACAAAGACTTTGAGTATTTTTAAATGGCATTGAGTAGTGTTGTTGTTAAAATTCAAAAATTTCAAACTCGATTACAGTACTAAGGAAGGACTTGATTATAGATCATAGATGAATCACCATTCTTCTAATCTGTTAGCAGCTTTATCAAATCAAAATTTGAATGATAAAAGTGAAGTTAATGCGACACAAACAGGCTTTTAGGCATCCCAAGAATCCCATGCATTTCAGAGCATGTTTGTAGAGGTCTAAACTACAGGGTGAGCAGCTTTTACACAGAATAAGGCCCCATAGAAACACAGGGACCTGTAGAGTGTCCTCTCAGTAATATTCAGCGTGTCTGTCTGGATGATTGTTCTGGTGAAGGACAAACCTCTGTGTCGTATCTGAGCGCTGGGCTCTCGTCTCCCTCCTCCATGTTTTCAAACTGGTACAAACAGGCATCTGCACACAAACAAAGTACCATTTACGTCATATTTACATCAGAAAAAACATGTCAACAGAGATATACCCAGTTAAAGCTCCGCAGTTGATATCATCAACATTCCCTGGGGTGTGATGCTAACTGTAGGAACGGACCATAAGGAACTGACTTAGCTGGAACTACAACAAGTGAGCTGATTTGTGCTGTTAAACAAGTCTCTCTCAAATAACATTACACAAGCTAGTATTTTTTCAGTTAGTCACTCGCACCTTTTTGTTGAAAATCAAACTCCTAAACAGGACCATAAACACTCGGATTGATCACAGGCTCCAGAAAATGTGTTCTTTAAATCAATTCTGTATTTTTTCTTGATTTCTCAGACCATCCATTTGGCTGTTAATGTATGCATTGTGTCACCATCTTAACTGATGAACTGACTCTGCCATACACACACATGTAGAACAGCTCTAGCGTGATGTCATTGCAAAGTGAGTGATACTGACCAAATAGAATACCTCTATTTTTTCTATCTCAATGGTAATATTCAGACAATATTTTAACAATCTGTCAGTAATATGACTTTGAAACAGGCTTGTTTTTTACACATGCCATTTTTTAAATGTTGGTTTAGATTTAAGTATCCCACACAGTGGTTCCCTTTAATACAGGAGACTATCGTGGCCCCCAATAGTCTAGATTTTGCATATCCCTAGAACAACAGGTTGTGAGCTAACAATATTAGCCCTGTAGTTAACTACAGACAAAGTGCTGCAGATCGACTGGTCGACTAAAAAAGGTTGTGGCAAAGGCTCTCAGAACTATTACATATCGCTCTCTACTATTTATGCAGAAAAATTTATTAGCAAACTGTATTTATATTAAGGCAGACATTAAAGTTGTGAATCATGATAATTTGCCATTTTAAATGTCAAAAAATATCAAATTTTCTCCTTACTTCTCCTTTTCCGCTGTTGTCCCATATCAATCCTTATAATGTAAATAAAATGATTAGTTGACTAAGACACATCAACTAAAGGCTAACAACAAAAGTAGTTGTTTTCTTTTTTTAGAAACAATACAAAATATTATATTAGTGACACCGAATTTAGAAAGAAAAAAAAAATATATATATATAGAAATATTAAATCCTCAAAAAAACAAGACAAATGCAAGACCAGATAGTGGGTAAATAATGGAAAGGTAGCATTAGCATTAGGAATACACACCTGACCTGGTGGTACGCAGTTTAGTCAGAGAGACTGTTTTTCAGAGTTAACTTTAATTTAGGAAGTTTTCGTTGCAGTTAACAAGAAGTAGTGTTGTCAAGATACTAAACCTTCACACTTGAATTTAATCATAAAGAATAGACTCTTTATTTAGACAATGGAATGTAATTTTTTACATTAAATGTTGGCACTTTCTGTTCTATTCCCATGTGTGTTGTATGTGTGTAATCCCTCAGTGTGCAGTAGGTTCACAGTGGTCCATGGGTGTATACTTTTCTATGTGTCTTATACTTGTGAAACATACAGAGACATCATTATATACATATTCAGGAACGGTTCATTTCTGTCCTGTGAATGGAACTTTTTTTTCTATCGACACCTGTGAACAATGAGTATCTAGTTTTGAATCTAGCTTTAGTATCAATTAGTAGCTGCTTTTTGATTTTTGGAACAAGAAGTGTACATTTAAAAATGTTTATCATATCAAGCTGGTCTAAACTGGACAGTGCTCTTCAGTGTCAATTTCCCGTTCCTTATTATTATTATTTATTTAACAATAATTTTGCAATACTAATTTACACTTTACAATTGTGTAAAAGCTGCTAACTCTGCAGACTTTACAAACATGTTTTGAAATGTTCCTATGTGTCAGATGCCCTCCCTGTTTGTCCGTGGAGTGTTATTCTGTGTAAAAGCTGCTCACCCTGTTGTAGGCCTCTACACATGTTCTGAAATGCATGGAATTCTGGAGCACAAGTCACATCTGAGTATAAATCGCAACCCCGTCCAAACTATGAAAAAAAGTGCGACTTTAATCCGGAAAATATGGTAGTTTAAAATTCAGATTTCAGTCCCTCTCAGATGTTGTGATCTGTGGACTGCATCTACATTTGATTAAATTGCAAATCAAACCACACATGTCACAGTTATTTAAAGAAAAGACATTTTACTTCTCTGCCAACACATAACGAATTTAGATCACCATGTTACCTTTTATGGTTTTGAAAATGCTATATTTGCCTAAAACTACATATTAGCATGATTTATAAGTTTCAAGTTTGTTTTTGATGTTATGAGTTACCCCTCCCTTTGCGTTCCCTTAAAAGTAAAATCAGAACACAATCAGCATGCATCCTGTTTATGAAACTACTGCACATCGCATCAGGTTTGGTTGCTGTGTACAGGTTTCTGTCATGTTTTTATACATTTATGCAGAATTATCATGTGGGAGCATGGGTGATGTAGGCTTGTGGGCGGAGCCTTGTACAGAATCTTACCACTAACAGTAAGGAAGTGTTGTAGAAAAATTACAGTTTTAGATGTAAAGTAATCCATTTGCAAAGCTCGGTGAGTTTTGAAATACAGAAAAAAGGTTTATTGTTTGTTACAGCACAGACAGGACAGGGCCCAGGCCTGTCCTGGCCACAGACTGACAGCCTTTTGGTCTCTCTCTCAGTCTAAGTCCAAGTCTAAACAACCTATTTTATACCAGAATGACAATGCTACATACATTTCAAAGCACAGTGACTTTCATTTCACATATATATTCCATATGATAATTAACTTTTACACTTAGACAGGTAGAACCACAATGAGTTTCCTGTGGGATGGAAACAGAGCCTTCACACATGTTAATGTCCGGTCTGGGTTTGACGGACACATATCAAATGCATTTAAAAACACAACATGAATATACTTAAATTTTCACCACAGAAGGTTTGAATAAGGCCCAGGAAAGGTCACTAAAATACTCAGAAGTGAATGGATGGCATCTAAAACCTCTTCAGGCATGTTTTTGAAGTGGAAACAATGTTATAAAAAAAGTACATTTTGAATAATACCCCCTCTTTAAACATATTTTCTTGCATTGTTGTACGCAGTGAAGCTCAAGTGTCTCTGTAGTGTGAACCAGCATAGTTCACAGGATTCACATTACCAGAGCTTTAAAGAGTGACACAAAAGCTGGTGTCCCTTACTCCCATCAGCTCGGGTCTCTGCTGGCTGTTTAACCTGTTTCACAGTTTCTTTAAGCCGACAGCATCTCTATAGCATAAAGGTAGCTCACCAGAGAAAAAAGGTTGAATACTCTACAGCAGTGGTTCTTAACCTGGGTTCGATTGAAACCTAGGGGTTCGGTGAGTCAGGCTCAGGGGTTCGGCGGAGGTCAAGACACACACCCGACTCCTATGATTAGCGGACTGCGAGCGTCTTCAGACGTTGGCCCAATTCAACAAATGCACCCTTTGATGTGGCTATCGAAGTACCTGCCCAACTTAAATGAGCCGTTTGAACGGGATAAAAACATAAAACGACATAAAAACGAAGAAAAGGAACAGACTTTGCTGTGAAAATGACATGAGAGTGGCACTTGCCAAGGTGAAGCCACGCATTTCTGGTCTCTCAAAGGCAACAGCAGAAGTCACACTGATTTGCAGTAAATATTCATTAGGGCAGGGGTCGGCAACCCGCGGCTCCGGAGCCGGATGCGGCTCTTTCATCCTTATACTGCATGGCTTGGGAAAATAAATTTCAAGTATTTAATTGAAGTGTATTTTATTTGTGTTAGTTCTTTTTTTATTGTAGTTTAAATTGGACAATTATTGTGATCTTGAAATATTAAAATACAATATATTTACAATATATTTTCTTATTTTTCATTTATCAAAATAAGCGTCACACTCGCGGAACAATGTTAAAAACAAACACTGCTCACGCCTCACAGACACAGACACAGCTCACAGTCCTGCATAAAGACACTGCCCTGATTTTCAGACGCTGTGCGCACAGGGGTCAGAAGCAGGAGGATCTTCTCCAATGTAACTGTCGCCCGTCCCTCATGACGTGCTAATAAGCTTGTCCGTAGATGTATAATGAAAATCCTGAGAGGAAGTCGCCACAAAAATCTATTTGATGTAGTGACACGTTTATTATATCTGTGATAGATCTGCTCTTGTCTCCGCAATGACGTATCACGTATAACGCATCAGACATGTCGCTCAAAAGTAGAGCCTCAAGCGAGTGAAAATGAGCCAAAACAAAAGTCTTTGGAGAGCTTTTTAACAAAGGGGAAAAGGCCAACTGAGGAGCCAGAAGAGGAGCATACGACCTCCAAGAAAAAGGAAGCTAAATTTAAGAGACAATACCAGGAGTCCTACTTAAAATATGGGTTTGTCACTACAGGTGACTCTCATGTGCAGAGTCCGCTCTGCGTAATATGTGGGAAAAGCAAATGAGGCAATGACACCTTCAAAACTGCTTTGGCACATGGAGACTAAGCACCTGGGATTAAAAGATAAGCCTTTAAATTTTTTTTGAAAGAAACTGTGCAGCAGACTAGACAGAATCACACTGCGGGTGTCATTGTCTCTCATCACTCCTCGATGGGACCACCTCATCACAAAGAAACAAGTGCAGGGCTCCCTCTGATGCAGCAGTTTGGTGAGTTGTATTTTTTATGTACTTAATTTATTTTTGCCATATTTATCTGCCACGTGTAGAAAGCTTGTCTGTGAAAATAAAACTTACATTATTCCGTTACATTATTATTATAATTATATACAATGTTATCTTCATTTTAGATGTCAAAACGTATTTGCATTTCCCAGTGTTTTATTTTCCATGGAAACTGTGTCCAAATGGCTCTTTGCGTGTTAAAGGTTGCCGACCCTGTAGCGTGATGGAAATTAGGTGATGGGTGTGTGTTAAAATGTTAAAAATAATAAATAGCATAAATACAATAAGTTCATTATTGAAATGCATAAGGTTAAAAATTGTAATAATTTCAGTGTGGTAGTTTTAAAAAAGGTCATGTCTTTGTAAAAAGGTATGTATGTAATTTGTTGTGAGTTCATGCATTGTATTAGTTTTATTCTTTGAACAGTGATGTTAATGCACAATTCATTTTGTGCACCAGTAAAACATACATATGTCTTGAATTTGAAAAAAAAAAAAAAAAAAAAAAAAATATATATATATATATATATATATATATATATATATATATATATATATATATATTTATATTTATATTTATATTTATATTTATATTTATAATTAATAATAATATATTTATTTATAAAAAAAAATTTCAATAAACAAGGGTTTGGTGAATGTGCATATGAAACTGGTGGGGTTCAGTACCTCCAACAAGGTTAAGAACCACTGCTCTACAGGATACTAGTACTAGTAGTAGTCTGGGCTACTGCAATTTAAGGACAATTTAAGGGTCTTTTTATTGTGAAAGGCCTGTGATGAATGAGATTTTACTAACGGTGGTCCAGATGAAGCTAAAGAGATGGTTTTACAACATCCTGATGTAAAATATGTTTTTTGACATTTTGATATAACGACTGCTCTGTCAGATTCATTAAAACCTCTCTCTTATTAAATGGCATGTCCTTAAAGTCAGCATAGTCCACATAATAATTACTCAATTAGTTGCAATTGACTTGTTTCGTCCTCCCAGTCCAAGCCCTACTGACTAAAAAGGCATAATCTACACTGACTATCTTAACTCTGTCCTACTATTTACTTTGACATTTCCTGGGTTGGTTTTATTCAACACAGGAGCAACCAGTGTCTGCGAAAAACAATGGAGAATGTCTGTAATGTATTGGGAATTTTATGTACGATATTTAAACTGGTGCATAAATTGGTTGTTTATTAGCAGAGGTGGGTAGTACTCAGTTACTTGAGGAACTTTATCAAGAAATTGTACTTTTATTGAAGTAACAATACTCTTAATTGAATAAAGTGTGGTTACTCTTCACACTATGAGTAAGTGTACAAATGACAAAAGCTTTATGTCGACAATATGAAATGATGTGAACATTTGTGCTTCTTGCAGCTCCTTCAGATATGATTTGGCTGATTGTTCTGAGTATCATTTGAAAATACCAGATTTTGTGCATTAGTTAATGTTTTGTCCTTAACATTACAATCACTTTAACAAGCTTAAAATGACTATATTTCACTCCTATACTGGCTGGCATATTGCCTGATGTGCAGAATGAGTTTTTCTGTTTCTCTTTAGACTCACACAGTCAGTCATATGAGAGCAATTGAGGTTTGAAACACCCGCACTGTCTCTGCGGAAGTGATGCAATGTGTGTCCTCGGTTCATTGGACCTGACTCATTGATACACCGCCATAACCATAACCAGAATCAGAATCAAAATCCTTTTATTGCCATTGTTTGTGAACGCAGTTCACAAACTTACTTCAATGATAAAGTGCAACATAAAACACACTGAATAAATACAAAGACAAATAAGGGCATGCACGAAGTTAAAAAAGATATGCTTAAAAAATCAAATAAAATTTAAAGGTAGAAAATATATACAACTAAACACAGTGGGGTTTTTGACCATCATAGCAGAATTGGAAGATGGATTCTGCATTGTCAAGAAAGAGACTTGCCTCCAGCTCTTCCCAAACTCCATCAGAGGCTTCACATAAAATCAAGAAAATAAAGGTTTCATGTAGTGTGACCAAAAGGCAAACTCCAACGCCGGAGTCAGACAAGAGTAGACATTGGAGCAGCATTTGATAAATGGAGAGAGCTCAGATCTTCGTTGGGTATAAGAAGCAGTGTTGGGCAAAATCCTTCAAAAAAGTAATTCGTTATAGTATCCGTTACTTTCCCCCCAATGACACTGTATGGTCATAACAATGCAGAACAATACTGGCCCTTCACACAGCAGGCTGTAGCCAAACAGCACATTTACTAGAGATAGAAATATCAGAACATTACAAACATGTGCACACCGCAGTGATACACGTGTAAAACCAGAGGTGAACAGGCAAACAGATATTAAATTAGCTCCATGTATGATAAGCAGTGTAAGCAGAGGTGTCCACTATCGCATTGCTGATGTCTTTTTTAGCTATCTGTAAACTCCAGCCACACATGTCACTCCTGCTGTAGTCGTCTGTTTGTACCCTAGCACAAAAAGGCACCAATTAACGATGTTTATCCATACTGTCCCCAAGAATTGACATATTTCCTCATGTGTGTTGACAACAGTGAGTATTAGACCATGTGCTGAGTATGAGACAAATGGAATACCAGGAAAGTATTTGCCTAGTGCTGCTTCTGATTGGTCACCTTTACAGTCAATCTCTGCTTTAGAGACAAAACAAAGGGAAAACTGTGCTGCTCCTCTGAATAAAACAAGAGAGCTGACTCTGATCTGTGACAGTTACACTGACTAACTATAATGGTGTAACTATTCATTACTGATAAAAAAAATAACATTGTTACTAACACTGTTATAATAAAAGGGCGTTATTCCCAACACTGATAAGAAGGGACCCAACTGTGGGTTCCTTCTTATCAGTGTTGGAAGAAGGGGTCGGCAGTTGGCTTTTCTTCTGTTGAGAAGGTAAGATGTAGTTACAAAATAAGGAATAATGTGCCTCGCTTATATTTATCATGCTAATCTAGAGGGTCACTGAATTTGTGTAGCTACATATCGTGTTTGGTTTGGCGGATGCACTGCACATTATGCATTTAGTTTATTTGCAGTATGTGAATAGCAAGCTTGTTGTGAAATGGTCGCTATAGTTATAATTATAAAGTAATCTGTGACTTGTTCGCATGCTGCATTTACGTGAGCCATGATGACATAGTAACAATTGTTTGCAAGAAATCATTATTAATCATTATTAAATCATTATTAGCAACTCTTGGATTTACCAGCAGAATGTAATCTAAATAGAGCTGAAGTTGATCAAGTTGTTTCTGGAGAGGAAGACTGAAGATGCATCTTTGAGAGTTGTTTGGTTTGTGCTTGTACAACCCTGTGCACAGTGAACGCGCACAACACAGCACAGCACAACACTGCAGCTGCAGTTCTACTTCACGACAGATGTGGGTAACTAGTACAAAAACTCTGTAACTTGCACCCTGACAGTTACTGTCCAAGTTATTCCTACTTGGATAATAATTTTCTCAAATATTTAGAAATTACTTACTCTTACTTAATTCCTTGGACAACTACATTGTACTTATACTTGAGTTAATATTATTTTTATGCAACGTTACTCTTACTTAAAGGTCCTGTATTACATAAAATTGACTCCTGTGAGCTTTAAGCCATGTTATAATGCTCTTACCTCATCAAAAGCAAAGCCAGAGTTGTGTTTCGTTTCATTCACACATGTTTGAGTAACACTTTATTATTAATGTTACATCTTGTCTGTTCCAGTTTGTGATGTGGTTCATTTGGTTCAGAAGAGATTGGCAATTCCAGAGCTGAAATGATCCAAATGATTCTAGTGAAGATGTATAGAGTTTAAAAACATAGTGGAGCACTTCCTGTATTACCACATGATGACATCACAAGGTGGAACAGAGTGTTTTCAGTTTGAGAGAAGAACTCTGGAACGCAGGAATCTTGTGTTAAACATGTGTGAAAGAAACAAAACAAATCTCCACGCATGTTTTTGATGCGGAAACCTAACAGAAATTGGAAAATAGCATGATACGGGCCCTTTAAGTACATCTGTTTACTATGCAAAACCCCATTGAAATGTAAGCTACATGAAAACAGGAACTAAACCTCAATAATTAAAACACTATTCACTTCTAAATAGATGACAAAATGATCACTGTCGTTGCTTTGAGGCCGTCTCGTGCACTGCTCCTGTTTAACTTCTCAAAAACACGCTTCATTTCGTGCGCAAAAGAGCGTACTGTGCGTAAAAGGTCCATTGTGTTAACTGTTACATCCGGGTTGGACAGGGCTAGTATCGGCACACTGCTACCACATGCCTCACAATAAACCAATAAAATAATATTAAATAATATTACTCTGCACAAAGTGGGCATCACACAGTGGTGGTTTTGTGTGACTGTGTTTTAGGTCAATTCACATCCAACGCTTTATAGGATCAAGGGGAGGGGGGCTGTCCAGTATCGTGCGGCTAAAATGCAACTTCGATTTCTTATTTGTATGGTTTACTTGCTTATTTAGATGTGTCCCGAAGAACTCACCCCAGTCCTCGCTCGTCAAGAGGTTATCCGCGAAGAAACGAGAGTCCAAATCTGACAAAAGATCCGCGCTCATGTTTCCAAGCGCAACGTTAGGACAGCGCGATCAGCTAATGTTACCCACCAAACGGGCTACAAACGCGACAAAACAAACCCGATCTTCAGCATTCACGTGTCGAGGTTATTATTCAGCTAAAACATAAAAAACAAACTGTCTTTGTCTGTTGGGTGCGATGCTCTGGGGACACATTTGAATAACAAACGCAGAAGGTGCTGTTTCGCTTCGCATCTGACACAGACCAGGAAATTCCGGCTCCGTACCGCCCACCTTCCACCACTAAGCCAATCACCGGCAGGATTTTTTGACTGACATATATGTTAACCAATAGCACGGCTCAAATATTTTTCGGTGAAGTGGTGGGTTTTAAATGTGATTTACACCAATCAATGTAGTGTTATTTGAGTGACAACAGACTAAAGCCAATCAGCAACTGAAAAAGACGGATTTGTTAAAAATGACAGGTGTTTACAGCAATCAGAGTGTAGTTTGTGGAGACGTATTTTGTATGTAAAGTCACGTTGATCCGTGTATGGTCTGGACACTAAACGGCATGTGTGACTCATTCTTTTCAAATGTGCTTGTTTGAATAAGTGTAGTAGGTGAAATGCTCCTCAGATTTGTGTGATTTGTGTCTCGTTGTTTGTGTTGTAAAATTAGGCGTGGACTTGTTTTGATGTCACAGGAGCGAAGAGAACGAGGGCACGTGGAGCTGCTTTAACCTATCTGTTTTCCACTCGTTGTCATGTATGGACGCACTTGTACAGTGGATTTTAAACAGCACATTCAAAAATGAATCGCTTATTTCACAAACACGTTGCATGGTCCTTTCCTTAACAATTCCCTTAACAACTCCTTATTACATAAATGTAATAACAAGATTTTCTCTAATTGAGGAACACATTGTCTATGCGATTCAATCGATTCAATAGTTTTACCTTAATGACCAAATGTATTACTGAACAGCTTTACACAACTAATTATTGTAGTTAGTTGTCTTAAAAGGCAAAGAAAAGATGTGTATTTTATTATAATGTAAATATATATAATATAGTGTAAATCAGCAAAATTCTATTTACTTGCAATGTAAGTAAATAGAGTAAGGTTCTGTATTAGTAAAAAATGTTCTCATTATAGATCCATGAGTACTGTAAATCCCGCCCACAGAGAGAGCGGGTCACACGCTAGAGCGCACGCGTCAGGGGTACGTGGACTAAACTTGAACAGACGGAGATGAAGCCCTGTTCAAGCAAATACTGAGGGAGAGAGCGGCTTGTTTTACGGCGCATTCTGTGGGATAGGTCATTATCTCCAGAGCACAAGTCTGCCTCCCCCAGGACTCAGGCTCGAGGCTCAGGCGAGGCTCAGACTCGAGGCTCGAGGCTTAGGGGCGGGTCAGGTTCGAGGCTTAGGCTCGAGGCTCCTTCAAACTTCTCAGAGAGAAAAACTTTGACAGAACTTAGAGAAAATTCACATCCGTCACATCTAGACACGATGTAGTGGAGGTACTGCACGTCTGCACTTATAACAAGTTCTTCTTCACGTGTTTAGGAGGAAACCTCCCTTTGGCCTCCTACACCATGGCGCGCTTTGGATCGGTGAGTCTGATGTACTCTGCAGTAATTGTCCTTAGGCGAGTAAATTCAGACTGTTAATAATCTAATCTCTCCTCACCTCAAACACTATAAAATCATGAGTATGGAGCTGTCTCACACCTACATTCGCTCTATGACACAAACACATGACAGCACTGCATCGCCTGCTCTGATTGGCCAGAGCTCACAACACAGGGAGTACACTTAAAACTTAATTTAAACTTGATACCAAACTTGATCATATTAAACTAATGATCTAAAAGGTTGATAAAATGCGTTAAAAGTGACAAGAAACTAAGAACTAGTGCTTTGAATAATTTCCATGTGTATTTTTTTTACTTTAATAGGCCAATGTTGTTATCTCCTCAAAAACATATATGGAGTTGCGTTTTGTTTCATCTACACTATAGACCAGACAAGGGCAAACTACGGCCCGGGGGCCACACATGGCCCTTTGGGCTTATTAATTCAGCCTGCTGATGTGACCAAATTATATTAAAATAGGTAAGGGTACCCTTGTTAAATTTACCTTTTCAACAAGTTGTTGATCTTTTGGCACTTGATAAAACTGAATGCGACTTTTTCCTGCTGTGTTTATTTAACTGAAATTTAATAAATTAATTATCAATTTAATTAATGCATTTGGAAAATGTGTACAATGAACCTTGCATATTCATGCTTTGCTACATGTTACAAGCTAGAGACCAAATCTAATATATATATATATATATATATATATATATATATATATATATCCTGGCCTGGCCCATCTGTTAAATTTTAGAAGCCATTGTGGCCCGTGTGCCAAAAAGTTTGCCCATCCCTGACTTAGACTGAAGTGGACGAAGGGAGTCTGGCGTCACCCATGGTGTTCAATTGCAAACAAATGAAGCTCATTGAGCAATTATAGCAGCTTCTCTGCAACCAGGGACTATATTTGGAAATCTGAGCGCAAACCAAAGAGCCAATCAGGAGCGAGGCTGTTGAAGGTACACGCCCACTCACTCTCGCATCGCTGGTTTGGCAGAGGGTGGGCACTTAGCAACGAGGCTGTCAATCACCTGTAGAGCATGTAAAAATGAGAATTTTAAGACCTAAAAGAATGAGACTCAGAACAGCAATTACAGTGAATTGCAACCAGAGGTTGAAGGAACCATTTCACACCCATGCTCACTTTTTATTTGGAACGCTAGTGCGTTAGATATGTCCATTTATGTATACATTATACGATTCACACATTCGAGAATCCTTTATTATTGGTCTGTCTAGATCTCCAAAGCTCAGAATTCTCCATTCCACCTTGTGATGTCATGAAGCAGTAGCTTTCAAGTCAGCAGCTGCCTTTTCGATTTTGTTTAGTACATATTGGTAATTCCAAGGTTGAAATTATCCAAATGATTCTAGTGAAGGAGTTTAAAAACACAGTGGAGCACTTCCTGTATTAGGATCATAGACTGTACAAAGAAGTGGACTAAGTGAGCGTGACGTGTTCGGCCGCAGTTAAATGAAACTCATTGAGGCTAGTAGTTACGGGGTGAATTTGGAGCCAGGCTTCGTATTTGGAATTCCAACTGTGAGTATCGAAGCAACAAAAAAGCCAATCTGGGGCAAAACTGTGGAACATACTACCCCTTTCTGTCCACACTTCCTTCCTGCTGGTTTAGCAGGGGGGCGGGTGCTTAGCAACACTGTCAGTCAAACCTGTTGCTAACTCTAGCGGGAGTGACCTCAGAGAAAGAAGGCATCTGATTTGTCTCTTATTAATGTTCATATCTTGAGTTACGGACACAACAGCTGAATAAAAATACCAAGATTGTATTTATTTATTTATTCAATGTTTAACCAGGTGGGTCAATTGAGAACAACTTCTCATTTACAATGACGACCTGGATAGGCAGCTTCAATGAAACACATAAAACACAAACACAATTCACAAATCAAAGAATAAAACATTAAAAGGGGAGGGTAAAATAGTGGTTAAAAACATGTGCAGTGATCTTTTAAAATTAAACAGATTGAGCTTTTAAAAACAGAGAAACAAAAGAACCAAGTTTTAAATCCTGCTGTAGATAGTTCCAGTCACTTGCTGCAGAGAACTGAAATGAGTTTTTGCCTAAGGCTGTGCGAGCTTTCGGTACTGACAGCTGTATGTAGCTGTTGGAGCGGAGTGCACGACTGGAGCTGTGGATATTTAGCAGTGAACTGAGATATGAGTGGGTCATACCCAGTAAAGCTTTGTAAATGAAAATGAACCAGTGAGTTTGTCTGCAGGTGTGAAGAGATGGCCACTTGAGCAGAGAGTAAAGCCTACAGTGGTGAGTGTTGAACGCTGCACCAGTAACAAAACGAATGGCTGACTGATAAAGAACATCCATCTTGTGGAGCAAAGTTTTTGATGCAGATCTATAAAGTATGTCACCATAATCTAAAATAGGAGGTGCTATGATATCTGTGTAAGATCATGTAGAGCGGGTTAATACAAACATTTCAAGACCAAAATAACGAGTCTGACAGCAGCAGTTATAGAGAGAGGGGACACAGTCTTCTAACGTAAAGTGAATTGGAGTCAATGGAGCCGGAAGCACAGCCCATGATCACTTCCTATTTGAAACGTGGCGGCTAACAGGTTAACTATGTCCATTTATATATACAGTCTGTGGTTACCACATGACATCACAAGATGGAGTGTTTTCTGTTTGACAGAAAAACTCAGCCTAAATATGCAGGATTTGTGTGTTAAACATGTGTGAATGAAACAAAACAAATCTCCACGTATATTTTTGATGAATGAGACAACATAACATGGATCAGAAAATGGCGTAATATGGGGCCTTTAAGTACATATTTGGAGCTTAATTTCCTGAACATAAACAATATATACTTTGAATAGTTGCCATTAAAAAAGTCACACTCCAAATCACAGCCTTTTGCTGACAGAGGATTGTAAATCTTTCCATTAAAAAGACCCAAGCTGATCATCATTCATTGGACAAGACTGAATCTTGATCTCAGTTTAAATTCAATGAATATCCCACTCCCAATGTGCACAGGAAGGGAGCAATGATATGCAATTCCAGGTACTTCACCCACGCATTGGTATTGTTAGGCGTGTTCTATCAAAATGACGACTGGAATCGGTCTATTCAAATCTCAAAAGTTTATTCCCCTGACAGTTACAATCTAATACAGCACCCGGGGTCAAATGATCTATCCCTCAAATGTGCAGCAGGCGGTCTGTCTGCCTTTCCCTGGCCCCGGAAAAGAAAAATGCAACATGCAACATGAATATGCAAATGTTATATTGAGCAGGTTGACGCCTTGGTTCCTCCTTTTCGGCCTCGTTCACCTCTCCCCGACATCCCCGACTGCACTGGTCTGTTTTTCGGCCTTGAGTCTCCTCCGGCTGCCTTATCTCTGTAAAGGAGTATCCTGCAGAACCCCCCTTTTTTATTTCTCATAATTCAGAACACACAATGTTGTTTTTAAAGGAGGACTGTTATAAGAAATGAATAGTTACAGTGTCAGGGTATAGTGCTCGTTAGGCATTCTTCAAAAGGATACAACATTCAAAGGATATGAATTCAGTATAAAAGATTGTGCTTATTTGACAAGATTCAAAGGATACATGAATTCTGTGTTTTGATATATATGCATATATAATGCACCTAAAAAGCTTTATCCGGACTAATATGCATTCAGTATTTTGATATATGTATATGTGATGCAACTAAGAAGCTTTATTACTTAGCATACCCTTCAGTATCAATATGTGGATGACAGCTGGACTAAAAGCAAAATTCAGGATCTGGAGCATTTTACTGCACATATTAATGCTGTGGATCCAAACATCCAAGTTCACACTGGAAGAGGCCAAGGAGAACACACTGGCCTTCTTAGATTGTGCAGTAACTCTAAGAGAGGACCAGTGTCTCAAGGTAGAAGTCTTCAGGAAACCCACACACACCGACCAATACCTGCTGTTTGATTCACACCATCCACTGCAGCACAAACTCGGAGTTATTCGTACTCTACAACACAGAGCTCAAGTAGTTCTCACAAAAAACAGAGGGAAAAGTGACACACAGCAACAGCACATGGAGAAAGCCCTCTCGGTTTGTGGATATCCAAAATGGGCCTTCAGTAGATCTAAGAGAGCTAAAAAACAAGACAACAGGGAATTTGAACCTAGAAGGAAAGGTGTAACCATTCCTTACACAGCGGGTGAGTCTGAAAAACGTAAGAAAATTTTCAGACAGTTTGAGATTCCGGTCTATTTCAAACCTACCAACACTTTAAGACAGGAACTAGTTCACCCAAAGGACAAAACCCCAAGCCATAAACAAAGTAATGTAGTCTACTCCATTCAGTGTAGTGAAGAGTGCAGTGAGCGTTACACTGGAGAAACTAAACAGCCACTCCATAAGAGAATGTACCAATACTGTCGAAAGAGTTCCTCGGGACCCCAGTCTGCCATACATCTCCATCTCAAAGACACTAACCACGCCTTTGAAGATTGTGTGGTACAGATCTTAGCCAGAGAAAAGGAATGGTTTGAGAGGGGATTTGAAAATGACTCGCTAGGTAACAGGGAAAAGAAAACGTTAAACTGGGAAAATATGTAAAATGTGCAGTAAAATCTTATCTGTGTTCTAGTAAAGTAGATGTTTTAACCTGTCATAGGCACTTTAATATGGCTCTTGTCATATTTATCTTATGAAACATATTTTACAGAGAACAATCGTAGAGGAGATCAATCCTGACTCACGGGAATCACCAAAGGTGGGGCTTTTGAGTTTTAGTTTTATTGTAAAGTTTTTCTTGTTCTGTCTCTCAGTGTAATGTTGCCTTTGTCCTGACAGGAGACTCACAGGAGTTACATTCTAGGCGGTGACACTCTAGGCGGTCACACTATACGTCACTCGGTTTTGGACAACTGGGAGCAGCTAGATGCCAGTCTTCCCTACATAACCCAATTCCCCCCCAGTGTGCAGACCAGATCAGAGTCAACATGGACCAGATCAGAGCCAACATGGACCAGATCAGAGCCAACAAGGACCAGAACAGAGCCAACAAGGACCAGAACAGAGCCAACAAGGACCAGAACAGAGCCAACAAGGACCAGAACAGAGCCAACAAGGACCAGAACAGAGCCAACAAGGACCAGAACAGAGCCAACAAGGACCAGAACAGAGCCAACACGGACCAGAACAGAGCCAACAAGGACCAGATTACAGCCAAGGGAGCGCCCGCCCTGCTCAGAGCAGGTGAGTGTGGAGGCCGGTGGGGTGATACCAAGGACCAGAGCGGTCAGTGTGAGGACGGTACTGCTGCAGACACAAGCTCCATATCGAGAAAACATTCGTAATGTGGTGCGTCACCAGTGTCCAGAGCTCAGGAGGTTCATGAACCGTCGATTTCCAGGTGAATCCTTTCAGCTCGCCTTGAAGAAAGTGAACTTTAAGAAAGTCCAGCAGACGTTCAGTGAAGTGTTCCGCTTGAGGAAGCTGATACGTTTGGGTGAATCAGTCTGTGTTCTGTATATTGGGGACATATGCCAGGGCTCAGGCTTTGTGCTCACTGGGAATCTCATCCTCACTAACGCACATTTGCTCTCTGAAGGGCTTTCGCATGATGGCAGAACCCTGACTGTACCAGTGAAGGCTGTGTTCAACTATGAAAATACCCCTGTTGAAAATGATTCACTTCTGATCTGTGAAGTTTACAGTGAAGTCCTAGACTTGAACTGGAAAATGGACTATGCCATTCTATATCTCAATACACACAAAAAAGTCCCTCCAGGACTCCTGCTTCATTTTGGGCCCAAACCAGATGATGGAGGGGCCTGTATCATTGGGCATCCTGGTGGTCAGGTGAAAAAAATTGATCTTACATTTATCATTGGGAAGAATGAAAGACAAGAAGCTGCAAACCAACAACTAGAGCCTTTGGACAACTCAGAAAGAATGGTCATTGTTAAAAAAGCAGAAGAGCAGAACATTGAAAACATATGGTGTTCAGACCTTGTGATAACCTACAACACGTCCAACATGTACCACGGCTCGTCCGGCTCCCCTCTGTTCGATGACGAGTGCAGAGTGGTGGGCTTACACACTGCAGGCTTCACTTATGGTTTCAAAGGGGAGAACCGCAGCATCATAGAGTATGCTCATCCAGTCCTGGACATATTCACAACATTTGTGCAAAGTCTTGGATCAAAGAATAGAAGGGATTTTTTGGAGGAGCTTGAACAAAGCTCGAGTAGCAACCCACATTTGAGAGAAATCTTTCAAGGCTTAGTTTAAACCCATGTGCCGCCATCGGGCCTTACAGTGTGTAAAATTATGAAAGACGACTCAGTAGCACCACCTCAAACTTAAATTTTCATATAGCTAATCTGAAAATCTGAAAGTTTTTACGTTGAACATGTCTGGACATGCAAAAAATGTGATTATGGCCTCACCCTAAACCTTACAGGAATTCGGTCATATTGGATGAAATCCGAGAAAGAAGGCACGGCGTCATATTTAGGACATCTCCTCGCGCAGTTTTCACCGTAAACACTTCAAATTTGGCCAAAAGATGTTAAACCCATGTGCAATTAAAGATTACCAATTAGATTTTGAATATGACTTTGAGTGTGGTCATGCTGAATTTTCAATAAATATAAATTTTTTGAAAATTTTAGAGAAAAAGGGTATTTCTCTTTTCTCTTTTTTGTTTGTAAAAAGGCAATAGAGCGTAACACAGTGATAAGCAAATCAAGGCACTGTGTAACAAAATGAAAGTGAAAAAAGTTTGAAAAATGACACGGTAGTGCCTAACAACACCAATACATTTTTTAACAAGGTTCTCAGGTATGTCCTCAATGACTTTTTTTTTCAGTATTTCAAGCAGGATTGTCTGTTTGCAATCGACTTGCTATGGCGACGTCCAGCATACAAATACATGGGTTTTGACTCACTGGGATGAAAAAAAAGTTTGTCATATATCATTGAAATATTCCCCATATCATAAGACACAAAAAACCCAATGAGGACATACCTTTATTTCCAACCATACACATGTGACAATGTCAGAAAAAGTCTGATTGAAATGAATGGACTAGTAACATATAGATGCTGATTTAAGGAGTTGCACAATGTAAACGGGGACATTTCAGTGTGCATTTTTTTAGGATGTAGAATGGTCTACACAAGGACATTCAACCCTGTAGCTAGCATGTTCAGTTGAAAAAATGCTGTAGAACAAAGTATTTGAAAGATATAGAGCAGTGGTCGGCAACGTCCGGCCCGCGGGAAAATGTTGGCCCTTTGCCAATTTATTTTGGCCCGCCAGAGGATTTTGGACTTTCTTCCGGCATTGATTCTTTAATACTGTCATGATCCGCTCCGTCTGCTCCACGTTTTTCCTCCTGTCCTGCTCGTTCCCTCCCTCACCTGCCGAGCTGGGCTGAGCTCCTGGCTCCTCCTGCGCGCACCTGCAGCTCATCAGCGCAATCACCACCACCTGCTGTGTATAAGAGGAGGCAGGACCAGACACTCAGGGCGAGATCATCTGCGTTTCTACACCCTGTTCAGTGCCGGTTCATCTTCGTTTCAGCCTCATCCCGTTCGGTGCCGGATCGTATGTGCGTCTCCACCCAGCTTGCTGGACCGTCTCAGCTCCAGCGCTCCCGGCTCAGCTCCGACCCTGCTTCCACCCTGCTTCCCAGCCCTGGTACTGTCTGTTTTATCTCTGCATTCCGCGACCCCGGACCCTGGTTAGCACTCTGCGTCCTGCCCTGGTGCTGCCCGCATCGTCATCTCCGCTGCGCTCCACGTTCCGCTCCTGGATCCTGGCCCGCCTCACCTCCTGCTCACCGCCGGATCAACCCTCGAACTGCACCATTTGTCATTTCTTTAATAAATACTGTAAATATTCCCCGAGTCTGCATCCTTTGGTCCGCTACACCCACCGTTACGACAAATACCAAGTTATGTGGGCACTGCTACGGGCATTCCACTACCCATGGTGTGCATGTAACACAACATTAAAAGCAAACAATGAACTGGTGTGTACATACACCTTCACCAGTCAAAATCGTGGCTAACTGTTTTTGGACATCTGGTGAGGCAAGTGTGCAGACTGCGCGCAGCTCAAGGAATGTGTACCCGTTACGCTATAGCCTTCTTGCACTTCTGGGGTTAGTTATTCAAAATTCCCTATTTTATTAAAATAAATCACTTAATCACAAAACTGTCAAAATACTCAGTTTGAAGATTTTTTTTAACCGGGGTGGGGACTTGCTTTTTGTCCGCATGTCAGGTTTTATTGTTCCCGACCTTTGCTCATGTTTGACACAACATAAATCCACTTAGCCATGTCAATTTTAAACATTTTTCATTTACGTTGTGATTTTATCACGATCCTTGCTGCACTTGGCATCATCCAAGTCCTACAGCTCTCCCACAGTCGTGCGTAAAGGTGCAGGTCATTACGGCACCAAATGCGGAGTAAGGAAGCCGTTAGTGCGGTATTACGCACGACTAAAAGCCTGTCGTAGTTTAACCTTCGAGGCAGAGCTAAATCGCAGTGATGGTCACAAGAAGACAGCGTGAGAAAAGAATTTTGATGGAGAGATTTGACGATAAGCAATAATTACGCAGCTTCCTGGTTCAAGTAACCGTCTTAGAAAGATTTTATCCTTGTTTAAATCCGCACATTTTAACCACAAAAGTATTAGTTTCAATTAATATCATGAGACAAAGACCTGAATAAATGAGGTAAAACCTTAAAGTGAAAAGTTTTTCATAGCTCTACCCGATACTGTGCGCCTTTAGTATCCATATTACCATGTTCAACAAAGGCATAATTCTTACCAAAACCATAATAAAAGGAGCAAAAGCTTTTGCCCGAGGATTTTTTAATTGGCTGTTTTAGGTGAGTTAAAATGCATGTAATTCATATTTATGTATTTATAAATATATGTAAGCCAATACCTTTACCATCTGGCCCGCCACCTGTGGGCGCTGAAAAAAATTGGCCCGAAGCCAAGCGAAGTTGCCGACCCCTGATATAGAGGAACTGAGGAACACTGATGAAATTATGTGGTATGTGTTGCATAGAATCAGAAGACTTTTACTGCCATCGTCTGTGAACACAGTTCACAAACTAGGAACTTACTGTGATAAAGTGCAACATAAAACGCACTGAATAAATACAAATAAGGGCATGCACAAAGTAAAAAAAAAAGATATGCTTAAAAATAAAATACTTGGAGGTAGAAAATATATACAACAGCAGCATCAGAACAACAGTGCAAACATGGCTTATTAAAGTGATAGAAGTACCTTAGTGATACTGTCTTTTCCAAAACTTTGTAAACACAACAATGCCAAGCTAACGCAACAAGTGATAAAAGACAAGGCTAATATAGTTACATCACCCAAAATACAGCTTACAAACTGATTTTTACCACTGCCACAGACTGATGCTAACATATAAACAGAAAATGGATTTTTGTCACAAAACAAGAACAATGAAGTTGGCATCCCTGCTGCACCAGCCAAAGACCGAGCCAATGTGTCAGCACCACCAGCAGCACCACAACAACTTCACCCAGCGAAGGAGTCACCATCAGCAGCACAACCATCTCCCCCAGCAAGGTATTCAGAACAAGTCAGCAGCACGACCACCTTCCTAAGTGAAGGATCCATCTCCAGCGTCACTTCCTCCAGTGCCCTCGGCACAGGCCTTGGATCTGTCTGTGACAGCCCCAGCAGAGGTTTCAGTCCCAGCAGCACCCCCATCACCTCCCCTGCCCACAGACCAGTCCTAGCTCCCCTTTGCCACAACTACTCCCTCTAGGGACTCACTCTCCTTTTCCCCCACACCTTCACCCATGGCCCTTCACAACCGTCTAGAAAGCCTCATCAGATCAGGGATTATCCCCTCACACCTATGAGCAAGAGTTCTGGCATCAACTACGCTGAACTCTTCCCCGTACCCACCTATCCCCCCTTGTCTTTCAACCAAACTCCTCCCTGTTTGCCCTTCACCAAGAACTAGGACACACAAGGCCTCTGTTGTCCCAGGACATGCAGTCATGATAAAGATAATACCATGCTGAGGACCTGTGATGGAGCTATATCTACAGTTACATCACATACACTGATTAACAGAAGGACAATTAGAGAAAATTAGTTCACATTCCCTGTAAGAAGATAATATTCAGTCCTACTGAAACTAATATGAAATTTGATGATTTTATCTCTTCTTTTAATTTTAACTTTTTTTTTTTTTTTTTTTTTTTTTTTTTAACGTAAAAGCAATTCTAGTGGAACCAACTCCACCCAACTTCAAATTTGAATCTGAAACAGGAGCAAACAAAAAGGGTGGAGGTGTGTGTGCATTTTTAGAGATGATTTAGTTACTCACAGGTTGTCATTTCGGGTGTTTTCATCATTTGTGCATGTTTCCTTTAAGATGGAGCTAAAACAATCACCCTCCATAGTCTACTTAGACCAGTGCTTCTTAATTATTTTCTATCATGCCCCCCCTATAAAGAAGAAGAAATTTCGCGCCCCACCCCCCCACAAAAAAATTAAAATAAATGAAATGATATAATGAAATTTAATTAAATATCAAATAAAAAATAAAATTAAATAAACATCAAATGACTAAATTAAAATTAAATAAATATCAAAATAATACATTAAAATTAAATAAATATCAAATTAAAACTAGTAATTTAGAAATTTGGTACACCACCTTACATGATGCTCAGTGCTTGCTGCTTTAAGTGACATTTACAAAGCGAGATGATTGTTGGCAATATTTGGCACGTTTACGCTGAAAAAACTCCAGCGTCTTATCAGCGTGACTGAGGTGTAATGAGGTGGCCCCTTAACTTATTTGGCTTCATACTGTCTGTTGCCAACATTTTCAGACACAGCAGACACCGGTCTATCCTTGTGTCCCACCGGAGTCACGGTGAAGCCAAGTGCTAAATACGCTTCATTAGACTTCCTCGTCTTATTTTTCGGGTGACTTTACCTCCGTCTATCTCCGCCTTTCTTTACATCCCTGTTAAAATGTTTTCCATAGTGTCTCTTTAGCAAAAGTGTTTCTTGTTCACTGCCCTGTGTCACGATCTGTTCGCTCTCTCCTGCTCTTTGCTGTGCACGCGCTGCGTACAGCGCGTACAGTACTACAGTGTCATACGCGGAATCATACGCGCCCCCCACAGCATCTCACAAACCAGCTGGTCCTGCAGTTGTTCGAAGGAGACACATAAATGATAACACAGGTGCACTGTTCATGGAAATGATACACTGAAAATGCCTCATGTCCTAATGTTGATGATTTGTTGAACTCTGTGAGTGTTTTGAATGTTCTGGACCCCATTGCCCTGTCAAAATGGTTCAAGTAAACAGAAACAGCTATGCAGGAATAATGGCTTTTTCTGCATCTGTTAATTTTGTGATGATTATGTTTTGATTTCTTGTATTGTAATTTCAGTGTCTTTCTTATTCTGTAAAAGACTGAATTACTTTGTGTATGAATTGTGCTATACAAATAGACTTGCCTATTAAGGGGAACTATTTCAGTTTGTTAATAGGGCATGTAATAGTAAGACATGGTATTTATCATGCTCCTATTCACCCATGTGTTGACTTAACTGTATTTTTGTTAAAATACATTACTGAAATTGCATGGCTGAATAAAAATGAATTTAATGAATTTAACTTCCTTTTATATTATCATGTGGCCTTACACTGTGTAATCTCTTCGTCATCCTGGTTCATTCTAAAGCGCTTCAGGAAAGGTTTATTTGTGTCCTGCGAATGGTTCTAGAATTTTTTAATTGAATGAAACAAAACACAACTCCAGGGATGTTTTTGAGGAGGTAACAACATTATAGCATGGTTAAAGTTTCCCAAGAGTCAGTTTTGCCTCATCCTATGCCTGGGGAGGAGATATTTCCACTGAGTTTGAGGAAGCTGCACTCATTCAGACTGCAGGCTACAGTGGTTAAAGGAGTGCACTTAGGATGAGGATGAGGTTGTGGATCATTTGGCTCCTCCAGATTATTTCGTCCTCTACTGAAAATTTCTCAGGTAAAAAATGTTAAATGCTCACACCTTTTAGAATTTGATGATAATTTCAGATGGAGTGCGGGGCCTATATAATTGTATGGAAGATTCAGTGTTGAGAGAAATATCCAAACTTATCATTTGTTTGGGATTGGCATTTAATTCATTTTTAACTTACTTGTCATATTAGTCTTGTGATTGTTAACAGCTCAAAGGACTTTAAACCATATCTTTGGGGTTGAATAATGGCACTACTTTCTGAAGCTATTGTGGAAAAAAAAAATCTTATTAGTTTAGTTTAGTTTTTTATATTGACCAAAAAGAAGATGAACTTTCTGCCAGTTTTTATTCATGTGGATAGGCCCAGTAATTACAGAAATATTAACCATAAACCATGTACACAAATCTTTAGTCTGACTGTTAAAGAGCAATTTCCATCTAAGAATTCTGATCTGTCTCCAGCTCAGGTTAAACTAAAGGGATTCTACAATTTGCTGATCAGTCTTCTTCTTGAATGTGGAGTTGGTGTGGTCTGGTTTAGCTCTCTGAATGAAAATGAATACATTAATTTACATATGGTTTAACCTGCAGACAAGTATTGACTGGCAAAACCTATTATAATGAAACAGTGTAAAATAGATATGGTGACACAGAAGACGTGTGGTTGTGTGAGATAAACGAGAGCACATAAACAGGAAGTGCTGTTGATTCAGACCGGGACAGATGTTTTAAAATAGATTGGAATAAAACAGGAGCCAGGGATCTGACTTAAATAAATGGACTGTTACTTTAAAGAGGGGGTATTAGGCAAAATCAATGTATATATATATATATATATATATATATATATATATATATATATATATATATATATATATATATATATATATATATATATATATATATATATATATATATATATATATATATATATATATATATATATGTATGTATATGTATGTATGTATATATATACACGTATATATATATGTATATATGTATATATATATATATATATATATGTATATATATATATATGTATATATATATATAATTTATTTCTTTTT